>NC_133772.1:13460060-13503619 GCF_003597395.2 Chelonoidis abingdonii
CGTGGGGTGGGGCTGCCCTTGGCCGGGTCACTGGTTCGCCCCCGGGCTCAGCGCCCAGCCTGCACTGTGGGAGGCCCTGCCCGAGCCCACGCGCGGCCGTGTTCCTATTACCCGGAGCGCGGGGAGCTGCTAGTGGGCGACGGATCTAACCCGCGCCGGCTGTTCGAGCATCATGTCCCTCAGCCCCTTTACTAGCCCCCGGACCCGCCAGCGCGAAGCCCGCACAACCCGGCAGTGCAGCGGCGCCGGGCCGCCCCTGGGGTCAGAGCAGCTGCGGGGTGTGTGCGCGCTAGGGTGAGTGTAAGTGAGGTGCCCAGCCGGCGGCGGGTTTCCCTCCGCTCTGTGACCACCGCGGAGCGCAACAGCCTCCCCCCCTGTGCGGCCATCGAGCCCCTGCGTCTCCCCCGAAGGGCTCCGCCCTCCAGAGACAAACACCTGTCGGGGCTAGTTCAATCCTCTCTTCCCCGATCCAGGGCCATTGCCCGCTAACCATGTTAGAGCCAAGGGGGCAGCGTAAAGGGGAATAGGAATAAAGTCACTTGAAATGGGGCGGGTTCAGGTCCATAAGGGAGCAACACAACTGAAGTAGGATCCGGGTCTTGTCTATATTCGCTTGGATCATACATCGCTAGACAAACAGTCCTGGATCAGGTAACTGGAAGGAAGTGGTTACCAGGGAATGTAAAAACCACACACACCTGGCTCTTGGTTCGTGGGAATTCAACCCTGGGGTTATGCTAGTTCTGAGCTCATGGGAGAGGAAGTGGGTATGACTGGTATCTAGCAAATAGTCAGAATACTGATGCCTTTTCCCCAGAATCGCATTAAACTTTCTGGGATGAAAAGTGTTGCCAATAATTGCCCTGACAATCATACCTTGTTTTGAAGCTGCTGCTTCTGCACCACCGCAAACAGTTAGCATCCACAGGCACTCAGATGGAAGCTCTTGCAGTTACTAAACCAGTTGCCCTGCTGGTGGCCACCATTGAAAATGAGCAGGGTGTAACATAATAATTTAGTTGTAAAACTATTGAATTGTTGGGTTTACTGGAGGGACCACAAAAGGGTACCAGGAGGGACTGTGAGAGCTTATCAAGGGGTAACCTCATCACTAGTGGTGCCTCCTCCAAGCCATCCCAGGTATTAACTGTGGCCAGGTATTGTGTCCTCCTATAGCAGTGTCTCTTTCATCATCTGTCACTCTGGGGACCTTTCCACTCCAGGAACCCTAGTCTCTTCATGACTCAGCCAAGTCACCATGAGTTCCCCCATCTGTGTTTGTAAACCCTCAGGTAAGAGATGCTCTCAAGCAGTCTTATCACTCACTGCCCAGCTGGTACCACTTCCTCAGTAGCTAGTAGAGGGACCTAGGTACGTGCTCTGTTCCAGGGCCTGGTTCAGGAGCCTCTCATTAGCAACCAAGGTCTGACCTACTCCATATCTTTTCCTCTAGGCCTTATCCACCTCTCCCCCTTCACTAGGCTCACCAAGCCACATATCCTTCTCCCTAAGAATAACTATAAACTATTGGCATCTAGTTCCCCATACACTTCCCTTCTTCTAGGATGTAACTGAAGACTCCCACCTTCCAACCCCTTCTGTTGCTAGCTTCCTGGTTTATATGGGCCCTGCCTGTTCCTGCCCAGCTGCACTTGATCTACTTAAATCCCAGTCTCCTCCAGGTGCAGACTGGGCAGATTGGCCCAATTAGCCATATTAACCCCTCCAGGCCTTGTGTGAGAGTGAATACAGCTGAAAATATTTACTGAAATGACTACTTTCCCTTTTGTTTCTGGGGAATTCAACAGTTAGTTGACACCAGTAATGAGTCCCTGGGAGACAAGAGGGGCATGAGAGATAGGCCACGTCTAGATTACGCGCCGTATCGGTGCGTTAAAATCGATTGCTCGGGGATCGATATATTGCGTCTAATCTAGACGGGATATATCGATCCCTGAGCGCGCTTATATCGATTCCGGAACTCCACCAACCCCAACGGACGGGTGAGTAAATCGATTTTAGATATTCGACTTCAGCTACGTTATTTACGTAGCTGAAATTGCTTATCTAAAATCGATTTTACCCTGTAGTGTAGACCAGCCCATAGTCAACAAAGAAGTTGAATACCAGTATGTTTTCCCCAGGCTCTGGGTATCCTTCCCAGGATAAAGTGGGCCCTTAGCCCAGCCACCTGTTCCTCATCGCAAACAATAGGCCAACACCTGAAATCATTCCTCAATCCTTAAATTAGGCAAGAGTTGTTGACTTTGAGGCTGTTTAGTGAGAACACGTCCATTCCTTATTTAAAGACTGCAGGATTTGCCCCCAAGTCTTTACTAATTTTTCCTGACTCTCTGCAAAATGAATATAAACATATAACAACCAAACAGGCTAGGTGCTTAACAGATGACTAAGGCCTGGTCTATACTACAAAGTTTGTCGACATATGCCGCATTAGGTCGATTTAATAACATGTCTACAGTACTGAGTCCCTTCCGCCGACCTAAGTGGCCTGTAACATCGAGTTCTGTACTCCACCTTTGTGAGAGGTGTTGCGATTGATTTGACATCCACTGGTCAACATGGGAATAGTGCAAACACTGTGCTTTGTAATTCAAATGAATTGGCCTCCAGGAGATGTCCTACAGTGCTCCACTGTGACCACTCTGGAACGCACTTTCAATTCCCTGCATGTCAGCCAGGTACACAGGCAACAGCCACTTCCCCATTAAAGCCCCGGGAACTTCATTTTCTGTTTGATCAGTGTGGAGAGCTCACCAGCACAGCTGACCATGGAGACTCAAGGCTGCAAATGCGCTCCAGCATGGAGTACACAGGAGGTGCTTGATCTTATTGCTATGTCAGGAGAAGACATAGGCGCTGGCTTCCTTTGGACCTGGGGAGTGCTCAACCCCCTGGCTCTGCCCCAGGCCTTGGCCCCATCCTGCCTCTTCTCACTCAGTTCCACCCCCTCCCCGAGTGCGACCTGTCTCAACAACTCGTCCTTCCTCTCAGAGCCTCCTGCATGCCGCAAAACAGCTGATTGCAGCAGAGAGTAAGCACTGGGAGGGAGGGAGAAAGAGAGGGAGGGGGAGGAGTTGATCAGCAGGGCCGCCAGTGAGCAGGAGGTACTGGGGGAAAGAGGGGAACTGGCTGCTGGTGAGTGCTAAAGACCCACTAATATTTTTCCGTGAGTGCTTCAGCCCTGCAGCACCTACACAGATGGCACCTGTGGGAGAAGAGCAAGTGCAGGCAGAGCTCTTATCCAGGAGAAGAAACACTGACATCTATGCCAAGATCACTGGGGTGCCTTTTCCTTTCAGCTTTGAAATTCCATTCACATCTGGCTGAGTTATTAACTGTTAGACGTTACCATTTCCCTTCTGTCACGGGCATCTCCAGGAAAAATACTGACAGCCTGCCAGAATAATAACTGAAGCAGACACTGCACTGCGAACTGCAAGATGGCAGGGGAGAAGAGCGAACCAGGGCATGATCTGCACAACCATCCTCCTGTTAGCTGGCATGCATGTGTGCTCTGTACGCTGTCCTGGCTCTGAAGACCTTGATAGAACTGCCCAGAAAAATGACAGACCCAGTTCAGTGGCGAAGTCCCTCAACCAGGTTTATTGTCAACGAGGCATGGTACTAGCACCTGGCAGATGCCACAGGGATACGAACACAGGTATGTCTGTCGCTATGGAATTGGCTTATTCAACAGCAGGACCTTCTGTTGCCCCCTAAACTGGACAAAGATGCCACTCCTATAACTCCTCTTTTATACATTGATACAAATAAGTTACGTGTTGCACTCCTGATGTGTGACCAATGTGTTACTGACCCTACATCCTGTACCTGCTGGTTCGAACAAAACATCTCTAGCTATTGTCCTGTCATTCTGTCCTTATCTTTGGAGGGGTCAGTGTGTCCCTATCTTCAAGGAGTAGGTTTGTGCTATAAATCTATGTTGGAGTGTATCTGTGCAAGCCTTCTGGAATGCGTTTACATGAATACCGAGGGCCTAGTACTCAGGAGTGTCTGTGTTTTAGCAATGCCAGCCCAATTTTGCTAAGTTCATTTACTGGAGAAGGAACCTGTAACAGGGCCTGACTTTTGCTCAGCGTATGGCTTTAACTGACTTTGATTCAACCAGGCCCTGGGCTCCAGGCTCTCTCTTACTTCTACACCTCCCAGAGCCAGGGGGCAGGAGCAGCAACTGTCCGTGGGGAAGATGGTGGCGGACAGAGAGGGAGCTGAGCCATGCTCCCCCTCATCCCAGGGTATGGCTCATGCCCTGTTTGGCAATAACAGCCTTCCACTGCTATGAGTTAATGTAGTTAGTTCTGTAGCTCAAGTGGTAGCAGCCTATGTAGCGGGGTGAGAGTTCAGAGGGAGTGGGTGTTAGTTTATATAATAAAATGCCTTACATTTAAGAAAAAACACACTAGGACGCTTCATACAATGAGAGCTCTGCTCATATTGATTTTGGTTGCAAAATAAAGCTGCTAAAGGTTAGGACATAGCAGAGATAAGGCTGCTCATGCACAACAGCAGAGCTCAGAGAACCACCCCCACAGCCGCAGTGCTAGTCCTGTGCTGCACCCATGACATGCACCCCTGCAACTCTGGAATCTAGTGCAATAGGAAAAGTAATCCCAGAATAGTACAGGGATTCAGTTTTTCTCTGGGCCTCATGGGAAGGGCTCTGAACAGTGACAATGCTGAGGCGTTCATGTTGTGCCACTTGAATTTTCTGTTCATTGGGCCAAAGCAAGAGCTCAGCATGGGGCGCCCTCTATAGGGCAGTGGTTAGGGTGTTTTCTTGGGCTGTTAGCAGTCCTTGTTCGTGTCGCCTGTCCGCTAGTCAGTGCAGCAGGCTTTGAAGAGGGAGCTGCTCTGGCTTGCCTGTTGAAGCTGTGTTCTCCTTTACTTCACTATGGATTGGGGCAAGCAAAATGCTAGGATTGCTCTATAGTCAAGCAATTGGGTGCTTGTTTAAGAAATGAAGATCTTCTTGGATTTCCTGGCTCTAATCCTCCCTGTGCACCTTTAGAAGAGGTTTGATTGGGGAAAACCTATCTGGGAGGTGGCAGGTTCCTGTTTAAGTCCCCTCTGCTTTGCAGAAGCCCTTGTTTTCCTGGGAAAAGGAGGGGGTCTCAGACAGGGGTGTCTCACCTCTACAGAGAGGAGAAAAGCCCTGTTCCAATCCCTTCTCAGAGAGGGGATTGGAAGTGGGATCTTCCACTGCCTGGGCAGGTAGCTGGCTGCAGGGGGCAAAAGAGTGATTTGCATTTTATTAACAGTGCCCAGAAGTGGCAAATACTTTTCCAAAACTCTTCATCTCAGCAGGCACAAAGGGGGATAGAACTCACAAGTTTGACATCCTAGGTGAACACCCAAAGCACTGGGGTGTGCAGGGGACTTCCTACTCTTAATACTTTCTAGGGCCTAATCAATAGTTAGTTGGGGGGCTCAGTTTCAACAGGAAAGGTTAAGGACATAGGCTATTCCAAGCTACCCTAGGGAAGAACTGAACCAGGGTCTCCACTGTTCAGAGTACTTACCCTAGCCACTATGCTAGAGGAAACTCCTTGTTTTTGACTCTTGGACATTTTGACTCAATCACTAATTAAGGAGGAACAGCTTCAAGAGGAAAGAGTGAGGTGCTCACTGTTTTAATCCAGCCCACAGAAGACTTGAACCAGGTCATTAACAACCCAGGGTGCTTAACCTAGCTACTGTGCTACAGTCAGCTCTTGACTTATGCTTGGGCCCAATCAATAGTTAATTAAAGCAGCAGAGAATCCTGTGGCACCTTATAGACTAACAGACGTTTTGGAGCGTGAGCTTTCGTGGGTGAATACCCACTTCGTCAGACGCAGGTAGTGGAAATTTCCAGGGGTAGGTATATATATGCTAGCAAGCAAGCTGAACTAACCTCGTTATCTCTAGCTTGCTTGCTAGCATATATATACCTACCCCTGGAAATTTCCACTACCTGCGTCTGACGAAGTGGGTATTCACCCACGAAAGCTCACGCTCCAAAACGTCTGTTAGTCTATAAGGTGCCACAGGATTCTCTGCTACTTTTACAGATCCAGACTAACATGGCTACCCCTCTGATAGTTAATTAAAGTGGAACAACTTCAACGGGCAACACTAAGGTAGCTCCACCTGAGACTACCTCAAAGTCCAGCACTTAGCACACTCACTTGAGATGTAGAACTGTGCTTCAGTCCCTTCACAGCAAAGGGGAGGCAGATTGAACCAAAATCCCCCATAGTTTGGGACAGGGAACATTGGTCTGCAGGGCTGGTAACCTGGCATCCTTCAGTAACACTGAACTCTGATTGCAAAAGTTAAGGCTCCCCTTTGAGACATCACATGATTTCCTTGATAATAACTAAACTGAAACTAGATCCATAAAGTAAACATCTAGTGAGTAAACAGCCTACAGCTGCACTCACTTAGGCCCCAGGAAATACTCCATTCATGTTATAGACATACAAAATTTGAACAAGTTTATAGGAAAACATGCCAGAGTATTTAAGAAATAGAGTGACTGGTGTGAACATGTCCAAATACAAAATGATTGGGAGTAGCACTGCTGTGTCTTTTTTCTACCGTAAAGCTTTAGCGAGCTTGGTTTTGAGTCAATATTATTATCTTGTTTGACCTGAGCAGTTAGCCAAAATTTGGGGTCCTGTAGGTTGTTCCAAATGGGAGGAGAAATTGATGATGGAAGTCTGGTACCTTTGGTGCAATCTTGTTTATTTACAAAGAAATTACAAAGTCTTGTTTCCTTCAACCCAGGAGGAAGCTAACTGTGTGCATCTTTCCTTTCTCGCAGAACTAAACCTATTTCAGCTAGCAGAGTACCCCCCAAACCTCCATCTTCTAGGCTTTTCCTCAGTGTTGTGTTACCAACTGATACTGCTTGTACAGGCTGTCTTGTTTTCTGCTCTGTCTCTCCCTTTCTGCTGTGTTTCTCATACATATCCATAGACAAAACAGTATGTAGTAAAGTCCCTCAGTCTAGAACATCAACATTTCTGATGTGTAGTTCTTCATTTTCAGCAGTGAGATGCGCTTACCTGCTTGATACTTTTCTTAAGTGAAGGGTGGTGGTGAATTCGAGAACAGTATAATTTCACAATAACCTCAGCTGAACAAGAAAATCCTTTTACAGAATCTCATCCTGCAAGGTACTAAGCACTGTCCACTCCTTGTTGTGAAGGGTGCTCAGGACACTTGCAGGATGCAGCCCTTCAAGAGACATCTACCACCATTTAAAACAAGCAGCTACTTCTCAGGTGTGCAGTCCCTAAGGAGCCATTTGAACCAAATCCAGCTTTAAAATGTGACTTGGAGTGCAGTGAAACAAGCATTCACCAAATACACTAGCGGAAAATACAGCAACACAGTGACCTAGACCAGTGAAACCTTTTTTTCCATGTGCAGACCCCTAAATAATTTTGAATAGAGATGCAGCCTCCTTTAGAAATCCTAGACAGTCTGTGGACCCACAGAGTCTGCAGATCACTGGCTGAAAACCTTTGACCTAAACTGACTGGACAGTGGGTATTGACATAGCTACAACAGACTGGTGGTTGTTCTGTGTTTGTGCTGCACCTCCCACAATGAAGTCCTGGTACACAAATGGAGCTCTCCAGTGCTATTGCAGTACTAATCAATAACGCAATGTGCAGTAGAGCCAAAAGCAGAGTTGGAAACACCCGGGGGTGGAGGCAGAGAATACTCTGGACTCAGGGAACTGGGATGGGAAGCATGCATATTCCCTCCCTTTCCTCCCATATTGCTCCAGAGCAGGAGATGCATCCCCAGCAAGAGACTCTTGTCCCTGTTAGACTGTGACCCTGTGATGAACATCAGGGATTTTAGTCAGAAGGAATGCACCACAGCACCACTTCCGGCTGCTCCTCACAGTATGAACTGTCACTGTAACAGGAGGCAGGGTCCAGGGGGAAGTTGTGGCTGCAGGTGATGCCAGAGCATTGCTTGCTCAGCTGCAGTGGGCTCTCCTCCTGACAGAGATCCTGTGGGACCTCAGACAAAGAGGAATTATTCAACAAAATGACATTCCTTTTACATTTGTCAGGAAAAATCCCTGTACCCTAGAAAAGAGATGCTTCTTTGCAAGAGGAAAAGGTCAAACTTTCTTCTGTTCTGCTAGCAGCTAGTGACTGGATCAGGACAGAGGGCTAGATTTCAATATCACCTGTAAATAATCAGTTTATAGTAATAAGTGTGGAAAAAACACAGGACACTAGTCTTCATTCAGTATTTCTTTTATATAAGAGAAATACATTAAAAAAGATGACATAAATCCCACAAGTTCCTTCGGTTACAGTTTCATCACCTGTGGAAAGATTTATGCATATTGCTAAACAAATCTCAACATAGTTGTGATTGTAAAAAAGAATATAAACAACATGTTTTAAAAGATAAAATAAATTGTAATAATGTATTGGATTGCATTCACCGCCATCTTACTAGCAGAGTGTGCCATTTCCTGAATTTAAAAAACTTATTTTCAGACCTCCAAAGACATTTTTGATGATTAAAACATAAAATTAAATTTAGTCACTAAACTACTGGAGAACTTGCTATGGAAAACACTTTTGATCTCATTGCATACTTCTTACAAAGTGCTAGTGGATTGTAGGGAAAGAAACAGGATGCCTTATTTTCAGTACATTTTATTAAAAACTCAGTGATGAGTATTTTGAACATCTCTGGAACTCCATGTAAATTCACACACTTCACTCTTTTCTCTTAGGGGAGACACTATATATTCGATTCTGAGAGAGAGAAACTGAGAGTTATAAAGCTGGGAACGAAATTGATTTACCTGATGAAGAGGTCTCACTTCAACAACATGTGTAGCCTGAAGACTAAAGTCTAAGAGAGAGGTCACATGCAAAGATCAGAACATTCATTTAGAGTCATGGGCAGCACTTTACATTGTGGTTATAAGACTGAATATATTACGCACATCATGATGGAAGCCTGTAACAGGCTATCTAAACAGCTCTCTTGCACCTGCAGCTAAAACCCACATATCCAAACTAATCCACACTCAAGGCCAAACATGTGCTTAACAGGTGAAACATTTAGCAACTAATGGATGAGCGGAATAAAGAGCGCAGCTGTGTGACAGAACAGCAAGTAATTTTGATGCTGCCAGCTGCCTTTGCTTGCTTCAGAAACCAGTTTTTAAAGACAAAAGGAATGATCCACTTCCCTTTTTTTGGTTTTTTCAAATGCAGTGGATTCCAATTACAAGTCCAGTTCAAAGGAGAAAAGTTGTAGTGAATGTGCCTGAGAGGGGTCTGTTTTCATTACCAAAATTCAGTGCAAATGTATGAAGCTTATTTCCTAACTTTTCCATTCTTTTCTTCCAATATAATATCTGTTAATTTGTAAGCCATTAGCTAGCATTGACCTTGATCCTGAAAAAAAAAAGATAACAGTTAAAATCAAAATAGTTATATATTTTAGTCTTCTACAGCTTTAGACTTCAGTCTATATGATACTTTAAACTTTTCAGATGTTGTACTTTACAGTACCTTCAGGAACAATTATTTTTTGTATTAAAAAGTCAGTAGATGTTAGATAACTTTTTTTTAATTTAAAAAGTTATCTGATGTGTAACAATAGCATACAATAGAAATATATTTCAACTGATTTCATTTTAAAGCAGAATTCGTAACATTTCCCTAATGATAGAAAAAGTAGGAGAACACATGCATTATGGATACAACAAGGGTTAGGGCCAATTAGTAAGCAGAGTTAGTAACGTCAAGGACAAATAATGAAAAACATTATTTACATAAAAGACCCAAACTATTCCTGGGTGCTCCATGCCCCTCTCCTCATGGTAAAATAAAGCTGAGCTGAGGAATTGCTTTGGAAGTGCCTCACTGTATCAGGAGTGGACAATTAGATAGATTTATGTAAATACATTTTTAAAGAGGGATATTAGTTTCAGTGACTAGTCATACTAAATATCAATCTTATTTAACAATGGCTAGTGCAAATACCATGTAAAGTACTAAAGTCCTCATGAAATCAACTTCTGAACCTCTTTGTGATATATACTAAAGAGAGCAAAGCTCTTCAGGGGAGGAATTTGACTAGCTTACCTATCGGTATAATTCATTTGATGAACTACTAGTACATGTCCCCATATGGGATAAAATCTTAAATTTGCTTAGAATCTTTATAGTTTTATGCATTTATTTTTCACCCAAACAACACAATATGATTTGCTTCTTCAATCTTAAAATGGACATATGGAAGTAATAAAATAGAGATGACATGTTAGGTATCAGTTTTCAAATCAACTTCATTTAGAAAGAACACGTTTGGGTCTGTTGTGTTTGCGGAAAAACATTATATAGGATAAATCTAGTATATTAGTGGTTAACCCAAGAATGATGTCACATGCAACATTTCAATTCACGTCAAGAAAGAAAAGGTTAGAAGAAATAAGAACCTATAGATTATATTCTCAATTTGAATTTAATATGGTATAATTCTACTCTATTCTCTCAAACAACATAGAATCAGAAGACACCATCTACATATTTTTAGTGGAGGAAGATATTTTTCTATTACAAAATATGCCTTTCAAGACCCAATTTAGATTTTGTTTCACCCACTGGTAGTTCTTATTTTCTTGGAAATTGGAGCTTCAGGTATCTGGATTTTTAATATAAGAACTGAACGGCAAGAAAGGAGAGAACGCTAATTGAATGAAATATGTTTGCAGAAATAAAAGCCAGAAAAAAATAATAGTTTCTAAAAGGAGAGCTTTTATAAAACTAGAATTTATAAAAGGAACTAGGATTAAATTTAGGCTATTTGGAAGCTATTTTGACGGCAACATGCATTAAGCTGTGATATTCTCTACCAGGGAAGTGGTGGAACCCTTACTACTTGGAAATTTTAACAGGAGCAAGAGCAAGATATTATAAAACAATGTTTTTCTTTGTAAAACTTCCTCCAAAATACACCAAAAATGTATGTCCCACACTTTCAAGAAATTAAAATATTCACTGGGATTGTGTGGTGTGTGTGAGAAACCTGCTAATGTCAATGGGGAAAGCTTTGGACTTCACTTTGTTTGGGATCAAATCAAGTATTACTGTTTTACTGATACTCAGAGGAAGCAACCAACAATGACAAATTTTGGGGGACATCGTATAGTATGAAAACAACTTCTCATCTGTAAGTTTCTCTCTTTAGACATGAGGGATAAGGTGTTGCTGAGGGGGAAGGAGTTGTACAACTCCACAACCTTGTTTTTGTAAAGTGTTTGTGGGCTGGTTTTCCAGAATTCTGTGCTGCTGTTTTAAAAATAAAGATTTTTTTCAAGGTTTCTGTTTTCAGGAATTCTTTTCTAGAGTTGCTGAATATACCAAGTAGTGAGAAACATGCATAACCTGTAGGGAACTTGTGAATTCACTGCTGCAGGAGGTTATTGAGGTAATAGTACAGATACATTTCAAGAAAAAGACAATTATAAGCTACACCATTTGTTACCTAGGAATTCTAAGAGAAGGGACAATGAGCTATGATATGTCAGATGTAATATGACAACCTCAGGAGTCAAATTTTCCTCTTGTTTCCCTCCCCCAATCTATGTATACTTTTGCACAACTCAATAGTGTATTATAGTAGGTGCTTTTTGCATGCTTTGGAAACATGAGGTATGGGAAACTGCAGGTAGCTGGTTGCAGGAGAAGCTAGATAATAGTTTGGTGCCCTTAAGCAGATCATGCATTTCTGACAATGCAAAAAAAATAAAAATAAAAATCTGCATGGTAACTAGTCCATTCCCCCACAAATCAATGTGAAGCATAGGTTATAATTCCCTATTGTGTTGCAAAGTAGTGTTATTGTTTTGGGTAGCAAGTGAAATTAAGCTGTAAGCAAATAAAGCAATTGATGTAGTTCTATTCTAAACACTATTCAATAGACCAATTTTCTCACAATACATTAATGATTTTTGTATAAAAACACAAAATGCTTATTCCAGCAAATGCAAATGCAACAGACAAACAGTTATCTATTAACAAACATTCAGGATAAACACAAGCAGCCCTTTTAATACTAATGTTCTTTAATACTAAATAGATTTTCCTGGGAGTATCCAACAAGCATTAGGGGAAATAACAGGGTCAGTGCAGAAAGCAGTTCATTTAAGTTGCTTTATAAAACGTCTCTATTTTAGCTTGTGATAAATTTTAGAGAAGTAATTCTAGACACTGTCTTCATTTAATGACTAAATGCCATCCCTCCAGTGCTGCATGTTATTGCAATTTTCAGGGGACTATACACGGTATTTTTTCTGACATCAGCTACATGCAAGAAAAGTCTCAGTCATCTAAACAGGCAGAGTAAATCTCAAAAAGGAAATACTTGTATCTTGCGCTGTTTTACCTATTTTTCTTCAAAATTGCCGATGCTATAATTGCAGGAACTGCACCAAGAACTACTTTAAAAAAAAACAAAAAGAAGAGCAATTTAGTAACAAAGTTAAATAAAATGTAACATTTTGTGAAAAGACAACTCTGAATTGCCACAGTTCTGGAACTTGCTCTTATCATCACTGACAGATTATCTGTATCATAGGACACAATTTTTTTCCCTTATGATGATAAATAAGCCCCTCTCATATACCAGATCAAATATCACAAGAAAACTCTATCCTAATTGAGAAAAAGGTTCTGATGTTGGATCTCCTAATTTATCAAGTCTTTAATGCTTCTGTGCACAGCATAAGGTTTGTCTAGTTTCCTAGTTCATCCAGAGTAATGCTCAGTATTCAATCTATTTCACGTCCAAGATGTTCAAGCTTAAATTCAACTTCTTCCTTTCAGTCCCCTGCAAGGTGTTTAAGTTCTCCACCAAAAAGTCATAGAATGTATTATGTTCAATATCTAGTATGGCTTGCTTGATTTCTTCCCCAATAGATATATTTTAAACTGCTCAATAAAAATTAGAAAAAGAAGCAACCAAAATTCATCAGATTCTCTCTGTCTTGGACCTTAAAATGAAAACTTCTATTAATCTGTCTACTTTGGGGTCACACTGAGCCAACTAAAACCATGTTTCAATTCTGCTATTGAGATTTGAGCACAATTTCCCAATCGGCACACATTGGGTCAGCTGCATCTTTAAAGCCATGTGACGGGGATGTAGGTTACAGAATGGTTTAGGTTGGCATATTCTCAGAGAGAGATCCCTGTCTCCATTGATCAGGCAACTGCTAAAACTCTTATGATCTTCTCCTTGACAATGCTACTATATGACCGAATGCTTATTGACTTCCATGGGACTTCGGCATGTGCTGAAGTGCTTTGATGAATAGGTGCCTACATAGGGAAAGGTCTGCTCCCCAAGGTCAAGCTACATCATCTGTGGAAATTCTGGGAGAGAAGGTGGAAATGTGTTCTGAATAGGTGAGCATGATGACTGAACACTCAAGATCTGTTTTGTGGAGACCGCTGCAGGCTGACTAACTCTGGATGCCGAGAACTTCAGTAACAGCCTTCTAATTTCCTGTATAATATGACACTGTCAAATCTAATGTACAAAGCGATTTCTTGGATCTTTTTACAACTTCCCTTTCTAGCTTTTGCCCTTTCCATTTTTGGTAGGCACTAGACATATATGCAGTCCTAAGTGGTGACAAAATATTCTCACCCAAAACAGAGCTACACAAGTGAACCTTTTCTTGATATCCCTGAGGATAAAGAGGAAAATGAGATTTTCCCCTCCCCTTTTGTTCCCCAATATCGTGCAGATACATTTCAGATAGAATCACAGCAGACTGCCTAGCTCAGGCAAATATTGTGAATATGCCTACAGACAGAGAAAACAGCTAGGAGTACAAATACAGGCTTCTCTCCAGAGAATGGCAGTGCTTTTATATGGCAACACAGCACATTAGAAATGTCAGAGAAGTTCAAGAACCCTAAATCCCAGGCTCTTTAGTAATTAAGTAGGGGGAAAACATTATGAGATTGAAAAAGGGCAATATTAAAATATCCTTGAGTCCAAATCTTAAAACCATCATAACTCTAGTGCACTGATTGATTTTTCCAGTTTTAAATTACTTACCGATACCAATACCGGTGCTAATGCCTATTGCAATGACTATGACATGCCCTAAAGAGAGAAACAAAAAATGTGAGCTAAACTATGAAACCAAATTCATGTCAATAACCTACAGGAATTTATCCACAATCCATGCATATGAAGTTACGCTTAGTATCCTAGATTATATCAGATATTAATGAACAATTAAGGCAGTCTTGTAAACACCACATTCTCAAATGGATAATCATTAGCTGTTGGAAACCATGATCTCACCCCTACAGAACCTCGTAATGAAGAAAAGCAGCTTTTCAAAAGATTGCACACATTTGTACCTTGTAAGACCAACAGGAAAACCATTGTGTAAATGGAGGGCACAATCTGGGTTTAAAAGTTTTCTACAATATGAACTGCTGGATGTTAAGGGTTCCTCTTGCACATGCTTCTAGGCTCTCATTTATCAAGCCTGCACTGGCCTGTCGTACATTTTTCAAAATGATAAGAAAAGGCCAGAATCATTATACTCAGGTTGTCTAAACCAGTTACAACAATTTTTGCCCTAGCATATCATCATAGGTTGGTGTTATGTTATCTGGTATCACAGATATAAAGAGTGCTGTAATCTGTGTTTCTAATTCCCAAATAGATGGTTTCAAGGGACAGACTTTTGCTGTTCTTACTAGAATAAGATCACTTATCGTCTAACCACTGGCTGTGGAAGATACTGAATGGGTAATTAATTCCTTGACACAGACTGCATAGAACTACAATCACTGATGTCAATGAGTTTCGCATTTAGAAATCCAGACTCCTGTTAAAGGAATGCTCACACTAACATTTTAAAGGAAACGTACGAAAGGTTAAAAATAGCACTCCTGACCTTCATTGATACTGTGAAGTGGCTTTTCAATGGCTCCTGGAAATTTTGAACCCTATTTACCCTCAAAAAATACATCTATAGCCTTTAACGTTAATAATTTTAATATGAAAAAGGGAGTGTACATATTCATTTATGCCCATATTGCTCATCATTACTGTAGTTTTCATAGTGTTGGCAGAAATATGCAGTTTGGTCATTAAAGTTTTGCTGTTGTTTTTGTGGTTTAAATAAAGCCCAATGAAAAACCTTTTAAAAACCAGGTAGGAAACTGTTTGTTGGGGAAAAAGGAGGTAGAAAAACACCATCAGCACATAAAAAGAAATCCAGTTGAGTTAAATACAAATTTGTAGTTGTGGTCCCCCTAAAGTACTGATTAGAAGCAAGGGCTTTTTAGTTTGCTTTTGGCAGGAATTCAGTGATTCCAATCTCATGCACATAATGCAGCCACATGGATCAGAAACATTCAGGGGTTCCTTAATGTAATAGACTTGAAAAACAATTGAAAGTATCTGGCCAGCCCAGTTCTGAAGCTCCCTACAGCCCTGCTCCCCACGCGCACTCCGCTACCCAGTCTAACAGCTCAAGTATTTTCTCTCTCCCCTCAGTACCTCACCTCACCTTCAGGCTCAGCAGAGTTGCCAGGAGTGTTCAGCACAGAACCTGTATAGAAAAGAAAGTTTTATAAAATACTTGAGATTCTCTCCACACAACTGACTGTTTTAAATACCAAAAAGCTGGCAGAGATTCCAGGCATGTAAAGACATCAACACGCACAAACAGACTGGAGTGAAATGTATCTTGCCAAGCACAGGACTACACGTATTGAATTGTAAAGACTCAAATCCACAACTGCTCATATTATCTCCCCAAGACATTTGAAGAAAAACCCCCAAGCATGCCAGTGAAAGCACTGTCAAGCTGAATAACTGCTAGAGTCAACCCCCTCCCAGTGTTTTACCCACTTAATTTTCTTTAATATTTCTCTGTTGGGTATACCGTCAAGTCTGCACAAAGCAGAAAATCCACACGCATTAGGTGCATTACCACATTGTCATTCCAAGAGCTAATTCTCTCAGCTGTAAATTATCTATTCCTCAATTCTCATCCTTGGGATAACCATATGGTTGGAGACTAACTGTCTTTGTCCCAGGAAAATCTACACCTAAGAAACAGTTTGTGCCACTGAAATGATCAGTGCGCGTGAGGGCTCAAGTCATGACTCATGGCCCCACTGTGCTAAATGCTGTAGAACCACACAACAAAAAGTAGGACCTTGCCCCCATCACTCTCATTAGAGCTGCCATCAATCAGCCCAGACAATAATATTCCTTATTCACGGTATTGGCCATGTCACTCTCCTTTTGAGAGGAATCAGAGGGATGGGCCAAGGTCAGCGTGCTGTGGGAATCCTTTGGAAAGTGGAAGGGGGAGAAGGACCCACCAAAAGGCTTTGATAACCAAAAGAAATGGTGCAGGAACAATGAGAGAGGTAGGAAAACCAGGAGAGCATGGAGTGTGCACATGAACAACAAGCTCTCTATCAAGTTTTTAGGCAAGTGCTAAGTGAGCATCATTATATTTGTACCTGTGAATAGCAGAATTATAGAAATTAAAATGACTTTCACACTGTACATTTCATTTTTATTCAAGTGGAAATTTGAACCCAAAATTCTAGACTTTTAGCAAATCAAAGTTCTTCCAATTTACCTGAGGAAGTCCCAGCTACTTCTGCTCCTTCAGGAGGGACAGTTGTGGGTTTGTCCTGGGTAGTTATGACTAAGGCAAAAAGAAGAGGAAAAAGCAGTTATGAACATTACATCAGTCTCCCATCACCAGATGGCCACTTAGTAAGGAGCTTGCCAAACTAATGTTTAGGAATCTGCATCTTTAGAGAGAAGACACACTTAACCTACTTACACGTTATCACAGCAAGAGCCCATGTACTATCAGCTGGGCTACCCTGCAGACTGCTGCTAGGATCCCATTCATATATTCTAGGGGAAGCCCATAGCAACCCCTACATTGAGCTACCTTCCACTTCCCTTTACAAAAAATTCTCTCTCTCTCTCTGGGTTTTTTTTTTCCTGTTTTTTTTAAGAGCTCTAACAGTTCTGTGGTTTGCAGCAGGGATGTGAAAGAGTGTGGTGCCTCTTGCTATCACCATGAGTTACAAACTGCCAAAATCTGTCATTTCTCTTCAGTTTTACTCATCAGAACTTCCTAGAGTGACTTCTAAAACCCCCAAACATGCTGTTCTCACTGAGCATTCTCTGCGAGGTGTTGCCATGTGCAACTGAGAACTGTGCATCTCCATCCCTCACATCAAAATATCCTTTGCCCTAGGAGAAGGTGTACTGTTTTGGGAACCAGAAGTTGAGTTCAACTCTGATTATTTCTACTGGCTGGTGAGTTTCGAAGAGCACAGTATCATTAACAGGTTAACACAGAGCAACCCATCCTCCCTGAATGACAGTTACACAAGCTAGGAAGAGAACCCAGATCTCTAATATGGCAGACCCAAGTCTCATCCACTTAGTCTAAGTGAAAGAATTTGCCAAATCTAAATACTTGGCTATGTGGTGTGTACAATGAGGCTATTAGTGCATATATAATCCATTGTCTTAGTGTGTTGTGCATCTTCCTCTAGTGGTTGGTCTCTATAACAATTTACTCCTGCTGCCACCTATTATAATTAGTTCTTTAACTTGACAGAGATCTATGCTGTAGATTAAACAATCCCTTAGCCCGAGCCCCGGGATCCCAAGTCAGCCGGCACGGGCCAGCAATGGATTTTGAATTGCACTGTAGACATATTCTTAGATGTAAAAAGCATTGGAATCAGTATTTCAAATGATCCAAAATAGATTGTTTCAACAGACAGACTTTAGCTGTCCTTACAAGAGTAGGGTCATTTAGTAACTTTTATAGCTGCTGGTTAAACATTAAATGAGAGTCCAGCGGAGGGCGACGAAAATGATTAGGGGCTGGAGCACATGACTTACGAGGAGAGGCTGAGGGAACTGGGTTATTTAGTCTGCAGAAGAGAAGAGTGGGGATTTGATAGCAGCCTTCAGCTACCTGAATGGGGGTTCCAAAGAGGATGGAGCTTGGCTGTTCTCAGTAGTGGCAGATGACAGAACAAGCAGCAATGGTCTGAAGTTGCAGTATGGGAGGTCTAGGCTGGATATTAGGAAACACTATTTCACTAGGAGGGTGGTGAAGCACTGGAATGGGTTACCTGGGAAGGTGTTGGAATCTCCATCCTTAGAGGTTTTTAAGGCCTGGCTGGGATGATTTAGATGGGGATTGGTCCAGCTTTGAGCAGAGGGTTGGACTAGATGACCTCCCGTTCCAACCCTAATATTCTGTGATCCCACTCACAAGATGATAAAGGAAAAATTCATCTACTGTCACCTACGCACTGGCGTTCTTTGACTAGGTAGCTTTTGCTTGAAGAAAACTCAAGAGTGACGCTATATTTAAACAATTTTTTTGTAGTCATCCTTCCATTTTCAACCACTGAGGGAAAACAAAGATGTTCGTGCTAAGTCTAAAGACAACGAACAATGAAAGCCAAGACACTTAGATGACTGCTGTCCTCTTCTATACTGTCACAGGGATACCTCAGGTGGCATGTGTAGCTTTTGTAAAATGAAAGTCACAGGCGCTTTCTTGCTCTCTTGCATGAAAGGTGTTTTCTTTGTCCTCCCCTGAGCTGGGAAAGGACAAGCACCAAAACATTCCACGAACAAACACCCCGAAGTCAAAATCCAGCTTTTCCACTCTGCAGTCTTCCCAGTTTAGTGCCTGCAGATGAAGATTAACTGCCCCAGCATTTAAAGTACCTCCCAAACTCAGAGCTGTTTGTATCTGGTGTTGACTGGCCTCAGACTCTGCTCTCTGCAGCAAGTCTCACCTGGTCTTTCAGTATTAAACCCAGGCAATTACCCCCTGTCTTTTCTCACCAATTGCTTTCCCCTGAGGTCTGAACTCTCTGGTGCTCATTTGATTCCCAAAAGAAAGTGAGAAAGGAACTTCAACAGAAAAAGGCTGCAGCCTAGATAAACATAAAATGGAAGAAAGGAAGCTGGGGGGAAAAAAAGACAGGCAATATATTAAACACCATTTATATTACATTCACTCAAATCATTCCACATGCAACATATTGAGTTTTATATACTATAGAAATTTGCCTCAATATAGACACCACCCAAAGAATCACCCTACTCTGTCACACACTTACCTAGGTCACAAATGGGTAGCTGGGGATACCACTTGCCATCAGCTTGGCATTGAACCCTATCAGGGCCTCTGAGGATGTAACCAGGATCACACTGAAACGTTACACTGGTTCTGTACGTGTAGTTATGTGGAAGTGGAGATTTCGGGCTTCCATGTTGAATACGTGGGACTGTACACTGAGTCTCTGCAAAACACCAAACAAGGCTTTCCAGATCCTTTTATTACTTAGTGCACATCTTTTTAAAGTGCTGATTAATCCTCCCCACACTTCTGCAAGGCAAATAAGGAAGGAAACTATTTTACAAACAGAGAAATGGAGGCAGAGAAGCAAAGAGACTTGCCCAAAGCCTGAGAGGCAGACAATGGCAGAACCAGGAGCAGAACTCTGAGGTCTCCATTGCCCAGCCACGTGCTGGCACCGCATCACCTCTCCATACATTGTAATTATTCAGAATCTGACCGTGTGTGTCAGAGAAGTAGTCAGAGCATAGCCCATCATTATATACATCCCTCTCACAAATTGATACAGGAAAATTTCATCTACTGTCACCTACGCATTGGCTTTCTTTGCTGCCATTGACTAGGTAGTTTTTATTACAAGAAAACTCAAGAGTGACACAATATGTAAATACAAATATTTTTGTCATCCTTCCATTTTTAACCATTGAGGGAAAACAGTAAAGATGTTGGTGCTCAGTCTAAGACAGGGAACAATGAAAGCCAAGACACCTAGACTGCTGCATCTCTCTTCCAAACAATCTGAACGTTGTGAAAACACATGGCCACAAAAGAACATCACATTTTCTGAATCTTGCTCTTGACCTTTGTTTTTTAAGGAAAGTTCTTATTTCCACAGACAGTTGTAAGAGATCATTTCTTATTGCACTGGATTTGTGATGAAATTTGACTATTGGCAGGTCTCCTGGGGGGATTATGGGAATAGTGGAGATGGGAGAATGCAGCATGCAGTACATGAACACCTTCCATGCTGCCCTGTAGCAGGGTGGACCCCTGCTCCTGCCCTGAAGGGGTTAAAAACAGCCCTGGGAAGGGACTGTGACTGGAGAAAGCAGTCTTTAGGCTGGACTGATTGGGGGAAGTGGCTGCACCTGGGGCCATGCTCCAAACTGAGCAACAGGGCCTAATAAGAAGGCCAGGGAAGCCAGAAGCCCAGTCAATCTCTCTCTAGCTGTAGATTGAGATGGGCCTGGCTGCAGGGAGCTGGAGACAAGGTACCCGAGTGAAGCAGGGCTCGGGAAAGGCTGAGAAGCCAGGAAGCTCCAGCCTGGAAAGCCCCAGGCTGTCGCCTAGCATTGGGCTAACATGTACTGGGAGTTGCAGAGGGCAGCCCAGGGGTAGGCCAAGGCAGCAGGTCCAAACCCTCCTTGCCAGTGATGAGTAGGCTGATACTGCAGTCTACCCCAGAGTGTGGGCTAGACAATGACTGACAGTAGCCATACACTGAGGCAAGGTGCGTATAGTGGGTGGGGGTTCCCTGGGGAGGGGAGACCCTAAGACTGAGGGTGTTATTGCCAAGGGGTAGCACCGCAGGTAAAAGGGCACCGGGTCCAGGGAGGGACACGGGGGCCAGAGGACAGACGGATCACCGGCCTGCAGAGGGTGCTCCGGAGCTGGAACCAATCTAATTCCCCGAAGACACCAGCAGCAGGCGCCGCAGGGGTGAGTCCGCTCGTCTACATGCCCGCTCCTCCCTACAGCTTCCTGCTGCTAAGTCAAGCCACCGGGGTCATTTCAACTTTTTGGATTCAGATTGTTCCTGCAAACGTACTGCTACTGCACATAGGGAGGATTTTAGGCTTAAGGGGATGCTGTACTGGGAACCAGTAGCCTGAACAAGGGACGTACACAGGTGTTGAAGAAATCATGTGAAACGAGGACTGGCATTAGCTTGGATGTGGGTCAAACAGCAGATCACATATGGGTGCTGAGTGAGGGAGGAAACTGGCAGCGTGCATCTCTGGGAGTAGGTTGCTGGGAACATTTAATGCACTGGAAAGGAGTGGTCAGCAATGAGATAGATGGGTTATGGGGACACACTGCGCCAAATTATTCCTACCCTTTCCCAATGAGAGTCATTTTAGTGTAATGCAGAATGAGTTACCTTCACACTGAGGAGTAGGCTCGCTCCAGGTTGGAGTGACCTCATCACCAGCGATACACTGAATGGAGGCTTTTCCAACAAGTGAGAAGCCTCTGTCACATTTGTAAGTTACTGATGAGCCAACAACAAAAACTCTCTTGCCCCAGTCATTGTACTGACCATGGGAGATGTTCGGGGGTTGGGCACAAACTAGAACTGAAGAGAGAAAAATACATTATTTATACTGTAGATAAAAATCTCTAAAAAGAAAAGGAGGTGACAGTTTCCCAACATTTCCTGATGCCATTACAGCAAAAAGCAGTCTTTCCATAATACCTGAAAGAACACCCCAAGTGTGGCCAACAATCTGCTATCTTGGTGTTCATCTCTTGCTGTGCGTGGCATCAGGACAGCACGCACAAAAATAACGAATAATAAAAAATAATGGTTAAATGTTTATGTGGCCATTCAGCTGCTGAGACAGTCATTCACATGCTCCATGAACAGCACTGAAACATGGATGATGATGATGACGATCCAGAGAGATGCTGAATGCCTGCAGCTTCCATTGACTAGAAGGTCAGGCCTTGGCTCGGTAAATTGGCCCTGTTACACTTCCACTCCTCCAAATCCAGATCTGAACCTCCTCCAGCTGCTCAAAGCTCTCCCAGCTTCCCAGTCTTCCTCCAAGCTATCAAACCCTCTGAGTCCCCCAACACACACCTCAGCCCCACCCCCACAACTAAACCTTCCCTGTAGATACACAGAGACATCCTTATCCCCAGCTGCCCATCTCTTCCAAACTTGTGAAGAGGGAGGTTAGTTAAGGTGACATAAGGGGATAGCCCTAGGTCTGAGCGGTAAGATAGTTGTTCTTAGTGGATGGTTTTAGTCATTGGAGATGACCCGTGGAATTAATACACGTTTGATAGCATGATGGTAAACTAATCCCAGGGCTGCTCATGTACATACTCCCACAGCTCGGAAAATGCCTTTGAGTGACTAAAATCTTCACAAGGCCTTTGGAAAATAATTAGAGGCCTAAAACTCTTTCCAGGTGCTGAGCATTTTGAGACCTGTTCCCTTCCACTACTCAGACACAGAGCTGCAGTTTGCATTTGCACCACTGTCCTCCCTTAAGAGGAGCACAGGGGTATAGCATCTTTAATCTGTACCAGGAGCTCCATACAACCCCCAGTAACAAAGGCTGTTACGAGATGCACTGAATCTCAGGGTCCCAGCCTGTAGGGGGCTGGGGCCTACTCAGGCTGGCCTCGCAGTCACAGCTGGGCTGATGATTGCCCACCAGGGACAGGAGCCACCAGGCCAGAGTTGGAAGAATCACAGTTCTCCACCATTTATACTGACCTGGTTCACAAACTGGTACGGCAGGATCCCATGTGCCATCACGTTTGCAGTGAATCTGAGCATTTCTATTGATACTGTCTTTGATATCATACCCAAAATCACATTCAATTGTAACTCTGTCCTCAAATGCATAGGTCGCCTCTCCAGGTCTAGGCATCGGTGTCAGTATCCCGTTGTTAACATCTGGAGCAGAACAACCTACTTCTGAGAAACACCAACACCAGCAACAGCTTTAAATCACAGCAAAGACAATTGTGTGGCTGCAGATTCATTTTACTAGGTGGAGTTGAAAGCTTTTCAAGCTATAGAAAATTGGGATTTCCTTGACATTGCTGAAGAGGCTTGGTTTTAGAGTTTTCTCTCCTGGGCAGAAACAGCATGTGGGTCAAGGGCCTTCATTTTCATTGTTCTTTTGGCAACTGTTCTGATTGCAGCTGGCAGAGTATTTTTGGCCTTCATCACAGACAGCAGGTGCTACTGTGAGTCTTTGTTATGACCATGCTATGTATAAGAAGGCAGGTGGTATGATGTGATCTATATTGATCGCTATCTACTTTAGGAGATGGTGGATGGAGGCAACAGATCTGTCTATAAGCATAGAAATGTAAAGGTGGCAGATTTTAAGAGGCACAACATGGAATTCATAGCCCAGGGGTATATACAAACTTTAAGCTACCGTTTTACCTTTGCAGTACTGGATTGCTCCACGCAGACAGCCCTGGGGACCTGTGCGCCCAGCTGCCTATGGGTTTGCCTTCAGCTTTACCCAGAATCTCTGCAGTGATATGAAACGCCCCAACATACCCCTCCCACTGGCACACCACTTAGTCCAAGTCTTACAAGAAGATCCTGGGAAGACAGTCCTACTGTTGCCTTTGGGTGGAGTTCTCTTCTGGATGGATCTGGGGCATTTAAAGACCTGTTCTGTCACTCTGGACCTTTTACCTGGGAGTGAGGATTGCACCTCAAATTGCTAACCATAATCCCCAGGATTAGCAGGGAGAGAAGACCCTGACTATCCTTCATTCTCTCTTACCCCCATCTTTACACTTTGAACCATACACAAGCTGACTATAAGCACAATTTCCCCATTGGTGTTAAATTTGCTCAATGAAAACAAAGATAATTTAGCCAAACACTTACTCTGACAAATGTTCGGAGCTGAAGACCATGTTGAATTTTGAAGACAAATAACACGCCCTTGCCTTCTTCTAGGAATCAGTTTATAACCTGGGAGGCAGCCATATTTAATCACCATCCCAGCTGGAATCAATGTGCCAACATCAGTCTTCCGAACAGCATTGGGAATGTCAGGTGGATCAACACAATAACCTCAGGGTAAAATATGAAGAATATAAGGACATACTTAGCCAGGAAAACCTATTGAGGAGAAATCTCCTCTACAAGAATGTGATGTGAGAGACATAGCTGGAGAAAATCCATGCAATCCCATTGCCTAGAATTTAGCTCAGTCATTGCAAGGAAACTGCATGGAAAATACAACAAAACCAAGTGGGAATATGGGTGGCAGTCACTATATGATTCTACCTGCGTTTGGAATTAGAAAGGGAAATGCAAAGCCCTAACCTAAACCAGATGGTGTTTGTTTGTCTGTAACATGCAGTGTTGTAGTTGTCGTCATGTCTCTTTCTAATATCCTGGGACCAAGATGGGTGAGGGAATCTCTTTGATTGGTGAGAGACACAAGCTTAGAGCTTGCACAGAGTTCTTCTGCACGTTGGTAAGATGATCATTTCTGAACACCACATCCAATCAATTCCAAACTTTCTGGGAGTGTTATAAGCACCAGTAGGCAGAAGCCTATTGGTTTGGTGGAATGTGGACAATTGGAAGATGGATGGGGAGAAAAACAACAGTTTCTTGCATCTGGTAATTGTCAATAGATCAAAGAACTGGTTGATCTCAGCCATTAATACCTTCTAGCATAATATCTGCCATCTCAACACTACCCGTTCTCCCAGTACCATTTAAAAGAGGGGAGGGCAAACTACGGCCCATCAGGACTTTCAATCCAGCCTGTGGGAAACAGAGCGGGGTGGTAGGGTGGCTCACAGGGATCTTGTGGTGGAGGACGGAGGAATGAAAGAAGCCCAGTGGTGTGTGCAATGAGCTCAGACTACAGACATAACCAGGTGTCCAAACCTCTAGTTAATTTCAAACTATAGAATGGTTTAAACCGGAATCCAACAGACAAGTCATTTAACAGCAGCATCGTGGGACTGTCTCAGCTCAGTGAGCTTCAGGCTGCCGTGACAATTTCCTTTTTAGAAACAAACCATGAAACTGGTTGCACAACTGCAGTAGGTGTCAGTTCAGTGCACATCCCCACAGGCAAGCCAGAAGCACTCCTGTTCCTGAGCCAGCTTGTATACCTAGCCTCAGTCAGACTGGGCAGAGTGTGCACTGCAGATCCCGCATGGAGATTCTCTCACCAAGTCAGTTATGCTCAGTAGCAATTACATTAGCAGTGGTCCTATTCCGGTCACAATCACACTGATCAGGCACCTGGGAAATGCCGGTCATTGTTAGAAATTAGAACCCCTTCTTCAAACTTCACCTGGCACAGACCTGTCATCCACAGAGTTCACATTTGTGAGTGGCTGGCCTATTAATCCTGTGAGCAAAAAACCCTGTCTCCGGTGTGATTTCTACTGTTTCAGGGAATCATGACTTGTGTCCTTTCTCTGTAAATAAATAGGATTGCATCAGAGAAATACCAAGCTCCATCATCAATTCCTCCTCCTAACAGAAACAGCCTGCAAGACCCTGCGAACTGGCTAACTGCTCAGGCCAAACAGTTCTTTTCAACCTGTCGCATCCAAGCATTTATAGTGTGAGCTCAAATTGAAACATGGGAGTCACCCCATGGAAGTCAACACTACCTGTGTGCTTAAACTTATACACGTGCTCAAGAGCTTTGTGGAACGGAGCCTGAAGGAAAGAAAAGCACCGTCTCCATTTGGAACTGCAGGAGAAACGTAGCAAGGCAGAGCTGGAATTTGGCCAGGAAACCAGGATCAGAGTGGTAAGAACGGCATGGGATCTTCAGCAACCACAAGCACCCAGGAGCTTGCCAGAGGGAAGCAAAGGGATAGTCAAGGGATGCAGGTGAAGGGGAAAGCCAGGAGAGAGGAAAAGGTGAGGATGGGATTGAAGAGAGAGGCTCATCTTCCTACTCACTGAGAGCTTCCCTGAGCAGCGGCATGAGTACCAGGGTCCCCAGGAGCCATAGGGTCCAGCCAGAGGGAAGTGATGACATGGTGCCAGGGGAGTTCCCAGAGAACGGTGGTGACAGCACAGTCCAGGCAGGGCTGCAGCCACTCCTCACCCTGCGCACTGTGCAACACGGACTCCAGTCACGGCCACCCATAGGCACATGAGGCAAGGGGAAGTGGGAGTCTGTGAGCTGCACCTGCAGGGGCTGAGGAAGGGGATGGGCAGAGGGTGCACATGCTGCCCATCCCCTCTGTAGTGTTGTGCTCATGGCTCACAGGGCAAGGAGTAGAGCCGGATACAGCTGCAGTTAGTACCGTAACACTGAGCATCGTACAGCTAAGGTTTCTCAGGGGAAGGGAATTGCAGCATTGTCCCCCGAGCAAAAAAGTAACAATCACAAAAGTTATTCTGATACAGCAGCACTACACCACCCTGTGCCGATCAGCACCCCCAAACAGGGATGATTTCTGAAACACAAGAGGCAGTCCAGTTACCAAAGGATCCTTTCTACTTATCCTGTGGGTGAAATTCATCCCTGCTGTTACTCCATCCACCTTCGCTAATGTCATTACACCAGGGATGTATCTGACTCAAAGCTCCCCCTGCCTTACAGAGGCAAACTGATCCATGCTAGAGATGGACCTTCCCCTGTAATTCCACAGACCAGGTACCACCCTGGCAGCAGTAGGACAAGCTGCCTCCTAAGCTACCTGGCCAAATAAGTTTCAACTCTAACCATCTCTAGGTGTGAGAGGAGGGGCTGTCCCATGCCCCTGCGAGTCCCTGATGTGAAGGCTCACTGGCCTGTGGGAGACATTGGTGCTTCACTCCTCAGCAGGAAAAGGAGCCTTTAAACATGCTGGACAGATTCCTGTCTTACAGTCAAAAGGGAGAAAATCATAAAAACAAAGACAATTGGCAGTTTTTACAGTTGCACTTTATTGTAGCCCTGCAGGGCAGAAATAATTTCTTCATCACAAAGGCGTACGTTAGAGGACACCCCTATCATTCATTGGGCAATGGAGAAATGCTTAGTGATTTGCTGTCTACAGTTAAATTTTCACCATTGATTTGTGGGAGTGTGTGAGAGGATACAGAAATGCTACAGATGAGATCAGCACTGATGTCAATCAAAAATAGATTTGTTCAGATTGGGAAGGAAAAAACTGTTGATTTTTTAACTAAGAGGATGGGGCAGAAAATTGGCTTTAAGCTTTACATTTTCAGTGGGGCACAGAGATTTATGAACAGAGATGCCCTTAAAGTTCATGGAAAATCAGGCAGTTAAATAGTCATTTACTACTTTAAATATGTTTGAGTTATAATGTGCTGTGGAAAAGAGCTCCACTCTCTTGAATTTGAATCAGACAGCCTGAGGCCACCTTTACTGTTATAACAAGATTACAAGTGTGCATCACAGGGAAAGACGGCATAACCTCATGCAAGAGATAAGCCGCTCTGCTCCTTACAAATATCATCAAGCTTATAAAGGTTAAAACCGCAAAACGTCATATTGGTTACACAAATTATTGGCCTTTTTTGGTAATTAATATTGCAAATCAGCAGGTTATGTACTGTAATTTCAGTTTGGGGTGTTTCCAGTTACAAACTGTCTGATGACCCCTTGGTACATATTGCAAAAATCATTAAAATATTGCTTATTAGCAAGCTAGTCAAACATATTTCACATGTTCTGGCAGTGATTAAGCTGGTTATTTTGATAAACCCTCCTTGCAGTTACCATAAGCAAGCAATAATTATGCCTATCTAACTATAAAATAATGGCAAAGCTATATCTAACAAGCCGGTGGGGGTGGGGGGTGATCCCTTGTTCCCCTCCTAGTTCCTCTTGTCCGGGTTCTATACCCTGTTTCTTCATATCTAGTTTCCTCCCCACCCAGTGCCTGGTACACTGATAAACAAGTTTATTTGAAAAATAAAACCATGGCTTTTATTTTACATTATTTAACTTGCATTAATTTTTGCTAAAGCCTAAGGCCTGGATATATAGGCTTGTAAAACCATAAAGCTAAAAGCATTTAATTGTTACAATATTATGTTAAAATTATAGAGGCTCATATCAATGTCAGGGCTCTGCAGCAGGGACTGATTCAATTGCTATTTTAATCAGGGTTCCACTGCAGTATCCGTGACAGTGACAGCAAACTCTTAAAGGCAGTGATGGCTAAACAAGGCTCTATATGGATAGTTGCAAAGTTTCGTCTAACAAGACGGGGGGGTGGGGGGGAGTGTCATGGTCCCTCACATAATGCATTAAGGTTAAACATATGCAACAGCTGGGTGATTTCTGAAAGTTGTTGGTGTATTCTGTATAGGGTCTGAAGCTTGAGTAAACTGAAGATTTACTTCCATACATTTTAATCTAGTTTCTCTTAACTTGTTTTCCCCTTTCCGAACTGAAAGGATTCTGAATTCAACCCTGTTACTATAGCCCTGCCCCTCCCCCCAAACATATTAGGAATTTCATTCTCTTGTTTATCAAGTAGGGACTTATATTTGTCAGATTGAAAGAAAAGAGCAAAAAAACACAAAAAACTTTAATCACTGGCACACAGCATGAAAAATATCTGATTCCTGAGGTACTGGCTAATCTCTTCCTGGATCACTAGCTGTACTAGTAGGTTCTCTGCAAATGGTAACAATCATCATATGTACAAAGTAATTATACAAACTGCATCCAAAAGGAGACAGTTTGTCACAGGAAGGGGTCACAAATTTCAGCTATTCATTGTATTTTTGTAGGTCCCACTTAAGTTTCAGAATCTCCGGATACAGGTTCTGTGCTTCCAGCAGGGTTCTCAGTTCTGTCAAGACACACACCGCAGTGGAGAAGCTTTACCCTCTCATGAACCATGTTGAGAATTGATTTGCTTCTCCTGAAAAACAGAAACAGAGGGAATGTGATTACGCTGAAGAGGACAAGGTCCTATCCTCACCAGCATGCTTGCTCCTTTTTGATCTGAACAATTATCTATATGGCTGTCTCATACAGTCTGTATCTGACATATGATCCTGAAAGGTGTTGCATATTCTCAATTAGAGCTGGCCAGAAGACGAAAATTTCATATGAAACATACTGTGCTTTTAAAAACAGTTTCATTCTGAACAAAACAAAAATGCCCCTGAAATTTTTCATGAGAAGGGATTTCAAGAAAAATTCTACTTCAAGAGACCCACCTCAAGTGGATTTTTACCCATGAAAGCTTATACTGTAATAAATCTGTTAGTCTAATGTGCAACCAGACTCCTCGTGTTTGTGGATACAGATTAACACAGCTACCCCTCTGATACTTTTCATCCTGCAGGATGCCAAAGGCATTGTTTAGATACCACCATAAGTTATGGCATAGGTCAGGGCAGATCATATGTACGAGCACCAGGGCAGAGAGGATGCTGGCAGTGCACATCCAAGCTGGGAATGTTTGGTCTGCTGCAAAGGGGGAATCTCTAGTGAGTTGGCCCATAACTCCACATATTGTCAAAATTTAAGGGCTAAGATGTTAAATAGCCCCCAGGTCATTGCAATGTGCCCTCCACCCTTTCCTAATCTCAATCATTCTAATGCAATGAAGAAATGAATCACTTTTGCACTCAGGGACAGGTGCATCCCAGCACGAAATTCCCCCATCACCAGCTATATGTATACTTGTTGGCGGATACTCCAACAAGTGACAACCACAGTCACAGGTCACACTTGATCCAACAAGGAAAACATTTCTCCAGCCGCTGTCATCCCATCCATTAGAGATGAGTGCACGTGGCTCACAAGCGAGAATAAAAGGGGAAAATACAGCACTGATACAGAAGGGGAAATCTCCTAGAAGAAGGGAGGCAGCATCACTGTGGGGTTTCCTGACACTACATTTCCAAAAAACGGGTGCTTGGAGAGGCACCAGTGTCTAATACTTCTGACATTCTGTCAGCACTTTGTTAGTTTCTGGCTGTGAATCAGCATCATACCCATGGCATTGGGAGAGTAAAACAGCAACATGCAAAACACTCTTAAAATGGCTCTTTGACCTGTAAGGGGTCCCAGGGATCGTTGTTCACATGCTCACAACACTGAATAATTGCATAGAGTCAACACCAAACCCACAGAGATGCACTGTCTCTGGAGAAACAAACATGAGTTCTACAAGAAAAGGGTGTGAGTGAAATCCCACCCTGTACTGTGTATCATGGTCATTTCTTGGAGACACTGGCAGCTGGAAGTCCACATGTGGAGCAGCAGAGCACAGGCACTTTGTTGGTTCATTTAAGGAAGTCTTATTGGCAGTCTTGGGACAACTGTGAACGTGCAGTTCACTCCCAGGAACACTTGTGGCCTTTTTAAAAAATAGCCTCTTGGATCTATTGCAGAATTAGCCTCCTCTGCAGTGAGGGAGAAGCACATGGAAGTCAGTGGAGTTACCCTGGATTTATACTAGTGGAACCAAGAGCAGAACTTGGTCCTCAACAGTGTCTTGTGCTTCTATAGTGACTTTCATCCTGCAGGATGCCAGAGATACCACAGTGACTGGCACAGTACAAATACCTTAGACAGACAAATGTAAGGCCTGATGGCCCTGGTTCTCAGTGGAGTGAGTGAGAGGAGGGGCTTCAGGGAAGCTGGAGAAGTTACAGAAGAATCCTGCACTTGCTGTTTAAAGTGTTGTAGGTAAATTCTCTTTAAGGGGAGCTGCTGCTGGATCAAGCCCCATGTCAGTAAATTAGCCAAAACACCCTCCTCTGGTGCTCAATCCTTCCAGAATCACCGAGGCAAACAGCCCAACCTTCCTGCAACCTACCCACCCTTCCCGACTCCCACAACAAGTGCCTCAGTCCCACTGTTGAACCATCCCACAACGTCTCCCTCACAGTGTAATCGCTATCTCACCGCCGCTGCCCACCCGTACCTGTGAAGAAGGGGGAGAATTGTTGAGGATGTTACAAGAGGGCTGAGCTGGGACTAATAGAAGGAGATTAAGAAAAGGAAATTTTAGGCTGAATGCTAAGAATAAACTTCTTGAGAGTGAGATCTAAGAGACTCTTGCATAGTCTCCTAAGAAAAGGGATGTGAAGCTCTATTGATTGACATATTTAAGCCTTGATTAGAAAAAGCCCTGGGGATTAGTCTATAAGCAACAGATCCATCTCCCTCAGATATGGGTGAGGTCATTTGATAGAAGGCAGGGAGGGAAAAGGCCTTTGTGAATCAATGCCCCGTGGGGATCTTTCTAATAGACCCCACCGAGAAAGAGATCTGATGAGTTTGCATCTTCTCTGATGCAGTCTGTAGGTTTTAATAGGAGTCTTTTTCCTGAGAAGGATGCTTTAGTTGTGGTTATATTTACCCTTAATACAAGATGGCACTGGAGGATTTTGTTCAAACATCATACAGATCATTGATAAAGATGGGATTAATTGCACCCTCAGCAAGTTTACAGATGACACTAAGCTCGGGGGGGGGGGGTCAGTTTCATGTATGGAGTGTTTTACAAATCATGTATTTCATTTTCATCACTGGGTTGGACAACGAGAATCTATCAGGAACACCAATAAACAAAGGGTTAAAAATATGTTTTTGTTCAGACAAAGGGTTTGTCTGCATGGGAAATTCATAGGAAAATTAGGGTGAAATAGCAAGGCTGTAAATTGAAAGGGCAATAGCTAACTCCACACTAACTCATCTCATGGACACTCTTACTCCACACTAAGAGGGCTTTTTTGTGAGTTAGGTAAATTGTCTTCCAAAGTCACAGTAGAGATACTTTCCGTGGGGGAGACTTGTTCACTGGGAGAGTCGTTATTATTCCATTTCAAACCATAGGTCCGTGACAGCAAACTCATGAGGAGAAATGACAAACATCTAAAATTTTAGTGTTACGTCTAACACATTCAAAGCCACAACATTTATATGGCTGCTGATCCATTTTCTCTGCAGTCCCAACACTTGGGGAACCCATGGCCATGGCTATAGAAAAGCAGCAGATTTTCTCAACCGTGCATTCCAAGAAAGTTCTATTTCCACAGGCAGATATGGCAAATAATTTCTCCCTGCACTCGAGTCACAGTGATTATGGGATTACAGGGATTATGGGAATACTTCAGATGGGGCAATGAAGTGGCCAGTGCATTAACATGCTGCTAGCTGCCTTCACCCCAGCTTCCTGCTGCTAAATCAAGTCACTGGGGTCTTTCCAACTTGGACTCAAATTGTCACCACAAACATACTGACACCACACACACGTTAACAGGTCCACCATCAATACAGGTGGATTGGGAACCACAAACTAAGAGATGGTTCAGGTGAGGGGTGTGTCTGAGGGAGGAATTCAGGAAGCTTGGAATGGGAGGATCAAGCATAAATTAGGGCATAGGTCAGGGCAGATCATGTGTACGAGTGCCAGGGCAGAGAGGATGCTGGCAGGGGGCATCTCAGTTGGGAGTGTTTGGTCTGCTGCAAAGGAGGAATCTGAAGTGAGTTGGCCTATGACTGTATATATTTTCAGTATTTAAAGGATTAAGATGTTAACTAGCCCCCAGGTCACACGGAAAACATTTCTCCTGCCATGGTCATCCCATCCATTAGCGATGCGTGCAGGTGGCCCACAAGCTAGAATAAAAGGGAAAAATAGAGTATTGATACAGAATGGGAAATCTCCTTAAAGAAGGGAGGCAGCATAACTACAGGGGGGGGGGTTTCCCAGCACTACATTTCCAAAAAAAAGTGCTTGGAGAGGCACTAGCCTTGAATACCTCTGACAATCTGCCAGCGCTTTCTGTTAGTTTCTGGCTGTGAATTTGCATCATACTCATGGCTTTGGGAGAGCAAAGATAAAAACAGCAACATGTAAAACACTCTTAAAATGGTTCTGAGACCTTTAGAGACCCCAGGGATTGTTGTTCACATGCTCATGACACTGAATAACTGCACTGAATTACTGAGAATTGCAGCCAGACACTGAGAAGTCCTGAAGGCCTGCAGGTCCCATCAACTTCAACAGTAGGGTCTTCCTGCATGGCTCCCTGAGTCATTAAATGGTCCTGCTACATCTTCACCACCAAATTCCAGATCTGAACCCCTTCTGTAGCCACTAAGTCTGCACTGAGTTGGCCCATGGCTCTACAGATTTTCAGTATTTAAGGGCTAAGATGTTAACTAGCCCCCAGGTCACTGCAACGTGCCCTCCACCCTTTTCTAATCTCAGTCATTCTAGTGCGATGAAGAAATGAATCACCTTTGCATTCAGGGACAGGGGCATCCCAGCGTGGAGTTCCCCCATTATCAGCTGTACATCGAATGGAGGATACTCCAACAAGTGACCAACGAGGGTTACAGGAGTAACTCACAGTTGAGCCCACAAGGAAAACATTTCTCCTGCCGTGGTCGTCCCATCCATTAGAGATGGGTGCAGGTGGCTCACACGCTGTAATAAAAGGGAAAAATACAGCATTGATACGGAATGGGAAATATCCTTAAAGAAGCTAGGCAGCATAAGTACAGTGCAGTTTCCTGATACTACATTTCCAAAAAAGATGCTTGGAGAGGCGCCAGTCTCTAATACCGCTGACAATCTGCCAGCGCTTTCTATTAGTTTCTGGCTGTGAATTAGCATCATACCCAAGACATTGGGAGAGCAAAGATAAAAACAGCAACATGCAGAACACTCTTAAAATGTCTCTTTGACCTGTAGGGACCCCATGGACTTCAACAGTAGGGTCCTTCTGCATGACTCCCCGAGTCATTAAACTAGCCTGCTACATCTGCATCACCAAATTCCAAATCTGAACCCCTTCTATAGCCACTGAGTTCTGCCAGAACCCCCTGAACAAGCATACCAAGCCTCCTCCAAGTTATGAAACTCTTTTGGGGTCCCCCGAGTTCCTCACCAATCCTCACTAGCTACTGAACTTCCCCACCACACCACCCTCCCAGTATAATGAGCCATCCTTTCCCCATATGTCCATCCCTCTCGAACTGGTGAGGAGGAGGAGGACTGCTTAGGGTGAAAGAAGTGGACAGAGCTGGTTCTAGCAGGCTATGTAATTTTTCATAGTGGTTAGTTTTAGTCTGACACTGTTCTGGGATCGTCAAACTTTTCCAACAGTAGCCAGAGTGACGTGAAAAGCAGTCCCAGTGCTGCCTGTTGAAATAGGCCTAGAGCTCTGAAAATGCTCGAGTAACTGATAACTCCAATAAGAGATATTACCTTATACCCCGGTCTCTCTAATCTCTCCTCTGGATTTTTGAAAATTCATGGATGCTTAAAATTCTCTTTTCATGTGGCTCAGTGTTTTCAGAATTGACCCAACACTGATGTGAGTGCCAGAAGCACTTGTGCAACTGCTCCCACTCAATGGTTGAGTTGGGGGATGGCAACTTTAATCTGTGATGGGATCTTTATAATGGTCACAGTGAAGCTAGTTGCTAAGGGAGACACAGAATCATTGTATCCTCTGGGCATTCCAGCCACCTTCTGCTTCACCCAGCATCATCGACGCTTGGGACAATGTTGTCTGATCTCTGGACCACTGGGGGAACAGGGCACTGTGGAGACCATCTCCCATCATAGCTCCCTTAATCAGGGCTGGCTCCAGGGTTTCTGCCACCTCAAGTGGCGGAAAAAAAAGAAGAAGCCATGATCGTGTTCAGCAGCACGTGTTCACTCCCTTTTCTTCTTCTGCGACAATTCGCTGGCAGGTCCTTCCCTCTGAGAGGGAACAAGGGACCCACCGCCGAATTGCTGCCGAAGAGCCTGACTTGTCACCATTTCCCCTTGGCCACCTCAAGCATCTGCTTGCTGAGCTGGTGCCTGGAGATGGCCCTGCCCTTAATCCAGGGCAATCTTTGTGCAGAAGCCTTTTTAAGACATGACTAATCCTTAAAGGTATAGAGCATATTTAGCTTCAAGAAATCTTAACTGCAAAAGGCATTTATTTGTACGGACATATAGTCCAGGCACTAACTCCAATAAACAGCATTTTTTTAAATGCTGGCTAATGAAGAATATAGGTCTGTCGCATCTTACGCTGGGGTTATGTTCCGCAGTCAGCGTGTAAAGCGAAAACCGCGTATAGTCAAAATGACCCTTGAAAATCCCTTAAATCACCCATAAAGTACAATTTTGTGTATAAAACCCAGTACAGTACTATGTATTGTATACAGCAATGTACAGTACAGTATATAATAGACTACATATGCAAAATATAATTTTACAGTATTTTTAATAACTTAACAGAGAGACAGAATGAAAGAATAAAAATGGAAACAGTACAGTGCAGTACTGTAAACCTGAACAGTCACCAGTCATCCTGGATATTCTTGCTAGTCTTGTACTGTACACACTCCATTACTCTTCCTCTTCCCCTGACAACACTATTATTGAGTCACCAGGGCTCGGTGTCGATCCAGGAGATGATGTGGCAGGCTTGGATGAGAGAGGAGTGTAGAGGGAACTGCATGGTTGGTTCGCTCGAGAGTGTTTGATTTGTGTTTAGCTTTGCTGCTGATGGTTGTTTTTTCTTTAAAGTGTTGATTGGCATGTCGGTGTTGTCTCTTGGCTCCTAACTATTTTCTTTGGTACGTGTTCAATCATCCCTACACTTGATGTGCGATTTTGATGGTTATTCCTAGACTTGTGTATTCAGAATTAAAGTCAATTTCAAGCTGTTTCCCCGTGCCTGGGAACTTAAGATTTTATGAGATTCCCATTGCTAGTCTTCTGTTCGTCGTTTTATCTTTTTCTTTTCTTTAGTGATTTTATCGTTCCTCTATCTTCTTCGTTAGTTAATGTTCTCTATGGCCTTCAATTTTCCTCAATTTTTCTCGAGGATGTACAAAGATTACACCACATTGCCTGGCACCTGAACAACGGATGAGCTTCTTTATCAATGGTCGGGACCTTTAAATACTCACACAGTCTATCCTTAGGTTTAGCACTAGGGCATTGATTGTTTTCGAGGTGATTTGATCGATTACTCTGTTTAATATTAAGTGTTGCAATCTCGCTAATGTTTGAGGATTCAGCACTTTATTCATTAGATTGGGTTCAGGATCATTAGCTTGTAGTATCGTTGGATGTAGCTACTGTATGTGGCCTTAAAAGCTAATGACGGCCTTGGTCAGTGAGGTGGAGGTTGGTTGAATTAGGGGGAGAGGCGACTCCGTGTTATGCGGCTAAACGGGTGTGTCGCAGGTGGGCCAGAGAGTCTCGATCAGGACACCCTTTTATAGTCAGTCCCCTTTTTTTCAAGGTACTGGGCTTGTTCAGAATTGAGAACTTGTGGAATTCCAGAATTGACTGGTCACCAAGCTTTTTTATTTGATTTTCCGACACAGGCAGTTGAGATTTTTTTTTGCTTTTTAGTGGCACGGGGATTTGAGCATGTATGAGCAAGCACCGCTTTATTAAATCCAGCGCTTGCACAAGCAACTACGTCAGTCTTTCAGCTGCTTTGAGCCTGAGGGCTTGTCTTTCTGTTCGAAATGTAGGGTGTGCAGGTGGTATTTTTTTACAGAGAGCCCGTTTCTGTCAGCTTAAATTGTTCTGAAGATAGCCCTTTCTCTATGATCTTTTAATTGTTCGGGGGGTAGATTTTGCTTGCTTCCTAATTGGCAGATGCAGCTTCGTTAGTCTGACATTTTTGAGGTTGAATCGGTTCTAAAATGTGTTTAAGCAACTTGGCTGGCTTTTGATTCCTTCTTATCGATGGCTATGTACATTTCGGTCAGTGAGGTTTGACGCCATAATGCTAAGGCTTTTTGCAAAGTTGCATTGATTGGCACACGTTTACAGTTCATCTCTTTCCAGCATAGTTTAATTGCCTTTCTGTCTTCACTATTGTCTTATACGTACTTGGCTCATAATAGATGTTCCGGGCATTTTGATGCACGCTTGCCACGAATTCTGTCTCTTGAATCTTGATGGCATGGATGCTAGATTTGTTGCGGCTGTATTTGTGCCATGTTGGCGATGGACATACTGTCTCTCAGTAAGTCCAACACAGCCAGTTTTTCCTCAAGTGTTGGAACACATCGCTGTGTCTTTGGTTGAGCACCAGATGAAGTAGGTGCCTGCATTTAGGGGCCATGTTATACAGTACGAAAAATACATCCTGTCTCTTTAAACCGTACAGGCACAGTAGAGTCTCACTCAGCGTGGCGAGATGCACACAGTATGAGAGGCACGGGGGACTGAGTACTGTAGTGGGAACAGCAGATTCACTTCTCCCATCTCACACTCACTGCAGGGCAGACATTATTTAAACTTTTTTTTCTTTTTTTCTTTTTTTGCTAACGCTCCAGGGTTATTATAGGGAAGAACCTTATCACAGGCCTAAAGACATGTGTTGCTGTCAAGTCCGCCTCCCCCGCCCCCGCAAAATACTTTAGGGGGAACAGCAGATTCACGTCTCACGCGGGTGGAATCTCTCTTTTGTTGTTTGTTTTTTTTTTTCTCCCAACTGCGCAAAGCTGAAATCACGCTTGTTAAATGCGCGTAAGATGCGACAGACCTGTAGTTATAAAGTACTGGGAGACTTTTCGGGAGACTGAAAATTGTCCCAATACAGTTTAATAAATCAATTGCTGACAAGCAGATATTCTTGATGGGGTAAATACTAATGTGCAGGAAAGGACAAAAGGATCTTCCTCAGGTATAGTTGCTAGTTAAAGGATTGGTATGTAATTGTGCTAAGAATGATGCAATGGGAGAGACCCCATATTTTCTATGTTTGGCAGGCATCCTTTGCTATCAACTGATTTGTGCTTTGAAATCCAACAGCAAAGGCAAGCTGCGGTAACCCATCAGCAGCATGTGAAGGACGTGAGATGCAGACTTTGCTGTGCATATAGTTTAGCTAATAAGAAAACAGAGAAAAATCATTTGACAAACAAGCGGCAATGGTATGCCAAAGTAATGATGTCTTCTGTAGAACTGGGAGATAGAGACGTATTACCCAATCTTAGTCCCACAGTAAATGAGAAAATTGCAGATAGGTGGGAGTCTTTAGTCTGTATGGTACCATAGCAAATGGAAAGTGAATTACATATCTACAAGGTACAGGTACAGTTGGGAGAAGGTTCCATCCAACCCTGCACCAGGATATGCTTTGTCCTTGTGGATTCATTTCTCCTTCCAAAGCTATCAAAGTAGAATTGTGGAAGACACTCCAGTAATCTGGAAAATTTGATTTAAAAAAGTAGCTAATGCAAGTGTACAAATTGAAGAAGGAGGTGAATCTTCATATGATTCCATTCTACAATCAAACTAATCCTGTAGCAGGGGAATACTTCATTCCATGACGATCACAGTGAAGAAGCAAACAGCAGGAAATTCACCAGATGAGCTCAGCACTGGAGCTGGGATGAATTTGCCTCATTCTATCAACAACATCTGTGAGAAGTTCTGTAGAGGTGCCTAGCAGAAGAAGTAAAACTAGAAGTCAATCTGCCCAATCTGTGGACCATGTTCTTAATTTTGCTACTTTCGTTAGGGAGTAAAGGCCCACAGGCAATACTTGCTTATTATGTGTACCTTTTGGTACTACTTGTGCATGCCAATAGACTCAGAAGATAAAATTGCCCGTCACAGATATCACACTGCCAGGACGTCAGTCATTTAGGTAGGGGAGAATGTGCCTCACATAGACTCATAGAACTGTAGGACTGGAAGGGACCTTGAGAGGTCATCTAGTCCAGTCCCCTGCACTCAAGGCAGGACTAAGTATTATCTAGACAAACCCTCGCAGGTATTTGTCTAAACTGCTCTTAAAAATCTCCAGTAGAGATTTCACACCCTCTCTAGTCAATTTATTCCGGTGCTTAATCACCCTTAGAGTTAGAAAGTTTTTCCTAATGTCATGTCCAACCTAAACCGCCCTTGCTGCAATTTAAGCCCATTGCTTCTTGTCCTATCCTCAGAGGTTAACAAGAACATTTTTTCTCCTTTCTCCTTGTAACAATCTTTTATGTACTTGAAAACTGTTATGTACCCCCCTTGGTCTCTCTTCTCCAGACTAAACAAACCCAATAATTTCAATCTTCCCTCATAAGTCGTGTTTTCTAGACCTTTAATCATTTTTGTTGATCTTCTCTGGACTTTTTCCAATTAGTCTTTCCTGAAATGTGGTGCCCAAAACGGGACCCAATACTCCAGTTTAGACCTAATCAGCATGGAGTAGAGCAGAAGAAATACTTTTCCCAAGGTTTCACACCCAGCACAATGGGACCTTAGATCCTGACTGAGTCCTCTGTGTGCTACCATAATATAAATATATAAGTATGCAGCAATTACACTCTGTGAGTGTTAGATGTTCCTTTCAAAAACAGGGACGAGAGGTCACTGTATCAAGAGTTCTTCACTATTTATACAAACTGGTTTGCAAACTGTAACAGCCCCTTAAAATACAGATGAACCTATAATGTGAGATTCAGTCAGTCAATCAGATTAAAAAATAAAGTCATTCAAAGAAGAGTAATGGATCAGGTGGACACCAAAAAAAAAGTGTGTGTGTGAAATTGGAGCAGGCTAATAGCAGTGTGGGGTCATGCCTTCTTTGGGTGGAAGGAAAATACACCTCTACCTCGATATAACGCTGTCCTTGGGAGCCAAAAAAAATCTTACCGTGTTATAGGTGAAACTGCATTATATCAAACTTGCTTTGATCCACAGGAGTGCACAGTCCCGCCCTCCTGGAGCGCAGCTTTACCACGTTATATCCCAATTTGTGTTATATTGGGTCACTTTATATTGGGGTAGAGGTGTAGTAGTATCCTCCAATCACTTTTTGAAATGGGATGGAGTCAGGGGATCACAAAGCCATCCAGCTACAAGTACAGAGATCTTGTTTTCTGTGTGTTTACAGAGTGCTGTGTGTACTGAACACAACTGGGGCCTGTCATGGTCACTCATACATCTACTCTCTCTGCAGATTTCTTCAGAGGAAACTCAGCCTGCCCACTGCAGACCCCAACCTTCACCAGTTCCTTTCCTCCTCTTTTACCAGAAATCTGCTGACACCCCACTATAAATAAAAGGAGATATACCTATCTCCTGTAACTGGAAAGGACCCCCAAGCGTCATTGAGTCCAGTCCCCTGCCTTCACTAGCAGGACCAAGTACTGATTTTGCCCCAGATTCCTGAGTGGCCCCCTCAAGGACTGAACTCACGACCCTGGGTTTAGCAGGCCAATGCTCAAACCACTGAGCTATCCCTCCCCCCATGAGTACCCTGGAATGAACTGGGGGGAACTGGAATGAACCAAAGTCTTACAACACCACCACCACCCCACTAGTGAGCTCCTGCAGTGCCATTCACTAACTTTGTTCCTTCTGTGCAGGTAACAACATACATTGACTCCCTTTGTGTGTCCTCGCCTCATGACGGAAGAACAGTAGAGAAAGGGAGCAGAAAGAATGTTTGTGAAATGTCTCTGAGCCAGTAGCATTTGGCTTGCCTGTCAGTCATTGTAATGACCTACATTTCCATCACACTGTTCAATCTGTTACACCCAGAGCTACTTCATCCACCAGAGAAATGCAGCTACTTCTCCGAGGTCCCAATTCAGCAAAGCACTTAAACATATGCTTAACGTTAAGCATGGAAGTGGCTCCACTGAAAGCAACGCTACGTCTGCACTTAGAGTTAAGCATGTGCTCGCGGACTTTGTGGAATGAGGGCCTAAAAGAAGAAAAACACCACATCCTTTTGAAACCACAGGAGAAACAGAAGGAGGCAGAGGGCAATGGCAGAGCTGGAATTTGGCCAAGAAACCAGGGTCAGTGTTCTAAGGACATGGGATCCTCAGGACCTTTCAAGAGAGGACTGAAGTGGAAGACAGAGGTTCAGCGTGATAGAGGCAAAAGAGGGAAAGCAAGATGGGAGGAGTTGGGGGTGGGAGCAAAGGGAGAGACCCTCTTTCTCCCCGGGGCCTCCGTATGCTACCATAATATAAATATATAATTATGTAGCAATTACATTGTTCGGGAGTAGGTCAGGGATAGCAGGTCACCATGTCAGAGTTCTTTATCATTATACATACCTGGTTCGCAATTGGTAATGGAGGATGCCATGCACCATTATGTTCACACTTCATCAATCCATAATTGTCTCTGAGGGCATAACTGGGATCACATTCAATGCGAATCTCGTCCTCATACACGTAGGGTTATTTTCTAGGTCTCACTCTTCCATTGCGAATGTCTGGAGATGGACATCTAATTTCTGTGAAACACCACCACCAACAGCATTATATCAGTGCAAAACCAATTCTGCAGATTCATTTACAAGGAGCAGCTGAACATTTTTGCTAGCTATAGAAAGTCAGCATTTCCTTCACATTTTTGAAGAGGCTGATTTTCGGTGGAAGTTTTATATCATCGATAGACCCAGCAAATGATTTCTTCGTGCCTCGTGGATTGAGGAGTACCCTTTCCAGTTTTCTTCTGGGTAACTATTTGAATTGAAATTGGCAGGAAATTTTGATTTTCAGCGGGGTTCTAAACAACACCGATTGCTGTGTTACAATAAATTTTGTGTAGAATCCACCATGGTTATGATCTGCCTAAGGTAATATGGAGATCATGGGTGGGAGCAAGAGATTTGTTTATGAACGTGTAAACTATTAACTACGACCCTGCTTCCTACTGTTAAAGTAAGAATTCCCAGAAGACACACACACACACACACACACTTTGAATCACATATCGACTATAGAGTAGAGCTTCCTAAATTTGTGTTAATTTTGTAGCTCAGTTAAAACAAAGAAAGCTAAACCAAAGACTAATATGCTTACTTCGACAAAATGCTTGATGTTTAGACCATGTAAAATTTTTTTTTGACAGGTAACACTTGCAGAAGATATTCCAGGGATTAACTCAACCTCCCACACAGTTATATTTCACTATAGTCTCAGCTGGAAACAAGTTGCTGTTAGAATGATCTCAAAAAGTGTTACTAATGTAAGGTGGATCATCACAGCTACCTAAGAGTAAAAATAAAAGTTTAAGGACATACATAACCAGGAAATCTTATTGAGAAATAATTCTTCTCTACAAGAATATGACATGAAAAACATTTAAAAAACCCCAAAACCTAATCACATGCTTCTCTTCTGAAGAGAGGATGAGAGGGGGAAAAAACCCACACATGCCAGGTGCAGAGTCACATTATTTAATGCAATACTGGAAGACTCGGATATTACGGTGATGAGAACAGTATAACAACTTATACAATACATAAACACTACATAACTCTTCTTCAGTAGGTCTCAAAGCACATTACAAAGAACATCAGTATCATTGGGAAACGAAGTGAAGATACGTCTGTGGAATCAGATTTATTTACCAGGAGAATATGAACAGATTTGAAAGCACATACACATGGGCCCTGCAGAGATATGACAACTTGTCTGAACACTTCTGCCTGTCCCCCCAGATACCACTAATTTATTTGAAACATTGTGTTAAGGAACAGTAGAAAAGGTTCAGTGGGTCTGATGCCATGTTCTCAAATTCCTTGGGGCATCGGTTTTGATAGAACCTAGTAGGCAAGCTTTAGTCTTTACTTGAGTTAAGAAAAGGCTAGATCAAGTATGAAACTACACCTGCTGAATTAATGACCACCTGCAATGGCAGTTCTGTCACAGGCAATTGTGGGGATATGGAGTTGGGAGGAGAGGGGAAGACAGAGAGCATGCATGCACCTAAGTATAGTCTTTGACAAGAGAGGTCCCACTGGGCAGCATGAGATGTTGGAACTGCCCTGTCTTGTTGCTTATGTGTGGACATTATGTTATTTCTTCAGAGTTCCAGCTGTGCTTATAGCTGACAGACACTCAGATCTGGTCTCCTGTGAAGACAGGCAGGTATGCTCCTGGTTTACCTGTAGAAACCTAAACAGGAATAGTTTCTAGAGTGAGCAAAAAAATTAGATCTCCCGCATACGTCTTACCAAACATAATGTAGTGCCCATCTTTAAAAAAGGGGAGGAGGAGGATCCAGGGAACTACAGGCCAGTCAGCCTCACCTCAGTCCCTTGAAAAAAATCATCGAGCAGGTCCTCAAGGAATCAATTCTGAAGCACTTAGAGGAGAGGAAAGTGAACAGGAACAGTCAGCATGGATTCACCAAGGGCAAGTCATGCCTGACTAACCTAATTGCCTTCTATGAGGCTATAACTGGCTCTGTGGATGAGGAGAATGCAGTGATGTGTTATTCCTTGACTTTAGCAAAGCTTTTGATACGGTCTCCCACACTATTCTTGCCAGCAAGTTAAAGAAGTATGGACTGGATGAATGGACTATAAGGTGGATAGAAAGCTGGCTAGATCGTTGGGCTCAATGGGCAGTGATCAATGGCTTCATGTCTAGTTGGCAGCTGGTTTCAAGCAGAGTGCCCCAAGGGTCGGTCCTGGGGCTGGTTTTGATCAATATCTTTATTAATCCTCTGGAGGATGGCGTGGACTGCACTCTCAACAAGTTTGCAGATGACACTAAACTTGGAGGAATGGTAGAGATGCTGGAGAGTAGGGATAGGATACAGAGGGACCTAGACAAATTAGAGGACTGTGCCAAAAGAAATCTGATGAGGTTCAACAAGG
>NC_133772.1:13503987-13508251 GCF_003597395.2 Chelonoidis abingdonii
GACTGTTTTCTAAGTGATGAAAGAAAAAGAGTATCAATGGGTTCAGTTGCGAGTCGGGACGGTTTAGGTTGGACTTTAAGCGAGAACTTTCACATCTGAGAGTGGTGAACGCTGGATAAGGGTATACCCAACTAGGGAAGGCGTCTGAAAAGTCTTCCCTTACTTGAGAGGTTTTTAATAATAGGACAACAAACCCCCAAGGCCCTAGACATACGCATCTCCGGTCTCCGAGAATCGATCTAAGTTGAGACTTAGGTCTGTTTGAGCGGAGGATTGACTAATGACTCCTGGGTCCTCCAACCCTGATAATTCTATGACATGATCAATTTTTTAAATAGGCATCCCCCATAAAATATAGACCGTGTTAGAACCACAACAAATGATTTCATATCTTGGCCATTTAATGACCACTGATATGAGTTTTGGGGAAAAACTGACATGGCAATAAAATTTATTAAAAGTCTGACATCATTTTTCAAATAACAATTTGTTGTATTTCAAAAGATTTGAAACATTTTTTCAACAATAGTTTGGTCAATCGTCAGATATTTTCTCTGAGGACTCTAAGTGGGAAGAAGTGAATAAATCTGTGTCGTCTCCTCCTTCCCCTCCAGTCAGCCCGCTGTTAGTACATCTCTGTTGGACGCTTCTTCTGAGAAACATGAAGACTTGTTGGCTCTCCCTCATAGTGAGTGTCAGTCTATTTGCAGCCCATCTCCATAATGGAGCATTTTTCAGGATTCCTGTATCAAGGGTGGGCAGAGGAAAGGCTCAAGTTTGTGCCTAGGGGCATGAAGCCACAGGGGGGTGCAGGGGGTGGCTGCAGTCAACCATGAAGTGGGGGGGGCCAAAAAAGTTAAGGGGCCCCCAGCATAGCTGTGGGAGCTCTCATCCGTGGCTTCAGCGAAAACTTGGCGGCGGGTATCTGAGCTGTGGGACGGTAGACACACGACATGGCGGAATCGCATACAGCAAGACTCCGAGGCATGCTCCAGGCTTGCTATCTGTGCTTGGGGGCATAAATACAGCAGGGCAATGAATGTCATTCTCCTTCCATAGCAAAACTGCCTTTAATTTCTAGCTCCTTGCTGAGGGAGGGGTGGAACACAGAGTGTGAGCGGAAAGGAAGCAGGAGTAGTCTTGGGATAAAGATTGGTGCATGGTAATTACAATAAGTCTAGGTTATGTTCTATAGTTATTGGATTGCTTGATAAACCTGGGCTATCTGGAAACATGCGTTTTAATACAACTAAATAAAGGTATAGTCTAGGGAGCATGCCCCAGTACAACAGAAAAATTGGGGGAAAAAAACAAGTATACGAAGGGTGCATGTAGTCGGATCTGTAAACGACAGAGATTAGTGGTATTTTCACCATGAAAGTCAGCAAATTCTGTTAGTCTAAAAATATAAGGTGACGGATTCTCTGCTGCTTTAAGAATGGGAAGACTATTGGAAGAGTCATTTCTGAAAAGGAATTGGGGGGTATGGTGGACTAGAAAGTGAACTGAGCTCTAGTCAGAATGCCTTGGCTAAGAGGTATCGCATACTGAACTTGTCCTGCTGGTATCCATTTGAGTGGGGGTGGTATTACCTATATACACAGACCTTGAGACTATAATGAAAATCTGAATCAATTGGACTGTTTACACTTAAACAAAGATTAATTGGGAAGAGTGCAGAAAAGGTCAGAGAATGATGACGCTGGGAAAATCTGGAGGAAGATCAATCTATTTTAGTGTTCAAAGAGAAAGTTAAGAGGTGAGTTGATTCATGGACGATCTGTAAGTCTGTAGGTTAGAAGATTTCAAAGAGGCTCTTTAATTTAGCAGAAAAAGGCATAAAAAGACAACAGCTGGAGCTGAAATGAGATAAATTCAGACTACACACAAGACAAATTACAAGTGGATGGTATTAATATTGAGCAACTACTAGGATGTGGTGAGTCTCCAATCGAGATTGGAATTGTCTAAAGATTCTAATCAAATACAATTGGGCTTGATGCAGGCATCAGTGGGTGAATGTCTGGGACTGTGTTCTATCAGAGGTCAGAATAGATATATAGTAGTCCTTTGGGCTTTAATAATATAATCTTTAGCACTAAGAGCTGTCCATTACTCACCCCACTTCACAAATGAAGTTTATTGCTGCACCAAACATGAAATCAGAACAACAAGTCTGCCATTAAGTGGGTCATCAGGTTGGGGAAGGGTCAAGACTTCTTGAAGTCATTTGAAGGCTAGGACTGTAACAGCGTTTAAAAGAGAACTGGATAAATTAACGGAGGTTAAGTCCGTTAGTGGCTATTAGCCAGGATGGGAAGGAATGGTGTCCCTAGCCTGTTTGTCAGAGGGTAGAAATGGATGGCAGGAGAGAGATCACTTGATCATTACCTGTTAGGTTCACTCCCTCTGGGGCACCTGGCATTGGCCACTGTTGGTAGACAGGATACTGGGCTAGATGGACCTTTGGTCTGACCCAGTACAGCCACTCTTATGTTCATCATCGTGCCTTTTACTTAGCGAACAGCAGGATTACACAGATACAATAATGAAGAAGAGCCATGAGCCATATTGGATTCTGAATATTAAACAGTGCCAGGTGAACAATCTAGAAGGGACTTTGTTTTTAAGCATTGATTCTATAGGAGTCAGCCAAACACCACGGTGAACCAAAGTATGATTTCATTCTCTCCCCAGCCAACCAAACATCCATCCTCAAGTTTTACTCTTATTTGGATTGAAAGATAAAGAACAGAGACTCCTCTGAAGCACCAGCTATGTTGCATCATCTCCAGATGTGAACTGTTAAAATCATTAAAATTAGTTCACCTTGGCAAAGTGGAACCTCCTTATCCCAATCAACTCTATTTCCTGCAATCACACATTGGGCAGAAGTCATCCAATTATTTTATAATTGAAGAAAAAAGGTTCAAGTTTGTTACTGAAGTAAGGAAAGAACTAGGTTACAGTTCAGAAAGATGGAACATGGTTTCTTTATGCTAGTACATGGAAACAAATGATTGACCAGGGTCATCTCTGCTTTAAAACATGATATGTCTAATACTATAGGACCAAGGTACACTAAGTAATTAAGGCAATCTAGAGCTATAAACTATTAGCAAGAGAGTGCCCTTACATCTTGTCTACACTAGTCAGATGCTTGGGAATGTTTGTTAATTCTCTACAAAGGGGAACAAGTGATCCTTCTTCTAAATTGGAGATACAAGTAGTAAGGAGTGCAAATCTCTAACAGGTGGAAGAGGGCTCTAATCATCCCTGTTATAAAACTTAATAAATGCCCAGGAAATCATGTTATTTTAGACAACTGGTCTGCTCACGGTGCTTTCATGTGGAAAAAGGGTTTAGTCTTCCTGGGTAAGAGGCTGTGCCTCATCTGATGTTTCTAAAGATGTAGGAGAGTGTTTGTTTGAAATGAGAGCTGCCACCATTCTACACCTTAGAATTACCGTGTTTTTATCTGCAACGGTACTAGACACCTCTTCTCTAAATGCCCAGGTGCTACCCCAGTTGTCAATGACTCAGCTTAAGCAGCTCCCCTTACCTTTCCCTACCCAGCAATGTTTTGTAAAATAAAAAAGTCAGACCTAAAGACAACCCATCCTGAAAGAAGCAATAGGGAGAAGTCCGCTGCCCTGAGCTATCACCCACCTGATACCATCACCCTTCCATATTCAAACCAGAGCATCTTAACTCTCCAAGACCTAACCAGTACCCTTAAACCCAGGGAACTCATGAGCCTGCACAAATCCATGGCCTTCAGTCCATGTAGGCTGCTGCAAGGAAACCCTACCTCCACAAATCCTTCAACTGTGGATCAACCTACTTTACCCAGAAGGCAAGCCGACAACCAATCCACAGAAAAAAAGGCATTTAACTTGCATGGGGTTTGGCAAGCCAGCCACCATCAGGGAATTACCTCCCCCACCATCTCTCCTCATTCAGACTGGGGGTCAGCTTCCACCTAGAGACATCTGACTCCTCTTCCCAGAGGACTTAACTTTTGAGGGCCAGGGCCACCCAGAGAATTCAGGGGGCCTGGGGCAAAGCAATTTCAGGGGCCCCTTCCATAAAAAAGTTACAATACTATATTCTTGTGGGGACCCCTGCAGGGCCCAGCGCAAATTGCCCCACTTGCTCCGCACTCACGAGCGGCCCTGGGAAAAATAAGCCTTCTGCATCTCTGCACAAACCCAGTTTTGAGTAAACTTCTTTACAAGGTATCACTGGTTCTCAGCATCAGCTA
>NC_133772.1:13508351-13510526 GCF_003597395.2 Chelonoidis abingdonii
TGTTTTCTAGACCTTTAATCATTTTTGTTGATCTTCTCTGGACTTTTTCCAATTAGTCTTTCCTGAAATGTGGTGCCCAAAACGGGACCCAATACTCCAGTTTAGACCTAATCAGCATGGAGTAGAGCAGAAGAAATACTTTTCCCAAGGTTTCACACCCAGCACAATGGGACCTTAGATCCTGACTGAGTCCTCTGTGTGCTACCATAATATAAATATATAAGTATGCAGCAATTACACTCTGTGAGTGTTAGATGTTCCTTTCAAAAACAGGGACGAGAGGTCACTGTATCAAGAGTTCTTCACTATTTATACAAACTGGTTTGCAAACTGTAACAGCCCCTTAAAATACAGATGAACCTATAATGTGAGATTCAGTCAGTCAATCAGATTAAAAAATAAAGTCATTCAAAGAAGAGTAATGGATCAGGTGGACACCAAAAAAAAAGTGTGTGTGTGAAATTGGAGCAGGCTAATAGCAGTGTGGGGTCATGCCTTCTTTGGGTGGAAGGAAAATACACCTCTACCTCGATATAACGCTGTCCTTGGGAGCCAAAAAAAATCTTACCGTGTTATAGGTGAAACTGCATTATATCAAACTTGCTTTGATCCACAGGAGTGCACAGTCCCGCCCTCCTGGAGCGCAGCTTTACCACGTTATATCCCAATTTGTGTTATATTGGGTCACTTTATATTGGGGTAGAGGTGTAGTAGTATCCTCCAATCACTTTTTGAAATGGGATGGAGTCAGGGGATCACAAAGCCATCCAGCTACAAGTACAGAGATCTTGTTTTCTGTGTGTTTACAGAGTGCTGTGTGTACTGAACACAACTGGGGCCTGTCATGGTCACTCATACATCTACTCTCTCTGCAGATTTCTTCAGAGGAAACTCAGCCTGCCCACTGCAGACCCCAACCTTCACCAGTTCCTTTCCTCCTCTTTTACCAGAAATCTGCTGACACCCCACTATAAATAAAAGGAGATATACCTATCTCCTGTAACTGGAAAGGACCCCCAAGCGTCATTGAGTCCAGTCCCCTGCCTTCACTAGCAGGACCAAGTACTGATTTTGCCCCAGATTCCTGAGTGGCCCCCTCAAGGACTGAACTCACGACCCTGGGTTTAGCAGGCCAATGCTCAAACCACTGAGCTATCCCTCCCCCCATGAGTACCCTGGAATGAACTGGGGGGAACTGGAATGAACCAAAGTCTTACAACACCACCACCACCCCACTAGTGAGCTCCTGCAGTGCCATTCACTAACTTTGTTCCTTCTGTGCAGGTAACAACATACATTGACTCCCTTTGTGTGTCCTCGCCTCATGACGGAAGAACAGTAGAGAAAGGGAGCAGAAAGAATGTTTGTGAAATGTCTCTGAGCCAGTAGCATTTGGCTTGCCTGTCAGTCATTGTAATGACCTACATTTCCATCACACTGTTCAATCTGTTACACCCAGAGCTACTTCATCCACCAGAGAAATGCAGCTACTTCTCCGAGGTCCCAATTCAGCAAAGCACTTAAACATATGCTTAACGTTAAGCATGGAAGTGGCTCCACTGAAAGCAACGCTACGTCTGCACTTAGAGTTAAGCATGTGCTCGCGGACTTTGTGGAATGAGGGCCTAAAAGAAGAAAAACACCACATCCTTTTGAAACCACAGGAGAAACAGAAGGAGGCAGAGGGCAATGGCAGAGCTGGAATTTGGCCAAGAAACCAGGGTCAGTGTTCTAAGGACATGGGATCCTCAGGACCTTTCAAGAGAGGACTGAAGTGGAAGACAGAGGTTCAGCGTGATAGAGGCAAAAGAGGGAAATCAAGATGGGAGGAGTTGGGGGTGGGAGCAAAGGGAGAGACCCTCTTTCTCCCCGGGGCCTCCGTATGCTACCATAATATAAATATATAATTATGTAGCAATTACATTGTTCGGGAGTAGGTCAGGGATAGCAGGTCACCATGTCAGAGTTCTTTATCATTATACATACCTGGTTCGCAATTGGTAATGGAGGATGCCATGCACCATTATGTTCACACTTCATCAATCCATAATTGTCTCTGAGGGCATAACTGGGATCACATTCAATGCGAATCTCGTCCTCATACACGTAGGGTTCTTTTCTAGGTCTCACTCTTCCATTGCGAATGTCTGGAGATGGACATCTAATTTCTGTGAA
>NC_133772.1:13513212-13515304 GCF_003597395.2 Chelonoidis abingdonii
GAGGATGGATCTAGACTGTTCTCAGTGATGACAGAACAAAGAGTAATGGTCTCAAGTTGCAGTGGGGGAGGTTTAGGTTGGATATTAGGAAAAACTTTTTCACTCTGAGAGTGGTGAACGACTGGAATGGGTTACCTAGGGAGGCGGTGAAATCTCCTTCCTTAGAGGTTTTTAAGGACAGGCTTGACATAGCCCTGGCTGGGATGATTTAGTTGGGAATTGGTCCTGCTTTGAGCAGGGGGTTAGACTAGATGACCTCCTGAGGTCCCTTCCAACCCTGATATTCTATGACATGATCAATTTTTTAAAAAGCATCCATAAAATAGAGTGTTCAGTAAGTTTCTTGGCCATTTCAATGACACTGATATGAGTTTTGGGGAAAAAACTGACATGGAAAATAAAACTTTATTAAAAGTTGACCATTTTTCACAAAACAATTTGCTTTTTCAAAAAAGGACTTTGAAATTTTTTCAACAAAGTTTTTGTCAATCAGCTCCAGTATTCTTCTTCTGAGGACTCTAAGTGAGGACAGAAGCTGAATAAACTCCACTGTGTCCTCGTCCTCCTCCCCTTCCCCACCCAGCTCCAAGCCCTGCTCCATCCTCTGTCTTGGCACGACTTCTTCCTCTGAGAAACAGAAGACCTTGTCTGGCTCTCCCCTCCATGTGAGTAGTCAGTCTCATGTTGCCAGCCTCTCTCCCCATATGGAGCTTTTCCAGGATTCCATGTCACTCAAGGGTGGCCCCAGGGAACAGCGCTCCAAGTTTGTGCCTAGGGCAGCAAGCCACAGGGGGTGCAGGGGGGTGGACTGCCAGTCACCATGAAAGTGGCAGTCAGGCAGCATGCCTGTGGGAGCTCTCCCAGTCCCGTGGCTTCAGCGGCACTTCGGCGGCGGGTATGCTGAAGCTGTGGGACCGGTAGACCACCCACAGACATGCCGCCGAATCCGCAATACCAGCAGACCTCCCGCAGGCATGCCTCCAAAGGCTGCCTGACTCCTGTGCTTGGGGCGGCAAAATACACAGAGCCGCCCCTGATGTCACTTCCTCCTTCCATACCGACAACAACTGCCTCTTCTAACTTTCTAGCTCCTTGCCTGAGGGAGGGGTTGGAACACAGAGTGTGAGCGGACCAAGGAAGCAGGCAGTAGCTCTTGGCAGATAACAGATTGGTGCAATGGTAAATTACAATAAGTCTAGGTTAGTTCTATAGTTATCTGGATTGCTTGATAAACTGGGCTCATCTGAACACCATGCGTTTTAATACAACTAAATACAAAGGTATAGGTCTAGGGGAAAAAGAATGCCAGTCACACAGAATGGGAACAAGTATCAGAAGGGTAGCCATGTTAGTCTGGATCTGTAAAAGCAGCAGAGATTAGTGGGTATTCACCCATGAAAGCTCACGCTCCAAAACTTCTGTTAGTCTATAAGGTGCCACAGGATTCTCTGCTGCTTTTACAGAATGGGAAGACTATCCTGGAAAGCAGTCATTCTGAAAAAGGACTTGGGGGGGTCATGGTGGATAAACAAGTGAACATGAGCTCCTAGTCAGATGCCTTGGCTAAGAGGACTAATGCAATACTGAACTGTCCCCTGCTGGTGTATCCATGTATGAGTGGGGAGGTGGTATTACCTTTATATACAGCAGCCTTGAGACTACCATGAAAATACTGAATCCAATTCGGCTGTTTACACTTCAAACAAAGATATTAAATTGGGAAGAGTGCAGAAAAAGGCTACAAGAATGATTAGAGGCTGGGAAAATCTGGAGGAAGCTCAATCTATTTAGCTGTTCAAAGAGAAAGTTAAGAGGTGACTTGATCATGGACGGTCTGTAAGTACCTGTAGGGTTAGAAGATTTCAAAGAGGCCTCTTTAATTTAGCAGAAAAAGGCATAAAAAGACACAACAGTTGGAAGCTGAAATGAGATAAATTCAGACTACACACAAAGCACAAATTAACAGTGGAGGTAATTAAATATTTGAGCAACCTACCTAGGGATGTGGTGAAGTCTCCAAATCGAGATTGGAATTGTCTAAAGATATTCTAACTCAAATACCAATATGGGCTTGATGCAGGCATCAGTGGGT
>NC_133772.1:13518248-13520651 GCF_003597395.2 Chelonoidis abingdonii
AGCACAAACAGAGACTTCCCTCCACCAAGATTTGAAAGTATCTTGTCCCCCCATTGGTTCTCTGGTCAGGTGTCAGCCAGGTTCACTGAGCTTCTTAACCCTTTACAGGTAAAAGAGACATTAACCCTTAACCATCTGTTTATGACACATGCATAAGAGCTAGTTGGCTTAGACTTGATCTGAAGAAGATGGAAAAGATTACTGGTTGGGAAAAGCAACCAGAAATGATGGAAGAGATTATATTTGTACTTAGATGGTTCACCTAACATTTGTGACAGGTGCACAATCAAGGAGTTTGTACTACCAGCTGCTATTAAAAGATGAGGTAGTAGCTATAGCCAGATTCCAGATCAGCTTTTTTTTCCCATCTAGGTACAGCCAGGAGATTACCTCTATTTCTTTGAGATGGTGACCATGCTGTTATCATCTGTGCCTTATTACCACCAAAGCAGACTACTGCAGCATGTTCTACATGAGGCTACATCTTAAATCTATCTGGAAAGTGAAGCTGATACAGAATTCAGCTGGTTATTACAGGGTGTAGTTTGCTGCTAGCACACTACCCCAGAGACTTTGGTTTTGCCCTGGTGATTGCAAAGTACCTGGTAGAAATTTAGGTGATACTTTTTACCAATAAAACAGTAAAAAGTGTGTGAGCTTATCGTCTGAAGTACCACCTCTTTTCATGTGCCATACTTCCACAGTTGTGATCAGCAGGGATACCTGTGTATTTCTTTGGTACAATCCTGTTTATTTACAAAGAATGTACACCAAGTCCTGTTTCCAGAGACAGACAGCCTACATGCTGTGTTGAAAGGCAGAAAGGGAACAGAATTTTCCACTTACAGTACCCACCCACCCACTCCTTGTGTTTATAGCTTCATCTCATCCCTAACTGGAATTTCAGTTGGTCAGTTCAAAGTAATGGGTTACAGTAGAAATTCTATAAAAATTATCCCTACAGAGAACATTAATGACTAATCAAAAATGGCACCAGCACTGCTATGCAGTGACTTCCTGTTTGAGAGCTGGTTATGCTTCTATGGTGAAAAAAAGGCAATAGTGTTCAATAATATCTGTTTTGTATCTGAGAAACAAACAGATTATAGTCAGAAGAACATAAGAACAGCCATATTGGGTCAGACAGATGGTCCATCTAGCCCAGGATCCTGTCTTCCGACAGTGGCTGGTGCCAGATTCTTCAGAGAGCGTGAACAGAAAAGGGCAAATATTGAGGGATCCATCCCTTCTTGTTCAGTCTCAGCTTCTGACACTCAGAGGTTTAGGGACATTGATGGACCACTGATTGATCTAACCGTCAGGAACTGATCTAATATAGGAACTGAGCTAATTCTTTTTGAACTCAGTTATACTTTGGGCCTTCACAAATTCCACAGGTTGACTGTTCTTCCGTGAAGGAGTACTTCCTTATGTTTGTTTTAAACCTGCTGCCTATTAATTTCACTGGGTGAATACTGGTTTGTTAGTTATATAAAGGGGTAAAAAACACTTCCTTATTCACTTTCTTCAACACATTCATGATTTTATAGACCCCTTCTCATATCTTCCCTCAGTTTTCTCTTTTCCAAGATGAACAGTCCCAGTCTTTTTGATCTTTCCTCATATAGAAGCTGTTCCATACCGCTAATCATTTTTGTTACCCTTCTCTGTACATTTTCCAATTTTAATATGTTTTTTGAGGTGGAGCAACCAGAACGGCACACACTATTCAAGCTGTGGGCATACTGTGGATTTATACAGTGGCATTATGACGTTTTCTGTCTTGTCCATCCCTTTCCTAATGGTTCCTAACATTGTTAGCTTTTTTGACTGCCAGTACACATTGAATAGGTGTTTTCAGAGAATAATCCACAATGATCCCAAGATCGTTCTTCAGTAGTAACAGCTAATTTAGACTCCATCATTTTGAATGCATAATTGGGATTATTTTTTCCAGTGTGTGTTATTTTGCGTTTATCAACATTGAATTCTGTCTGCCATTTTGTTGCCCAGATCTTTGTCTAGTGGGATTCCACTGGGTTGGTTCTTGACCCTACACTATCTAAGATTTTTTTATGAATGGCCTGAAAGAAAACATAAAGTCATCACTGATAAAATTTGCAGATAACACAAGACTTAGGGGAGTGGTAAATAATGAAGAGGAATCTGGATCACTTGGTAAATTGAGCATAGGCAAACAAGACACATTTTAATAAGGCTGTGTAAATGCGTATATCTAATAGCGAGAAATGTAGGCCATATTTATGGAAAGGGGACTCTATCCTGGGAAACAGTAACTCTGAAAAAGGTTTGGGGAGTCATGGTAGTTAAGGAGCTGAATATGAGTTTCCAGTGGGATGCTGTGGAACAGCTATTGCCATCCTGGGATGCATAAACAGGGGA
>NC_133772.1:13520751-13524971 GCF_003597395.2 Chelonoidis abingdonii
TCCCCATCCCCAGGACTCCTTGCCCCTGGCTCCCCCCTCACCTGGAGCTTCCCTCAGCAGTGGCAGCGTGGCTCCGGCGGGGGGCCTGAGCCCCTCCCCACCCAGAGCCGCATGCTAAAGGAGCGGGGCTGTGAGCTCCAGGTTGAGCAGAGGGAACTCAGGCCCCACTGGAGCTCGCAGCCCTTCCCCCTTACCACACGGCTCTGAGCGGGGTGGAGCTCAGGGGCCCCACTGGAGCCATGCTGCAGCTGTCAAACGAAGCTCCTGGATGTGCTGAGGCTCGGGGAGAGGGGCGGAGGCGGGGTCGGGTCAGGTTGGGGCCAGAGAGGGAGTATCAACTATTCTCGTGGGGGCCTTTGCGGAACCTGGGGCAAATTGCCCCACTTGCCCCACCGTCTGGGCAGCCCTGTAGAGGGCTTGACCTGGCAGCAGATGTGATACAGTGGGGGGAAAAAACCCTGCACTTGTTGATTGTGTTTTTTGGTCCCCATACAATCCAATCTATTCAGCTATCTCAACACCCAGAAAGCACCTGCTCAGTGGAATGAGGCCATAACCCATTTATGATTCCCCAAGGCTTGTCACATAACCCGTATGGACAAAAGGAACAACTGAACCTGACACTGCCCTGATAACTATCGACAGCTATAACAAAGGGACAGGCAAATTTTGCTGTGGTAGAGTAGGAAGAAGGCAGCTTCTAGCTAATGCTGCCTTTTATGGGCAATATTCTGTCCCACAATCCCAGCACCAATTCAAGATGCTGGCACTGACCAATAACAGTCCCTGTAACATCGCACAGATGGCACTGATCAGCAAGTGTCACATTACCCTTCAGGTGGGGTTATCCCTTAGGACTCATGATCCAGCAGCTGCTGGGATGACCTGTTGAAGGTTTAGGCTGGGATTTCCAAAAGCACCTGAGCAAGTTAAGTGCCCATCTCCCTCTGAAGAGCAGCCATAAATGGATGGGTTCAACTCCTTTGAAAATCGCAGGTGTAATTCTTAACAAGGGCACAGCCCATGGCCACAGATTTACAGCACACCACTCACTTATGTTCTTGAAGTTAAGCAGCCTTTCTAGTCTCATTTTGTCAGACTTCACCAGCAGTTTTACACCAATCTAGGTTCTGTTAATTAGTCAAAAGGAGCAACTTGCCATTCACCCTTCATTACGGGAGAAGGTTGCTGTTGCACCAAACCAGAGATTGGTCAAATCAACTCTGCCATTTTCTAGTACTAGTGGTTTACATGGTCTTCCTAGAAGGCAAGACTAATATTAGTGTTCCCTCTTATTACTTTAATGGGAAAAAGAAAAAGGATATGCTAACTTGCACCCCCTAATACAGCAAATACTATGGCAGATGAAGCCAAAGGTCTAATCCAGTAGTTAACCTTTTCTGGGCTGAGGACCCATTTGCAAATGTTTATGGCCTGTTGTGACTCAATAAATAGTGTGTGCATGGAGGCCCTGGGATGGTTTCAGTCAGATCCTGTATCCCAGGAGGGTTGGGTCCTGCCTGGCACTCACCCCACAGTGAAGCTGAAGTTCCTGTGCCAAAGGAGCTGGCTGAGCTAGTCTCTCTGTTGCTTCAGTTGTTGCAACCTCCAGGATTGTCATGTCACTACAGTTTGCCCCTCCCCACCCCCAACCAAATTTGTGAGAGTGGAGTTGTGACCTGGCTCCTGGGGTTGCAGTGCCACTCAGATTTAGCCTACCCACAGTGGCACATTAGCCACTGATCCAACAGGGCCCTTGCCCAGGGGCTTGGTCAATTGGGGGCCCCTCAGAAAATGGATGTCCCTGTACCCCAACCCACTTTATGCACCCGCCCAGCACTCCTGTCAAAGGGCCCTACATGTATGGGCCCCACAAACCCCTAATCTGCCTCTGCCTACCCAGGCTGCTGTCATCATGACAGCTGGGCCAAATCTGCGTGGTGCTGGAATCTGGGAGTTTTAGTATGAATTAGCATTTTACCAACTTTGTGATACATTATTATTCAATACTGGGTTTACTTTTAGTAAAGTGATTTTACTATGGCTGAATTCTATACTCAGTTTTCTAAGATAACCAATAAACAAACAGTTCCTCCTCACATAGGCATTAGGGAATAGAGAGACTTCAATTTTTCAAAAGGAGATAGTACACCAAGGTTTTCACTTGGTTGCAGAATTTGTGATGTTCCCTAAGCCAGGAACGGGAAATCCAATGAACATGATGAATTTAACTGCAGTGAGTTGTAGTTGGAACTGCATTTGAGTATTTGCATAGAACACTGGACAAGATGTGACATGGTAAGAACCAAGACCATTGGTGAAATTAAAGCAGGTTAAGGTTTAAATGTCCTTTATTTTATACCTCCATTTAAAGCAGAGATAGAGGACCAGCATAGATAAAGTACCAAATTCCAGTAACTTCACTGGTGGGCACTGAATGCCTCCCAATAGTCAAAGGAGCATCATATGGACAGTGGGGTCTCTGTTAGACAAGAAAGCAACTTCAGAATAATGCACATCTAGGATCTATAACATGCTGATGCATAACAATGGTCAAGAAAGATGGCAAATCTATCCCTCCTAAGCCTGAGAGCATTTGACTCAGAAAACAGAAATGACTGGAAGCTGGTATGTCAGCTGCTCTTAAAGTGACCTGCCAAGATACATAAGTGTTAGGTTTTTTAATTACATGTTTAGTTAAAATTCTAAACTATTAATCTAAGCAAGAACTGACTAAAAGGGGATTTAGAAAGTGTTCATGGAAGCCAGTGGTTAACACTGAACCAGTTACAGAATTATGACTTACCTGTTTTGGGGGAAAGGGTGGCTTGTAAATCAGTTAGACACAAAAGCAACAAAGACAGTCCCATACACAAAACTCAGGGTCTATTGACCATGTTGAATCTGTGCCACATGTAACTACAGGAGACTTTCGAAGGTCCAAAGTGTATCCTGGGAGAGAGGAGTAGCTCAGATGGAATCCAACAGGATAACTACTCCTCAGTCCCCTGGGTACCTCAGCAAAACTGAACCTCGGAGGAGAGCCACACCGGCCTAGCCATAGACAGATAGAAGCAGGGGGGAAGCAAGTCAGCTATAAGAGATACAGGATGTTAAACAGAACTCTAGGAACTAGGCAACCCCTGTAACTCGTTTCCTTGGGGGCAATGTGGATGGTTTCTTCCCATCGCCGCTTTGCAGCTGGTTTGCTGCGTGGGTTGATACAAGAGTGTCACTGTGACACCCCGGCAGGAGGGCGCACCGCCGTGCAAGCCCCCAGGCAGACTCTGCAGGGCCCGGGGGTTACGGACCATCCCGCTCTACCGAGCCCAGCCGGCCAGCAGCCGGTTCCGCTCCCGCAACCAGTCACAGTTTCTAGGAGCGGGAACAGCCTGAAGCGGGACCGGGAAGGCTCTGAAACCAGCGAGCCCTGCAGGGGTGGGGAGGCGAGTCCCGCCCCACTCACCGCGAGCCCCGGGCAGGGGAAGCAGCAGCAGCAGCAGCGCCAGGAGCCCCCGGGCGCCGGGCGGGTAGCGCGGAGCCGAGACCATGGCGGCAGCAGCAGCTGGGGGACACTCTCGAGGCAAAGGCTGCAAAGCTTCTGCGGCAGCCCCGGGGCTACCCCGGCTCAGGGCTAAGGGGGCGGGGCCATGCGGGTAAGGGGCGGAGTGGGGCTGGTGTCATTGCCTGGCACCCACGTGCTGTCCGGGCAGCAGGTACCTGACCCCGTGGGGAGGCTGCGCTTGGCCGGGTCACTGGTTCGCCCCCGGGCTCAGCGCCCAGCCTGCACCGTGGGAGGCCCTGCCCGAGCCCACGCGCGGCCGTGGGCCGGTTACACGGAGCGCGGGCTGCTGCTGCTAGTGGGCGGCGGATCTAACCCGCGCCGGTTGTTCGATCGTCACGTCCCTCGGCCCCTTTCACCCGCCTCCAGCCCCTGGGGCCGCCAGTGCGGAGCTCGCACAACCCCGCAGTGCAGCCGCGCCGGGCCGCCCCCGGGCTCGGAGCAACTGCGGGGCTTGTGCTCACCAGGCTGAGCGTAAGTGACGTGTCCTGCCGGTGTAACGACACAAACAGCATGTGCTCCCGATTCCCTACTTTGGCTACATGCTCGCTACACTGAGCATGCGCACATGAACTGAGCATGCTCAGTAACCTTTGCTGTCGCCGCTGCCCTCTCTCTGCCCTCACTTCTACTTACGATTTGCTACCTCCTCTTTGGG
>NC_133772.1:13525071-13608074 GCF_003597395.2 Chelonoidis abingdonii
ATGGACCAGGAAGCAGATCGTGAGTGTTTTCGACCACAGACCCCATCCCTCCCGATTTGCAACCTCGTGGACCAGGCGGCAGCAATTCCTGAGCATGAGCACAGATGGCGTCCTTATGAAGCAGAAACTGCACCTTGTTGCAAAACGGGAGGGTAGCTCAAAGTGTCGGTACACCAGCCGCGGGTTTCCCTCCGCCGAGCGCAACAGCCTCCCCAGCCTGTGCAGCAAGCGACCCCCTATGTCTCCTGGGGTGGGAGGGACTCCGCCCTGCGGCGCTTTCCAGAGACAAACACCTGTCGGGACTAGTTCAATCCTCTCTCTCCAGACCCAGGGCCATTGCCCGCTAACCGCGTCAGATCCAAGGAGACAGCAGGAATAAACCCACTTGAAATGGAGCGTGTTCTGTTCCCTAAGTGAGCAGCATATTTGAAATAGTGAATCTAGACAAGATCTGGATCCTTGAATTATACATCCCTATAAAACATTCATGGATCAGCTAAGTGGAAGGAAGTAGTTACCAAGGAATGTAAAAAACAAACACCTGGCTCTTGCCTTCTGGGGAATTCAACCCTCAGATTATGCCAGTCCTGAGCTCATTGGGGGCGAGGGGGAGGGGTATGACTAGTATCTAGCAAGCACTGGAAATACTGGTACATTTCCCCCAGAGTCACACTAGCCTTTCTGGGATGAAAAGCATTAGCAATCCTTTACCTTGTTTTGAAGAAGCTGCTTCTGCATCGGTGCAAATGGTTGGCATCCAGAGGGAATATAGATTATTAGGGTTGGAAGGGACCTCAGAAGATCATCTAGTCCAACCCTCTGCTCAAAGCAGGACTAACCCCCAAATGGCCCCCTCAAAGATTGAACTCACAACTGTGGGTTTAGCAGGCCAACGCTCAAACCACTGAGCTATCCCTCCCCCTGGATAGTTACTAAACCAGTTGCCCTGCAGGTGACCATAGGCAATCAGCAGGGTGTAACATAATAATGTAGTTGGAAAATCATTGGACGGGTGGGTTTAATGAGGGGACTGCAAAAGGGTGCCAAGAGAGACAGCATCTTAAGGGGTAACCTCACCACTAGTGGTGCCTCCTCTAAGCCCTCCTAGGTATTAGCTGTGGCCAGGTATTGTGTCCTCCTATAGCAGTGTCTCCTTCATCAGCGGTCACTCTGGGGACCTTTCCACTCCAGGAACCCCAGTTTCCTCTTCATGATTTTGCCTCCTGGCCAAGTTGCCATTTGTTTCCCCATCTGAGTTTGCAAACTCTCTCATGAGAGATGGTCTCAGGCAGTCTTACCACTGACTACCCAGATGGTACCACTTCCTCAGTAACTAGTAGAGGAACCTAGGCCCACCCTCTCTGCCAGGGCCTGGCTCTGGGACCCTCTCGTTAGCAGAGAAAGTTTGACCTACTCCATATCTTGTTGCTTTCCCTCTGGGCCTTACCTGCCTCTCCCCTTTCTCCGGGCTTACCAAGCCACACATCCTTCTCCCAAAGCATAACCTTAAACTACTAGCATCTAGTTCCCCCATACACTTCCCTTCTTCTGAAAAGCAACTGAAGACTCCCTCCTTCCAACCCCTTTTGTAGATAGCTTCCTGGTTTATATGGGCCCTGCCTATTCCTGCCCAGTTGCACTTGATCTGCTTAAATCCCAGTCTCCTCTAGATGCAGACTAGGCAGTTAATTGGCCCAATTAGCCATATTAACCCCTTCAGGCCTTGTGTGAAGGTGAACACAACTGAAAATATTTACTGAAATGACTACTTTCCCTTTTGTTTCTTGGGAATTCAACAGTCAGTTGACTCTGGTAATGAGCCCTTGGGAGAAGAGAGGGGCATGGGTGATAGTTGACAAAGAAGTTGAATACCAGTGTGTTTTCTTCAGGCTCTGGGTATCCTTTCCAGGGTAAAGCAGGCCCTTAGCCCAACCACCTGTTCCTCATCCCAAACAATAGGCCAACACCTGAAATCATTCCTCAGTCCTTAAATTAAGCAAGAGTTGTTGACTTTGATGGCTGTTTAGTCAGTACATATCCAGTCCTTATTTAAAGACTGCAGGATTCGCCCCAAAACCTTTACTAATTTTTCAGTTGTTACTGACTCTCTGCAAAATGAATGTAATCGTTGTCAAGAAAAGTGAAGACAATGGTATTTTATAACAACCAAACAGGCTAGGTGCTGGACAGATGACTAAGGCCTGGTCTACACTACAAAGTTAGGTCAGCATAGGCCACAACAGATCAATTTAACAATATGTCTACACTACCGAGTCCCTTCCGCCGACCTAAGTGGCCTGTAATGTCGACTTCTGTACTCCTCCTTCGTGAGAGGCATTGCAATTGATTCAACATCTACTGGTCAACATGGGAATAGTGTAAACAGTGCGCTGTGTAATTCAAATGAATTGGTCTCCAGGAGGCGTCCCACAGTGCTCTGCTGTGACCGCTCTGGAGAGCACTTTCAGTTCACTGCATGTCAGCCAGGTACACAGGAAACAGCCACTTTCCCGTTTAAGCCCCAGGAACTTTAGAATTTTCATTTTCTGTTTGATCAGTATGGAGAGCTCACCAGCACAGCTGATCATGGAGACTCAAGGCCGCAAATAAACTCCAGCATGGAGTACACAGAGGGTGCTGGATCGTATTGCTGTGAGGGGAGAAGACATAGGCGCCAGCTTCCTTTGGGCCTGAGGGGGTGCTCAACCCTCAGCTTTGCCCCCATCCTGCCTCTTCTCACCTAGTTCCGCCCCCTCCCCTGAGTGCGCCCTGTCTCAGCTCCTCTACCTTCCTCCCAGAGTTGGCTGTACACTGCAAAACAGCTGATTGCGGCAGGGAGTAGGTGCTGGGAGGGAGAGAGGGAAGGGGAGGAGTTGATCATCAGTGCCGTCGATGGGCAGGAGGCGCTGGGGGGAAGAGGGGAGCTGGCTGCTAGTGGGTGCTAAACTCCCACTAATATTTTTCCATGGACACTTCAGCTCTGCAGCACCCACACAGTGGGCACCTATGGGAGAAGAGTAAATGCAGGCAGAGCTCTTATCCAGGAGAAGAAACACTGATATCTATGCCAAGATCAAAGGTGCGCCTTTTCTGTTCAGCTTTGAAATTCCATTCACGTCAGGCTGAGTTATTAACTGTTAGACATTACCGTTTCCCTTCTCTCACAGGCATCTCCAGGAAAAATGCTGACAGCCTGCCAGAATAATAATTGAAGCAGACACTGCATTGGGAACTGCAAGAGGACAGGGGAGAAGAGAGATCCAGGGCATGATCTACACAACCATCCTCTGTACGCTGTCCTGGCTCTGTGCAGGTACCTGACTCAGCAGACCTTGACAGAACTGCCCAGAAAAATGACAGACCTGGTTCAGAGGCAAAGGCACTCAACCAGGTTTATTGTCAGCGAGGCACGGTCCTAGTGCCTGGCAGACGCCATAGGGATACGAACACAGGTATGTCTGTCACTATGGAATTAGCTCAATCAGCAGCGGGACCTTATGCTGCCCCCTAGACTGGACAAAGATGCTGCTCCTATAACTCCTCTTTTCTACATTGATACAAATAAGTTACGTATTGCACTCCTGATGTGTGACCAATGTGTTACTGACCCTACATCCCGTACCTGCTGGTTCAAACAAAACATCTCTAGCTATTGTCTTATCATCCTGTCCTTATCTTTGGAGGGGTCACTGTGTCCCTATCTTCAAGGAATAGGTTTATACCATAAATCTATGTTGGAGTGTATCTGTGCAAGCCTTCTGGAATGCGTTTACATGAATACCTCGTTTATTTCTTAAATACCTCTAGTATTATAGTACTGCTGTGTCTCTTTTCTACCGTAAAGCTTTAGTGACTTTGGTTTTGAGTCAATATTGTTATCCCATTTGACCTGAGCGGTTAGCCAAAATTTGGGATCCTATATGTTGTTCCAAATGGGAGGAAAAATTGACGATGGACGTTTGGGACCTTTGGTGCAATCTTGTTTATTTACCAAGAACGTACAAAGTCCTGTTTCTTTTAACCCAGGAGGAAGCAAACTGTGTGCGTTTTTCCTTTCTCGCAGAACCAAACTTATTTCAGTTAGCAGAGTAACCCCAAAACCTCCATTTTCTAAGCTTTTCTCAGTGTTGTGTTACCAGCTGATGCTACTTGTACAGGCTGTCTTGTTTTCTGCTTTTTCTGTCTCTCCCTTTGTGCTGTGTTTCTCATACACATCCATAGACAAAACAGTACGTAGTGAAGTCCCTTGGTCCAGAATGCCAAAATTCCTGATGCATAGGTCTTAGTTTTCAGCAGTGAGATGCACTTACTTGCTTCGCAGCTTTCTTAAGTGAAGGGTGGTGGTGAATTCAAGAACAGTATAATTTCACAATAACCTCAGCTGAACAGGAAAATACTTTTGCAGAATCTCATCCCACAATGTACTAAGCACTGTCCACTCCTTGTAGCAGAGGGTGCTCAGCACACTTGCAGGATCCAGCCTTCAAGAAACATCTACCACCATTTAAAACAAGCAGCTACTTCTCAGGTGTGCAGTCCCTAAGGAGCCATTTGAACCAAATCCAGCTTTAAAATGGGACGTGGAGTGCAGTGAAACAAGTATACACCAAATACACTAACAGAAAGTACAGTAATACAATGACTTAGACCAGTGAAACCTTTTTCCATTTGCAGACTCCTAAATAATTTGGAATGGTGATGCAGCCCCCTTTGGAAATCCTAGACAATCTGTGGACCCACAGGCTGAAAACCTTTGACCTAGACTGACTCGACAGTGGGTATTGACGTAGCTACAACAGACTGGTTGTTGTTCGGTGTTTGTGCTGCACCTTGCACAACCAAGTCCTGGTACACAAATGGAGCTCTTCAGTGCTACTGCAGTACTAATCAATAACGCAATGTGCGGTAGAGCCAAAAGCAGAGTTGGAAACACCTGCATCTCTCTACTCTTCCTGTAGTTTAAGTACCACACAAGCGTCTTTCCTCAGTCTTATGTTCCCCTCCTTTTGTCATTTCCTTCTCTGTGGAACCTGCATTTGAAGGTCTTATCTGTGACCAAATGAGCGAGATACTTAAATAGTTACACATTTCAAAACACCTCATCAAAGGAGAGACACCTTTTATGGGAAATGTGACTCTAAAAATCTCCTAGTCACTGCCCATCCCTCTCCTTAAAAAAAACATTCCTTCTTGGCCTTTCAGAGAAACCTAATTCCAAAACCAGCAGATTAGAGAGACACACTTGGATTGTAATAGCCTCAGTGTGCCCTTTGGGACAGACTGCAAGGCTCGTTTTCCCTAACTAGAAATAAGAAGAGATTGTTGGACCTGTAAAAACATTCTTAACCTTTTTTCTGCTTATTACAAAAAAAAAAAAAAATATCAGCAGGACCCCTAGCTGAGGTCTAATGCATAGGACCAAAGTGTAGTTTAAAATTAGTATATGGATGGGTCCCTGATCTTCCCCATTACGTAGGGGGAGAAGAGCAAGGAATCGTCTGGACTCAGCAAACTGGGATGGGAAGCATGCATGTTCCCTCCCTTCCCTCCCATTTGCTCCAGAGCAGGAGACACATCCCCAGCAAGAGACCCTTGTCCCTGTTAGACTGTGACCCTATGATGAACATCAGGGATTTTAGTCAAAAGGAATGCACCACAGCACCACTTCCGGCTGCTCCTCCCACTGCTCGTTCACACTAATACGAGGCAGGGTCCAGGGGGAAGCTGTGGCTGCAGGTTGTTGCCAGAGCATTGCCCGCAGCGGGATCTCCTCCTGGCAGAGATCCTGTGGGACACCGGGCCAGACAAAAAAGAATGATTTAACAAAATGACATCCCTTTTACATCTGTCAGGAAAAATCCCTGAACCCTAGAAAAGAAAGGTGATTATTTGCAAGAGGAAAAGGGCACATTTTCATCTGTTCTGCTAGCAGCTAGTGACTGGATCAGGACAAAGCAGCAAAGAATCCTGCGCCACCTTATAGACTAACAGACGTTTTGGAGCATGAGCTTTCGTGGGTGAATACCCACTTCGTCAGATGCATGTAGTGGAAATTTCCAGGGACAGGTATATATATGCTAGCAAGCAAGCTAGAGATAACAAGTCAGTTCAATCAGGAGGTGAGGCCCTGTTCTAGCACTGAGGTGTGAAACGAAAAGAGGAGAAACTGGTTCTGTAGTGGCAAACCAGTCCAGTTTTTGTTCAATCCTGAGCTGATGGTGTCAAATTTGCAGATGAATTGAAGCTTAGCAGTTTTCTTTGTAGTCTGGTCACTGAAGTTTTTTTGCTGCAGGACGGCCACCTTAAGGTCTGCTATAGTGTGGCCAGGAGTTGAAGTGCTCTCCTACAGGTTTTGTATATTGCCATTCCTAATATCTGAACAGGCTACCCCTCTGATACTTGGATCAGGACAGAGGGTTAGATTTCAATCACCTGTAAATATCAGTTTAGAGTAACAACTATGAGAAAAAGATGGTAACTAGAGTCTTCATTCAGATTCTTTTTATTAAGAAAAATATATAAAAAAGATGACATGTAGTAAATCCAAAATCGTTTCTAGTTACTAGTTTCATCTCTCTTGGAAAGATTTAGGCAAACTCAACCAAGCTGGATTATAAAAAGAATATAAACAACAACATATTTTAAATTATAAATAAGTTATGCATAATGTATTGGATTACAATTACCTCCATCTTACCAGGAGAGTAGTGCCTTATTTCCGAATTTAAAAAGCTTGTTTTCAGACCTCAACACGCATTTCATATACTAAAAATTAAATTAATAACATTATTTAGTACTAAACCACTGGAGAACTTGCTCCCCATGGAGTACACGTTTTGATCTCATTGCTTACTTCATTATAAAGTGCTAGTTGATTGTTAGGGAAAGAAACAGGATGCCTTATTTTCAGTACATTTTATTAAAAACTCAGTGATGAGTATTTTGAACATCTCTGGAACTCCATGTAAATTCACACACTTCACTCTTTTCTCTTAGGGGAGACACTATATATTGAATTTGTAAAAAGAAACCGAAGTTATAGAGCTGGGAACGAAAGGTGGGTTTATCTGGCAAGAGTCTCACTTCAACAAATGTGTAGCTGAAGACTAAATCTGAAGAAAGGTCACATCAAGAATCCATAACATTCCATTTAGAGTCTGGCACCTTTACATTTGGGTTTAAAGACTAATATTACGCACATCATGATGGAAGCCTGTAAGCAGGCATCTAAACAGGCTCTTTTGCCACCTGCAGCTAAAACCCACAATCCAAACTATGCCACACTCAGATGGCCAACATGTTCTTTAACAGGTGAAACATTTAGCACTATGGAGAGGTGGAATAAAGAGCCAGCTGCGTGTACAGAACAGGAAGCAATTTTGATGCTGCCAACTGCCTTTGCTTGCTTCAGAAACCAGTTTTTAAAGACAAAAAGGATGATCCACTTCCCTTTTGCTTTTTTCAAATGCAGTGGATTCCAATTACAAGTCCAATTCAAAGGAGAAAAGTTGTAGTGAAAGTGCCTGAGAGGGGTCTATTTTCACTACCGAAATTCAGTGCAAATGTATGAAGCTGATTTCCTAACTTTTCCATTCTTTTCTTCCAATATTATGTCCGTTAATTTGTAAGCTATTAACTAGCACCAACCTTCATCCTGAAAAAAAAACAAAAACATAAAAGTTAATATCAAAATAGTTATATATTTTAGTCTTCTACAGCTTTAGACTTTAGTCTATATGATACTTTAAACTTTTCAGATGTTTACTTTACAGTACCTTCAGGAACAAATATTAGTTTTGTATTAAAAAGTTGGTAGATGGTAATTTTTTAAATGAAAAAAATTACCTGATGTGTAACAATAGCATACAATAGAAATATATTTTCAACTGATTTCATGTTAAAGCAGCATTCATAATATTTCCCTAATGATAGAAAAAGTAGGAGAACACATGCATTATGGATACAACAAGGGTTAGGGCCAATTAGTAAGCAGAGTTAGTAACTGCAAGGACAAACAATGAAAAAAAGTTATTTACATAAAAGAACCAAACTATTCCTGGGTCCCCCATGCCCAACTCCTCACTATAAAATAAAGTTGAGCTGAGGAATTCCTTTGGAAGTTCCCACCGTGTCAGGAGTCAACATCTACATACATTTATGTAAACTGTATTTTTAAAGAGGGATATTAGTTTCAGTTTCTAGTCATATTGAATATCAGTCTTGGTTAATAATGGCTACTGCAAATACCTTGTAAAGTAGTAAAGTCCTCATGAAATCAAATTCTGAACCTCTTTGTGATATATACTAAAGAGAGCAAAGCTCTTCAGGGGAGGAATTTGACTAGTTTGATGAACAACTGGTACATGTCCCCATATGAGATAAAATCTTATATTGCTTATAATCTTTGTGTTATGCATTTATTTTTCACTCAAAGAAGAAAATATGATTTGTTCCTTCAATATTAAAATAGACATATGGAAGTAATGAAATAGAGATGAGATTTACATGTTAGATATTTTTCAATCAACTTCATTTAAAAGACTGAAAGAACACATAATGTTCGAGTCTGTTGTGTTTGCAGAAAAACATTATATAGAAGAAATCTAGTATATTAGTGGTTAACCCAACAATGATGTCACATGCAACATTTCAGTTCACATCAAGAAAGAAAAGGTTAGAAGAAATAAGTACCTATAGATTATATTCTCAATTTGAATTTAACATGATATAATTCTACCCTGTTCTCTCAAATAACTGAATCAGAAGACACCATCTACATATTTTTAGGTGGAGGAAGATATTTTTCTATTACAAAACATGCCTTTCAAGACCCAGTTTAGATTTTGTTTCATCCATTGGTAGTTGATATGTTCTTGGAAATTGGAGCTTCAGGGATCTGGATTTCTAATGTAAGAAGTGAACAGCAGAAAAGGAGAGAACGCTGATTGAATAAAATATGTTTGCAGAAATAAAAGACAGACAAATATTAATAGTTTCTAAAAGGAGAGCTTATTAATGAACTAAGATTAAATTTAGGCTATTTGGAAGCTATTTTGATGGCAACATGCATTAAGCTGTGGTATTCTCTACCAGGGAAGTGGTGGAACCCTTACTACTTGGAAATTTTAACAGGAGCAAGAGCAAGATATTATAAAACATTGTTTTTCTTTGTAAAACTTCCTCCAAAATACACCAAAAATGTATGTCCCACACTTTCAAGAAGTTAAAATATTCACTGGGATTGTGTGGTGTGTGTGAGAAACCTGCTAATACCAAAGGGGAAAGTTTTGGACTTCACCTTGTTTGGGATTAAATCAAGTATTGCTGTTTTACTGATACTCAGACGAAGGAACCAACAATGACAAATTTGGGGGGACATAATATAATATGAAAACAATTTCTCATCTGTACATTTTTCTCTTTAGACATGAGGGATAAGGTGTTGCTGAAGGGGAAGGAGTTGTACAACTCCACAACCTTGTTTTTGGAATGGCCTGTTTTAAAAATGAAGATTTTTTAAAGGTTTCTGTTTTCAGGAATTCTTTTCTAGAGTTGCTGAAAATACAAAGTAGTGAGAAACATGCATAACGTGTAGGGAACTTGTGAATTCACTGCCGCAGGAGGTTATTGAGGTAATAGTACAGATACATTTCAAGAAAAAGACAATTATAAGCTACACCATTTGTTACCTAGGAATTCTAAGAGAAGGGACAATGAGCTATGATACGTCAGATGGTAATATGACAACCTCAGGAGTCAAGTTTTCCTCCTGTTTGCCTCCCCACATCCATGTAAACTTTTGCACAACTCAGTGGTATTACAGGATGCAAAAAAATCTGCATGGTAACTAATCCATTCCCCCACAAGTCAATGTGAAGCATAGGTTAAACTTCTCTATTATATTGCAAAGTAGTGTTGTTATTTTGTTTAGCAAATGAATTAAGCTGTAAGTGTATAAAGCAACTGATATAGTTCTATTCTAAACTCTTACTATTCAACAGACTGATTTTCTCACAACACATTACTGATTTCTGTAGAACGACAAAATGCTTATTCCAGCAAATGCAAATGCAATAGACAAACATAGTTATCTATTAAACATTCAGGACAAACACAAGCAGCCCTTTTAATACTAGTGTTCTTTAATACAGAATAGATCTTCCTGGGAGTATCCAACAAGCATTAGGTGAAGTAACAGGGTCAGTGGAGAAAGCAGTCTTTTTAAGTTGCTTTATAAAACTTCTACATTTTTGCTAGTGATAAATTTTAGAGAAGTAATTCTAAACACCATCTTCATTTAATGACTAAATGCCATCCCTTTAGTGCTGCATGTTATTGCAATTTTCAGAGTACCATACACGGTATTTTTTCTGACATCAGCTACATGCAAGAAAAGTCTCAGTCATCTAAACAGAGTAAATCTTAAAAAGAGGAAATACTTATATCCTGGGCTTGTTTACCTATTTTTCTTCAAAACTGCCAATGGTATAATTGCAGCAACTGCACCAAGAACTACTTTAAAAACAAAACAGACAAACAAAAAAGAGCAATTTAGTAATAAAGTTAAATAAAAAACATAACATTTTGATTTCCCTAGGGATAAAGAAATGAGATTCTTTTGTTCCCCAATATTGTGCAGGCACTTTTCAGATAGAATCACAGCTGACTGCCTAGCTCAGACAAATATCGTGAAGAGAAAACAGCTAAGAGCAGGAATACAGGCTTCTCTCCAGAGAATGGCAGTGCTTTTACATGGCACCACAGCACATTAGAAATGGCAGATAAGTTCAAGAATTACTAAATACCCTGGGATTTAGGGTATTTAGTAATTAAGTAGGGGGAAAACATTATGAGATGGAGAAAGGTCAATATTAAGATAGCCTTGACTCCAGATCTTAAAACCGTCATGGCTTTAGTTCACTGAATGATTTTTTTCAGTTTTAAGTTACTTACCGATACCAATACTGGTGCCAATGCCTATGTCAATGAGTATGCCAAGCCCTAAAGAGAGAAACAAAAAATGTGAGCTAAAATACGAAACCAGATTCATGTCAGTAACCCACAGGAACTCGTCCACAATCCATGCATATGAAGCTACACTTAGTACCCTAGATTATATCACATCTTAAGGAACAATTAACATAGGCACGTAAAAACCACATTCTAAAATGGATAATCATTAGCTTTTGGAAACCATGATCTCACCCTTAGAGAACCTCGTAATGAAGCAAAGCAGCTTTTCAAAGGATTGTACACATTTGTACCTTGTAGTACCAACAGGAAAACCACTGTGTAAATGGAGGACCCAATCTGGGTTTAAAGGTTTTCTATAATATGAACCACTGGATGTTAAGGGTTCCTCTTGCACATGCTTCTAGGCTCTCATTTACCAAGCCTGCACTGGCCAGTCGTACATTTGCCAAAATACCTAGAAAAGCCAGAATCATTATACTCAGGTTGTCTAGACCAGGTACCACAATTTTTGCCCTAGCATAACATAACACTAACTTATGATGATATCTGGTACCACAGATATGAAGAGTGCTGTAATCTGTATTTCTAATTACCCAAATAGATGGTTTCAAGGGACAGACTTTTGCTGTTCTTACTAGAATAAGATCATTTATCGTCTAACCACTGGCTGTGGAAGATACTGAATGGATAATTAATTCCTTGTCACAGACTGCATAGAACTACAATCACTGATGTCAATGAGTTTTGCATTTAGAAATCAGACTCCTGTTACAGGAATGCTCAGACTAACATTTTAAGGGAAACATACGAAAGATTAAAAATAGCATTCTGACCTTCATTGATACTTTGAAGTGGCCTTTCAATGGCTCCTGGAAATTTTGAACCCTATTTACCCTCAAAAAATACATCTATAGCCTTTAATGTTAATAATTTTAATATGAAAAAGGGAGTGTACATATTCATTTATGCCCATATTGCTCATCATTACTGTAGGTTTCATAGTGTTGGCAGAAATATGCAGTTTGGTCATTAAAGTTTTGCTGTTGTTTTTGTGGTTTAAATAAAGTCCAGTGAAGAACATTTTAAAAACCATGCAGGAAACTGTTTGTTGGGGGAAAAAGGAGGTAGAAAAACACCACCATCACATAAAAAGAAAACCAGTTGAGTCAGAAACAAATTTGTAGTTGTGGTCCCCCTAAATTACTGACTAGAAGCAAGGACTTTTTAGTTTGCTTTTGGCAGAAATTCCATGATTCCAATCTCATGCACATAATTCTGTCACGTGGATCAGCAACATTCAGGGTTCTTCAGTGTAACAGATTTGAAATACAATTGAAAGTATGTGGCCATCTCCAGTTCTGAAGCTCCCTACAGCCAGGCTTCCCTGCTCACCACACGCATTGCGCTACCCAGTCTAACAGCTCAAGTGTTTTTTCTCTCCCCTCAGTACCTCACCTCCACCTTCAGGTGCAGTAGTGTTGCCAGCTGTATTCAGCACAGAACCTGTAGAGAAAAGAAAGTTTTAATACTTGAGGTGCTCTCCACATAACTGACTATTTTGAATACCAAAACGCTGGCTGAGATTCCAGGCATGTAAAGACATCAGCTCCCACAAGCTGACTGGAGTGAGATTTACATTGCCAAAACATACTGAATTTGAAAGAGCCAAATCCACAACTGCTCATATTCTCCTCCCAAGACGTTTGAAGAAAAGCCCCAAAGTATGCCAGCAAAAGCACTGTCAGGCTGAATAACTGCTAGAGTCAACCCCCTCCCAATGTATTATCCACTTCATTGTATCTATTTTTTGCTCTGTGGGATATGCCATCAAGGCTGCACAAAGCAGAAGATCCACGCGCGTTACGCGCATTACCTGGATCGTCATTCCAAGCGCTAATTCTCTCAGCAGTAAATTATCTATTCCTGAACTCTCATCCTTGGGATAACCATATGCATTTGAAGACTAACCATCTTTGTCCCAGGAAAATCTACACCTAAGAAATAGAGTTTGTGCCACTGAAATGATCAGTGCTTGGACGTCACAGAGCAATAGCAGATTTTCACACACCACCCCCTACTGCAGCCAATAGTGTTATTAGTTGTGTCACAATAGTGCATGAGGGCCCAAGTCCTGACTCATGGCCACACTGTGCTAAGCGCTGTAGAACCACACAACATAAAGGGAAGTCCCTGCCCCCATCCCTCTCATTAGAGCTGCCAATCAGCCCAGACAATAATATTCCTGATCCACGGAATTGGCCACGTCACTCTCCTTTTGAGAGGAATCAGAGGGATGGGCCAAGGTCAGAGTGCTGTGGGAATCCTTTGGAAAGTGGAAAGGGGAGAAGGATCCACTGAAAGAAATGGTGCAGGAACAATGAAGTAGGAAATCCAGGAGAAGACTGAGTCAACAATGCCAAGGAAGGACACTGGTTTATGAATGGCATAATTGAGAGAAAGAGGACGGATTAGAAGCCCTAAAATTCAGCCATAAAGGCGTCATGGAAGACTAAAAGCATCAAAGAGCTTGAAATCTCAACTGCAGTTTGCCCCCGGCAGTGAAACATGGGTCATACAGCTTTGCTTTAAGCTTCCCAGATGCAAACCTGCCAATATTTAAGAAGTTCCCTCCCCCCTTCCCCACGCATATCATTTTTATCAGTTTGTTCTGTTGGTTTACATCTGCTTCTGTACTCATGGGTATGAATCTTGCCAGACATGTAAATACACTAAAAACAAAGTGTGATGGGGCAAGGCCAGATGGCTATAGTAAAGTACTGAGAAACAAGTATGTTAACCCCAGGCTAAACAAATCCCTAGTACCCTGCTAACCAAATGGCAGTTGCTCCAGGTTAATCAAGGCACCTGGGGCCAATTAAGATCTTTCTAGAAGGCAGAGATAGCTACTTTAATTAGAACATCGGCAGCCAATCAAGGCGGCTATCAGGGGCACCTGGTTTAAAAGGAAGCTCACTCCAGTCAGGGAGGGGGAACGAAGAGGAGAGGATGTGGTTGTGAGGAGCTGGGCATAAGGAGCTGAGAGTGAGAGGCTGTGCTGCAGGAGGACTAAGGAGTACAAGCATTATCAGACATCAGGAGGAAGATCCTGTGGTGAGAATAAAGAAGTTGTTTGGAGGAGGCCATGGGGAAGTAGCCTAGGGAGTTGTAGTTGTCATGCAGTTGTTACAGGAGGTACTATAGACAGCTGCAATCCACAGGGCCCTGGGCTGGGTTCCCCCTAAACCTCCCAACTCCTGATTCGACACAGGAGGAGTTGACCCAGACTGTGGGGAACATCACTGAGGTGAGCAAATCTGCCAAGAAGCGCAGGACCCATCAAGGTAGAGGAGGAACTTTGTCACAAAAAACATGCCATAGAATTAATCCAAATAACCCAAAGCTGAACAGCACCTCTTCTCTCTGCCACTGAACTAAAACCAGAGAACAAAAGCTCTATTTCTGAGTCACATGGAACCTACCCAAAACAAGCACGCTAAAAATACATGTTTATACTTCGTTGGGGGGTAAAAATTGTGAAATCTGCACTAAAATACTCCCTTGATAGGCAACAGTGCCCATTAGTGATTACTTTAAATATCCTTAGTCTGTTTCCAGTGCAATTTCTTTCAGCCTTTAAAGAATCATCTCTACCAAAAAGACAGGAGTACTTGTGGCACCTTAGAGACTAACATTTATTTCAGCATAAGCTTTTGTGGGTTATAGCTCACTTCTTCAGATGCATAGAAGTGAACACACAGACAGGAGATATTTATACAAAGAGAGAGCATGAAAAGGTGGAATGCTATCAGGGAAAAAAAACAATCAGTGCTGGGATGAATGTGCAAATGAACAACAAGCTCTCAAGGTTTTAGGCAAGCTTAAGTGAGTATCAACATATTTGCATCTGTGAATAGCAGAATTATAGAAATTAAGATGACTTTCACACTGTACATTTCATTTTTATTCAAATGGAAATTTGAACCCAAAATCCTAGACTTTTAGCAAATCGAAGTTCTTCCAATTTACCTGAGGAAGTGCCAGTTACTTCTGTTCCTTTGGGAGGGACAGTTGTGGGTTTGTCCTGGGTAATTATGACTAAGGCAAAAAGAAGAGGAAAAAGCAGTTATGAACATTACATCAGTCTCCCATCACCAGCTAATGTTTGCAAATCTGCATCTTTAGCAACAAGACACACTTATCCCAGTTACAGGTTGTCACAGAGAGAGGCCATGTACCATCAGTTGGGCTACCCTGCAGACTGCTCTTGGGTTCCCATTCATACATTCTAGGGGAAGCCCATAGCAACCCCTACATTGAGCTGCCTTCCAGTTCCCTTTACAAAAGTGTTTCTCTTCCACTCCCCCAACCGTTTTTAAAGAGCTCTAACACTTCCACGGTTTGCAGCAGGGATGTGAAAGGATCAGGGTGGTGCCTCTTGCTGTCACCATGAGTTAGATTTTGACAGTTTGTGTCATTTTCCTTCAGTTTTACTCATCAGAATTTGCTAGACTTCTAAAGTCCCTGAACATGCAGAGAATTCTCAGTGAGAACAGCAAGTTCTTGCCGTGGGCAACTCAGCACTACGCCTCATTCTCTCTTGCATCAAAATACTCTTTGGCCTAGGAGAGGGTGCACTGTGTTGGGAACCAGGAGACAAAGAGTTTAACTCAATTCTTTTCCACTGACTGATGTTAATAATCCTGTGCCCTTGAAACCCCAAGTTATCACTGAACAAGGCATCCTCCCTGAATCTAAGTTACACGAGGTAAGAAGAGAACCAAGATCTCGTAAAATAAGGCTACTCATTCGTATAAAACCCATTGTTTGAGTGTGTTGTGCATCCCCCTCTAGTAGCTGGTATTCAGCTAACAGTTTACTCCTGCTGCCACCTATTAAAATTTGTTCATTAGCTTATGTGATATGCTGCAGTGCTGTAGGTTCAAGAGTCAAACCTTGATGACACATGGAGTCAGAGGACAGTGTATTACATTTACCTGTAGATTTTTTTTTTATAAAAAGCTCAGAAGCTGAATAACTTTTTTCTACTGTGGGTTTTATGTAAGTTGTAAAGTGAGCACTCAGAAGTTAGAAAATGATTAAATTAAGGTTACATATGCAATCTTAGCTCTTTCTCCTTGGGTTTATGTGACTTGTCAGCATTCTCTAGGATTAAGTTTCTAACAGTAACTAGGTTTCCCACAAGTTATACATTTAAATGATTAATGTTTAATTGAATTTCCTCCTGTTTATGGGTTTGCCTAGCAATCAAATTAGTGTTTTATCTGGTGGGAGAAAGTAGAACAAAAAGAAGATAAAAACAGTCAGTCAGTCACCTTTGCATTCAGGGGCAGACCCATTCCAGACTCCATTGATGTTATCTTTGGTTGTACACTGAATGGAGGCCTCTCCAGTAAGTGAGAAATTATAGTCACATTTGTAAGTTACCAAGGAGTTATCAGCAAAGATTTCCAAGTTGCTGCCATTGTGCATCCCATTGGTAATATTAGGAGGAGGAGAACAAGTAATCACTGAAGGAAAAGAGAATGGCATCATGAATATTAATGCACATTTCAGTTAGAGGTGAATTGAAAATATTAAGTAAACCTTTGTCCATGATCTCCCCTAAAAGAGAAAAACCATTTAGCTATTTGAAAATGTAACTAGCACTGTATTGCAACACAATGCGAAGCATTACCTCCCTCAGAGTCTGGGGCTTTCTGCTTTCAAGCTTTTCTCCAAGCCAACTCCTTTCTTCTAGCAGATTTTGACCCGCTGAAACAAACCCCAGGAGACAGCCTTAACAGAACACACACCCTCCTCTAACAGACAGAAGGAGTGGGGGTTCCTTGACTGACATCCTTGAAGGACAATGTTGTGCTCCTACAAGTTCCAGAAGCAGAAATCTTAAATTAGGACATTTCTTCTAGCTCCATGTGGTTCTAGACCAGATGGCAGTAGTTAGGATTGACAGACCCACCTCAGGTAGTGTCCAAAAAGATAAAAACAGTTAAAGCAAATAAACTGGGAAGAGATTTTAATATTGAGTTTCAGCACCAAATAGCCTCAGATTATGAATGTGGAGTCCAGGTTTTTTGGACAGGAAAAGAGAACAGAACAAGGAGGAATTATCCTACTTCTTTTTAATTTAGTGTGACAGACTTCAAAGGATGAAGAGATTACTTAACGAAGAATGAGAAACTAACCAAACCTCACCACTCCAGTGGTGACATTAGACCAGCTAAATTCTGTACAGAAGATGGTGCCAGGAGAACTATTTGAAGGGAAGGAGGGTACTTATGGGGTTGTGTTTGTTTCAAGTGTTAATTCTACAAAAGGCATCAGCACCATGATGGATCCTCAGACATTCAGACTGTCTCACACTCCCAGCAATTTCTACAAGACTCTCTTATAATCCAAATTAAAGATAGATGAAAGCAGCATCATCCAGTCATGAGCTCTTCTTAAAACCATGGTGATTGTCTTACATTCACAAGTTGGAAGTTCACTCCATTCAACTTGATCTCCTTTAAACAAACACTGGATGAAAGTTCTCCCCTTTACTCGGTATCTAAAGAAAAGAAAAAAAATGTTTCTTAGTTGTCTAAGTGCTTCTGTAATAGTCCAGAAATTTGGGAAATGCCTTCTTTCTGCCAGTAAAAGAAGGCATTAACTACTGAGTAGGGTGATTCCTGCTGTAGAAGAACCAGCATGATCACTGTAACCAAGCAATGCTGAGTAGCAATCCCGAGTTATTAAAGCCAATTTAGAACAAGCAAATTGGTGCATAAGATTGCAAAGATCAAGTTTACAGGAGCAATTTCTCACCTTGAAGTCTATACTAACCAGATGCTTGGAATTTCTGGGTTATTTCTTTGTTAAACCTTTAAGAAGTGAAACAAATAGGTCTCTCCCCTCTCGGTATCATTTTAGTGCTTATTTCTTGCATCTCCAGCAGGTGAAGAAGTCCTTAAACCAGTTCCTGGATTTGAAGCATGTCAAATGAACTAGCAGTTTTTAGACTGTTCATCGTCTCAAAAAGCTTTCACATGAGTCAAAGGGGTTTGGACTTGTGAGTAGGATAATGTCTCGCATCCTAGTTCCAATCTGTAGTACAGTGTTGAAGAGGTGTGCCATTAGCATGCTATACCTTCACCATATAAATGGAGGTGGAAGTTCTTGGCTCAGACTGCTAAATTCCACCACTCCTCCTATTTTACATAGAATCAAAAAAAAATCAGGGTTGGAAGGGACCTCAGGAGGTCACCTAGTCCAACTCCCTGCTGAAGGCAGGACCAATCCCCAGACAAATTTTTGTCCCAAATGTCTAAATGGCCCCTTAAGGATTGCACTCACAACCCTGGGTTTAGCAGGCCAATGCTCAAACCACTAAACTATATCCCTCCCTCCATCTGGTATTCTACCACAGTCAACAGTACTCCATTGCCAACACCGTTTAGCTAGATGTCTAGCTTATTCCTGGCCAGGAAGTACTGAATATTGGCGATGAAGTCACCTGGTTTTCACTATGTTTTACCTTTTAATACTATAGGCTAATGGTCGTAGCCTTCTATGTTAGAGTTTTAGAAAGGAGATTGAGAGGACCAGATGAGGGTTTACCTATTAAAGCTGGTTTCTTTTGGTTCTTTCGCCAGTCTGGTATGAAGGCAGGGACCAAAAAGGATGGACACGAACATCATTTATGGCCAAGTGGCCACTACTTTTCTTCTAACTTAAAACATAACCACCAAAGACAACCTTTTCTGACAGCAATGACTGGGCAAGGAGACAGCTGGCCCAGGGCTGTCCCCCTGCTGCCACTCTTATACAACCTGAGCATTTTAAAAGGTCCAAAGCCTAATCGGACCATTTAAACCCAAAGCTTTCACTGGCAGACAATTCCACAGTGCGCAGTCCCTGTATGCTACTGTATAGGAAAGTGATGAACATAACAATAGTTTGGATGTTCTTGTGGGCGAAATTCAGATGAAGTATTGGCTAAAGAACTGGACTGGGACTCAGGAAATTTGGATTCCATTCTTGGTTCTGCTCTGGCCTGTGCATGACCTTGGGCAAGTTATTTCCCCCCTGTGCTTCAATAGCTTCAGCTGTAGAACAGGTATAATGATACTGACCTTCTTTGATAGCTGATAAAGGCACTATTAAACAGCTAGCTGTCATCATTATATCAGCAGGAAGGAAGGTTGATGGCTAACCTACGGGGAAGGGCATTCTCTGTCTCTCAGTCTGTGGGGTTTGATGAGAACTCTGATCCCATCACAGAGAATCTAACAAAACCATATTAATTTTACCATGATACTCATGCCTGTATCATGTATTTCGTGCCAGTAAAAGACAATCTGTTCAACTGTTTCAAGTCCAGAAAGTTCTTCCACAATCTTATGATGGTACTACTCACCATATACCACCGTAGCTTCTTAAAATAACTACTTGAACAAACTGAAGTAAAACTCATGATAATCCATGTCACAATGCCAGGTTTCCCACACCCTGGGCTTGTATAACTGCTGCTACCACTAAACTTTGCACATGGAAGTTTTATACTGTGTCACTTCTCACTCTGCTCCCATATTCCAAGGATCCAGTTCCCAGGAGCTGATAAATATAGTAGATGCTTTTTGAAGGCTACAGCAGGAATAACCAATCACCATTGTTAAACAAGTCTGGAGTAGAACTAACTTTTACTTTGTTAATTACAAGTAAACCCATGAACTCATTTACTGTTCAACTAGAGGTGCCCTCTCAAGCACAGGGGTTTTTTGTTTTGTTTTTTTTAATATAGATGACAACTCAGACTTTAGAGAAGAAAGCTTTGGGTCCCTTGTCCTTCGAACACAGTCTTAACTACTCATTCTCAATAGCCTGGACTCCTATAGTCTACCAAGAATTAGTCTCTGGCATCTTGAGAATCCTCTCCTACTACCTCCTGCAAAGTACCAGAAAAAACCTACTTCTATCCAGCACATCTCAATTCTCCCTTCCAAAGGGCCTCACCCAACTTCTGGAAATTGAACCAACATTCCATTATCCTAGCAACCAAATGGGCCTTGACAGAGTCATCAGCTGTTAAATCACTGACATGTTCAGCCATGTCTTACTTCCCACAACCCCATACGTAGAACATTAACTGAGCAAATTACCCAATATTTTCCACACCATAGCTGTTCCTTCTTTCTCTCAACTTAATCTTTCAAGAGGAGGCAGGAAGGAGGGATCACGAACTACATTTGGCTAACTTAGTTTGAAGGTTCTATTTTTTAAGCAGGTACCCCAGGCCAGGCCTGCACAACTGTAGCACTGGTTCAGAATAAGTTTTGAAAGTTAGACCACGCTTTCTAGTCTTAATTTCCCAGAAGTTCTACACCAAGATAGGGTCTGTAAATTAATCAGCATCGGTTGTCCAACACTCACCCAACATCACAAAGTATGTTTACTTTTGCACCAAACCGGTTATTTGTTGCATCAACAAGTCTGCCATGTTCTGGGCTTTTTGGAACACCACAAGATTTTCCTAGTAAAGAACATGATTGATATTAGCATGTTATGATGTTGGAAAAATCCCTAACATATTTAGAAGAGAATAGGGCAATGTCAGACCAATGATCTGGCTAGTTCAGTATCCTATTTCATTTAACTGTGGATATTCTATTCACATTAAATGTCTAATCATATCATCTTATCAACTTCAATGGCAGAGATTCCCACTGCCTCTGACAACAAATTACTTGTGATGCTCTCCTCCAGCAGAAGAAACTTATTACCATAAAGAACACACTATCAGAAATTCAGCACCTCCACGTACAGATCAACACAGACATGACATGTTCAGGAAGCCACAAAGAAAGATGCAAGGAACGCTTCTGATTATACTGGTAAACATCTCAGCCGTGATGCACAAAAAGTTTTTTTACGTAGAAAAACATATGGCCTATTACGGGGGTCAGCAACCTTTCAGAAGTGGTGTGCCGAGACTTCATTTATTCACTCTAATTTAAGGTTTCACATGCCAGTAATATATTAACATATTTAGAAGGTCTCTTTCTTTAAGTCTATGATATATACCTAAACTATTGTTGTATGTAAAGTAAATAAGGCTTTTCAAATATTTAAGAAGCTTTATTTAAAATTAAATTAAAATGCAGAGCCCTCGGACCGGTGACCAGGACCTGGGCAGTGTGAGTGCCACTGAAAATCAGCTTGTGTGCCACCTTCAGCACCCATGCCATAGGTTGCCTACCCCTGGCCTATTATGTACATAAAGTATTCTCTTTATCGGGTAGGCCAGAGTATTTGTGTTGAAGGCTACACAAGAAATTCCCACAGTATTATATTTCGTTTGACAAACAATAAGCCATAATCCAATACTCAAACATGAGGAGACAGAGCTAAGGATAATTATTCAGTTGGCTAGATCCTCTAACCCTGTATTAATAATGTAGGTTTTTGTACTGAATTTAACAGATGCAGTCTTGACATAGGCAGATTTGAAAAAATTTACAGTATTCTTCACAATGAAACATATTTTCCTTTATGTTACTATGTATTTTAGTATCTGATCAGCATTGCCCTACATATTGTTACTGAATACTGGATTTAGTTTTAATACTATGATTCAGTTTGGTTGAATTGTACATTGCATTAATTGTTTCTGAGGGTAGAATTTTTCTGTGTGTGAAATCTAACAAAAACAGATAGTATTACTTAGTCTACTTCTGTCATAAGTAGATAGGTAAGGTAAGGGTTAATTTTCTTTTGCCTGTAAAGGGTGAACAAAGGGAACCAAACACCTGACCAGAGGACCAATCAGAGAACTGGATTTTTTAAAAGTCAGGGGCGGGAATTGTGTACTCTAGGTCTTTTGTTTTTCCCAGCTATGGAGGAAACATCTTTTCTGCTAACTCCTATTTCTTTCTAATATTTTCCTACAAAGTGTGAGTACAAAGGCCACAAGGCAAATAGGCTGTTATATGCTTTGTGTTGTATTTACAGGTGTGTTGATTTGCTGGACTGGTTTAAAGGGGGCTATCTTTTAAATCAGACTGTTTATTCATATTTTCTTATAAGCAAGAGCCTGTATTGATCTCTTAATGCAGTATTATTGTTTTGTATTTTCTTTCTTTTTATATAAAGTTTTTTTTTTAAAACCTGGCTGAGGTTTTTGGGGTTTCTCCGGTGAGGCTACAGGAAGGGGGGTTGGAAAATCTCTTTATATTAGCTTTACTAGATTTGAATGCATCGCCTCAGGGGGAGGGTGATTTCCCTCTTTGTTTTGCCTTCAAGGAGTTAAGTACTGCATCGCCCAGGCTCACCCAGGGAAAAGGGAGGGGGAAGCGGGGGAGCAGATAACGAGGAGACAAGGGGGAAGAGCTTGTTTTCCCATTGAGATAGGGAGACCCAGGGGTTCTGGGTCTTGGGGGTCGCCCAGGGAAAGGTTGGGGTGACTCAGGGTAACTAGGAACCCCAATAGTCCTAGCTGGTGGCAGCGAGAATAGATCCAAGCTGGGTATAAGCTTGGGGAAGGTTCACAGTAAAAGCCTAGATTTTGTATGCTAAAGTCCAGATCTGGGACAGACGTTTAGTACAACTTCACACACAGGTTTCTGGGATACAATGTTTACCATTTTAAAAGGGACATTTACCACAGCATGGTGTTAACTTTACTGCATTATCTGTGATATTCTACTCCCATTACAGAATGAGGAATGGAAACCACCACAAATACAATGAAAAGTTTAACTATAGGAAGTACTAACTGTCTAGTGCTCATTGGTACCCATTTCACTTTTTACTTCCATTTAAAGTTCAATTTTAAATTTACAATCAACGGACAAAAACAAACATATTTCAGACTACAAGTCACAGAAGCCAGGGCTGAAATGTGAACCAGCTGCTTAAGATAAGACAGTCCTAACTGCCCAAAAATGGCTAGTAGATCAATGGAGACAGAACAGTAACAAAAGATACTCACCTAGACAAAACTCAGGGGCTTCCGCCCATGTTAAATTTTCAAGACAAGTAATGACAGGACTCAGTTCAGTTCTCTCATACCCTGGGCGACAGACATAACTCACACTGGTCCCAACAGGGTAGTAATTCTTCCTCAAATCCTCATCACTTAACGTAGCAGACTTTAACCTTGGCGGTGCAAGACAGCTGCCTAGCAATAAAGCAAAAAACAAAGACTGAAATATTTAGCTCTAAAAAGCAGGTAAAAATAAAATCTGTACTTTTAGCTTTCTGTGTATATGTAAAGCACACACAACACTCAGTGCGCATGAGTGAAGGGTGTCAAACAGGTAACAGGTACTCAGCCAAAAAGTTTGAGCTGGTGGCGTCAGCTGTACAGTTACAGAACGGCGTATGATCATTGTGCCTGAGACATGTCAGACAATGTGTCTATGTGGAGAGGGGAATTTAATTTATTTAAGGAAAAGAGGCAAGCACCTTGGGCAAAGTTACTGGGGGCTGTTCCAAGCACAGTGGATGGCACACAATACAGAAGAAGAAGAAAAAGGAAGCAGTCAAGAGAAAGAAGATATGGGTGGAATGCAGCATGAAGACAGATGAGGAGAGATTTCCCTTCTCCCCTTCATCTCCAAACTAACTGATTACTCTGTTTACAACCGCTGCACAGTCTTCTTTTCCCAGCTCTAACCCGTAGACTTCCGCCAGTCTGAATCCATGCTCTCCAGTCTACTGAAGCATCTCTCACTGAAGTGTCCTGCATCTTCTTTCTGCCTCAGTTCTAGAACTTCTATTCCATTCTCATCCTCTCGTTGAGAACATTGGCCATCCCTATTATTGGCTGTCATCATGATCATCTATTGGTTTTTTCATTCCATCCCCTCACAGTTTTCCTACAATTTCTTCAATCTCATAGCGTGAGGTCCAGTTTGATGGATCCTCCCCATACCACTTCAGCAAAACTTTGATTGGGTGTACAAGAAAAAGAGGGTGGGCTGAGGAAAGAATCCTCTCTCTCTCTGTGTGATCTTATCTGCTCTCACAGTTTTGGATGCTGTCATTTATACCAATGACTCTCAAATCTTCCTTTTGGATGCCCTGCCAGCAGCTTAAATGATACATGGGGGAAGCGGGGAAAGGAAGAAAAAGTCCTTGTTCCCTCCCAAACTTTTTTCCTCTCTACACTTGTAGTCACCACTGCTTAAAAAAATCACCCCGTCAGCTGCTCAGCTGTAATGTGGTCATCACTTTTGACTTAGATCTTTCTACGAACTCTCACATCGAGGTTGTATCCAAATCTTGTCCCCTCTGTAGACATGCGGACTCGCCCCTGCGGCACCTCCTGCTGGTGACTGCTGGCAGTTAGCTCAATTCAGCTCTAGAGTCCCCTCTGCAGGCCTGTGATCCACCTGTCCTCTGGCCCCCATGTCCCTCCCTGAACCCAGTGCTCTTTTATCTCGGGTGCTGCCTCCTGGCAATAATCTCTCAGTCTTAGGGTCTTCCCTCCCTGGGGAACCCCCCACCCACTATCCCCACCTCACCTCAGGACAAGGCTACTGCCAGTCATTGTCTAGCCCCCACGCCCTGGGGCAGACTGCAGTATCAGCCTACTCATCACTGGCAAGGTTGGGTTTGGACCTGCTGCCTTGGCCTACCCCTGGGCTGCCCTCTGCAACCCCCAGTACCTGTTAGCCCAGTGCTAGGCCACAGCCTGGGGCTTTCCAGGCTGGATCTCCCTCGCTTCTTAGCCTTTCCCCAGCCCAGCCCTGCTTCACTCAGGTACCCTGTATCTAGCTTCCTGCAGAGTAAGACTCTTTGCTCCTGGCTTCCCTGGCCTTCTTATAAGGCCCTGTTGCTCAGTTTGGGGTGTGGCACCACTTCCCCCAATCAACCAGGGTTTTACCTTGCCCTCTGCAGGGCTTTTCCAACCCCTTCTAGGCTGGAGCGGGTAGTCACCCCATTACACCCTCCCACTTGTAACTTCTCCAAGATTCCAGCTTTTCTTTGTCCAGACCACCCACAGCTGTCAGCCAAGCCTAGCCTGGATTCTCTTCTTTGGACTTGGCACTGGATTTGTTAAAGCAATTTTGAATAGACCTATTCAATGGGACATGACTTGACATTTCATAAACAAAAGGTAGCCTAAGCAAAGAAAAGAAAATACTTACGACCACAAAATTCTTCTATGTTTGACCACTGTGAGTTTGAAAGGCAAACAACGGTGTCTGACTTCCCTGGGATTTTAACAAAGCCAGCACTGCACTTGTATGTCACTTCTGTGCCGATAGGGAAGCCCTCTGTGTGATTAGTACCAGAAGGGATGGCATGACTCAGGCTTGGCAGAGCCCCACACTGACCTGTAAGAAAAACAAATTCATTTTAATAGGAGATATTTATTTTAAATAATTTTACACCACTGCCTCCAACTGTGCCTTAAACCCTCCAGGGACCTGCCACAGGCCTGATGAGCCCCAGCTGGGAGCGGGAGATGTTCCCCAGTACCCTGTGAGAACAGACTGGCTGGATTCCCACAGCCAGGGGTTTAAACTAGGAAGGGGTGCAGAGCCCCTCAAGAGAAATCTGGGGCACAGCCCATCATGTCTGCTGGGCCCCACCCCATTCACATCAGTTACTGAGGTTTTGGCCCTGATCCAGACAAGTGCCCCCCTTCCGCCCGACAGCCCAGGGATCCCCACAAGGTCCCAGTGACAGCTGGAGACAACCCAAAGGCCAAAGCCAGCCCATGGGGAGCGGCTCCCTGCGTGGTCCAGCAAAGTCCTGGTGAGGGCAGCCCCTGGGGGGCTCAGACTGGGATTGTCCACAGCCCCAAGACTGCAGGAAGCCCTGCCCCACATGCTGGGGTCTCTTGGTCCCTCAGGGGTCTTAGCACAGCTGCCCCATCCCAGACACTCACCACAAGCCCTGGGCAGCAGCAGCAGCAGCACAAATCCTAGCAGCCAGAGTGAGTGGCAGCAGGCTGGCCTCGCAGCAGTGGCGACAAACACCATGAGAGGCCCAATCCTCCAAGCCGAGACCAACTGGCTGCCAAGCGAGCAACTGGGCAGGGCCACTTCAGGGAGCATGAGAGCTGCACTGGTGCCCCCTCTCTCCACTCCTCTGGCGAGGTGCCCGTGGGCAGCGCTGTAATTACACAGCAGACTACACTGGCCCTCAGACGAATCCAGCAGCCAGACAGTGCAAAGGGAGCTGAAAATCTCCCCCTTCCCTGCCCGTGCCTTCGGTGTGATGCTGCTTGGGAGCTGCAGCCTCGCCCAGCTCTCCTGAAGTTACGGAACTTTGGGGTGGCTGAGGCTCAAAGTATGTGTTTGTGCTCATGAGTAATGTGTTCCTGCCTCACACAAGGACTCTCTGTCTCCTAGAGCTGGGTCACTGCATCCTCACTTAGGTGAGGTGGCAAAGTAGCATTTACCTTACCCTGAAGGAATGCACAGTACCCTCGCCCTGCTCTCTCCTCTCATTCCTGTCCCGATGGCGTGAAGCGGGGACAGGCAGGGGTTGCTCTAGCGCGGGAGACAGGCAGGGCCATAAAACAACACAGCCAAGTGCACAAAAGAGAATTTCATGTGGAAAACATACAGTCACTCTAAGCACTACATTGCTGATTTTAGTTTCATCCATGCTTTGTGCCTATTTGTTCTGTTACTGAGTTTGACAGTCCCTGAGCAGTGAGGGTGTTCAGCACAGCACAGGATCAGACTCTCAGGAGCTGTTTACGGTAGAAACGTTTTACTCCCTTAAACTACAGCAGTTAAGAGCGAATGTTATACTGTCCCTCTTACTGTGGGCTCAGCTATATCAGAAAGATGCTTATAGCATTCTAGTGATTCTTGTAGGGGCAGGGCAATATGTTAAACCAGCAGAGGTCACCTTTTGTTCACCATAACTACATCCATAGTAGGGCTTTTTACCAGTATAACTTTTTTTTTTAAAGTGAAAATCACTCCCCTACCAGAAACAGTTATACTTGTCATGCTTTTAAGTGTACACCAAGTCTTAGTGAAACATTCACCATTGTTTAAGCAATGTCATGGTTGTCCACTCCAGTTGTAAAATGTGATGGAAAGTGGACTATAACGACACATTCACTGTAAATGCAGCAACACAATTACTCTGTGATCAGGCTTTCACCAGACAGCAAGTACAGTGCAGCCGCAACAGACATACCACTATGGTGAAATACACTGTAAAATATGCAAGTCAGTTAAGGAAATAATTACCTGTTAAATGGAAAACAAACAAACCCTATGAGGAAGCACTGATAACTCTGTGACGCACTGAGCATAGGATATTAGCTGCAGTGAGCATTCAATTTACTTGGACAGAAACCAAATCACAGCAGCACACCCTAAGCTATGAAGTAAGTGGCTGGGTAATGTGAAAGTACCATATATTTGAATGAATGCATTTCACAGCATAGCACAAGGTGCAAAACACGCAAACAGTGGTCTCAGCCTGGGACCAATCTCTTCAGTTCAAGTCTTTGTCTTCCCAACGTTCTTGACACCGTCAGTGTAGGTGAGGGAGGAGAGAGGTAATCACATGATGTCACTGTCCCCCACCTTATACCCTCAGCCCATGACCCTGGAAAATGGAAAAGACTAGCCCAGCTGTGTCCTGGTGGGCTTTGCTGAGTCCCAGAATTGGGCAAAGTGCATTGTGTAGTGCCTGAGCAACTCTCCTACAGAACTGTAAATCATAACTCCATTGCTGATCAATGGTCACCCAGCTCCCGCCTGGATGTGGATCACCTCTCTCACTGTCACTGGAGGAACAGCAGTGGGTGACTCCCAAACTCACAATATATTTTAAAAAAACCAAAACCATAACAGAATCTCATCACTTCATACAGATCAATGATATACATACCTTGACAGAACAATGGGCTTCAGCAGATCACGACCTTTCATATGATCTCTCACCTGGCATGCCTTGTATGAAATATCAGCACCATATATAAAAGATGAATATGGGGGTTATAGGGTGCTACTTTAAGGTAGCATGTGTCGTAGTGGGGGTTTCAGAGAAGCTATATTGCCCATAAACTAAAACAAATGAATGGTAGGAGTTTATAAAAAATGAATTCTCTTTTTCTGAGCCAGAGCAATGAGTTGTCATGCAGCAATACACAAGCCAGGGATTGCAGCACATACATCTTCCTTCTTGGGGTTTGTTGGGTGGTTCTCCACCTACCAGGGGAACTGAGATTTTAATCACGACGCAGCTCATGTTTTAGAGGCTCAGAGATTTTTTAGGATCTGGTCAGAACAGCTAAAAGATGGTTAGTTAGGAGTTAACATTTCAGGTCTGTCAATATTGCTGATGTGTCATTTAGCGCTGGACTTCAGGCACAATCCTGCAAGGTGTAGGGCACCTTATGGGAAGCTGCTGAGTGTGCTCAACTCCTATCGACTTCAATGGGAGTGGACAGCACTGAGCCCTCTGCAGGATTGTGCGAGAAAACCTGTTCGACCAAGTCTCAGAGCCCAGGTCAGCCTGACTCTCCCCCACATCCCGGGGCCTCTGAGTCCAGGCTTCAGCACAAACTCAAATGTTTTCTCCAGGTGGAGTCAGGAATCAATGGGGGGACAGCACCTCCCTCTGGTAAATGACTGGTACAAACAAGAGTGCTTTCCCCCAAAGCTCCTTCTTCACTGAATCTCAAACACACACATATGTGCAAGAGCATAGGTTTAGAGCAGGGGTCCCCAACGTGGGTTAGAGCATCCCAAACATAGTTACCCAAAGTCAGAAAGGGTTTCAAGTGATCAACAGCTGCGCTTCGGGGCTGGGGGCTCCTTCCATCCAGCTGCTGGGGAGAAGACGTCAGTCTCTCTTCAAATAAAAGTTCCTCTGAACTGCTCCAAAGTGTATTCCTTTAAAGTTTTGTTGCTAACGCCTACTAGTCACCGTAGTAACCACTAGTGGGCCACCAATTCCCCTACCTTCAGCAAATTGTTCCTTATCCCTTATCAGCAAAGCATTTCTAGTCATAATTCAACTTATGCCAGGGGCACTCAAAGTCAAGGTCACCTATCCCCACACTCCCTTCCATTCTCATGCTCCATTAACAGTTCCATCCTCCCATTCGGATTAGCAAACCTGCAACCATGCAGCTATTTGGCCTAGGCTCTCAGAGTCTTAACAATATGGTATTTGCTTTTCAGCAAACAGTGGCTGGATACAAAATGGTTGCAGTAATGTCAAGTTTCATTCTCCCACAACACTACTTCTATCTGATTTTAATCCTACTAATGTTACTTGTAGCCTAAATTATTGAGGGTGAAATTAAAGATGTCAGCTCAATACTTGCTTAATTTACTTTGTCACCTTTGTGGGTTTTCCCCTATCACAAGAACCAAACACATTTAGATATCTGACAAAGAAATTCCACAGATAATCAGATTGTAAAACCACAGACTTTGGAAGTGGGACTCCAGAACCCATGTAACAACTGAAACTACTCTACTTCTCTGCATATCCCTCTCTCATTGGCTAGATTTACACACACACATCCCCAGCTGAGGATCCTTCATTTGTTTTGCTCTTACTAAATCTTTCCATGGCATTATAGGCAAATAACGACTTCAGCACCACAGAAATTCAAGAATCTTACAGTGGCTTTCTACAATTAAGGCAATATTGGTTTGAGACAGAGAAAGTGAAACATTAAACTGAAAGCTTAAAAATGTTTTTATTTGCTCACCAAAATAATGGCTATTCTCAATATAAAGAGAAGAAATTAAAAGTTACCTGAAATAGAAAACTCATGAATATCAGTTAACAGATCCCAGGAACAAGCCATACATATGGAAGCAGCAATTAATATCTTAGTTTATACCAAATATTATATTTGGAAATTAGCAGTAAGTGTACAGCATGGATGAGGCAACTGAGCTGCTCCCAGATTATCTAACATTGAAGGCAGGCAGGTTTTTCAGGGCTCTTTCTTGTTTCAGACATGAAGAGAAAGGTGTTCTGATGAGACAAGTCCTTTGTAAAAATTTCATGGGAGCATCAGAATATCTGTTTGCATAGTTCTTCTGCAATCTTCAGGAATCTTAAGGGCTCTCTCATACATGCCTAGGCTCCCCTCTAGTAAGCTGTACTGTCCAGACTATGCCCATTTCAACTTCAAAGTGGAGGTGCAGCATGCACTGCAAATAAGCATTAAATAGATAACATTGGAGTATTGTCATTCACAAATCAAAAGGTTGTACATATGTGAATAATGGGTCAAATACACCATCTCAGGGCATGGACTGTCATTTATACACCACCTAGCATAAAAGGACCCAACTTGGTTGTTGTCTTCACGAGCTACAACAATTTAAAATGTTAAGCAGGGATTATCCTTGCGTATTAATCCACAGGACATTAGGTGCTTTTTGACCCAAGGACTAATGGAAAGAGGGAAAGGAAAGAAAGGTCCAGGAATAAGAGGTATGCCAGAAGAGATCCATTTAAAACGTAAAGGTTAGATATGTGTCTAAATTCAGTTGAAGTCAGTCCACTAGACAATCTGTAAGAGCTTGGTGTGTATCTTAACTCAGCAGTTTACTAACTATGGGTCATGACCCCACTTGAGTTATACCATCAGCAGTTGGGTCACAATCCCATGTGCGGAGGACTCCATTTTGCTCTACAAAATAGCATCCCCTATGCTGTCTGGGATCACTGGAGCAATCGAGTCTGAAAATGGGGTCATGCAGGCAACACAGTTTGGGGACCACCCAATTAACTCAGTGATTTTTTCCTTTAATTTTGATTTCCATCCATTACAAAATTGACTTTACACAAATTTCATGGAGGCAGTAAACATGCCTTTTAGTTTTATCAAGGGGAAGGATGACCATGTGACAAATAAGGGTTTTATAATTCAGGACCACATCCATGGTCTTCATACTAACAAATCTAAGTAACAGGATTACAACTCCACACATCAAATAATCTGGATGACACTCAAAGAATGCATTAGAAGTGCATGGTTTGCCCACTATACTACACAAGTGGTAGTGAGTTTAGACCCTTAAAGTCTACAAACCCATGAGCTCTGTGTGGCTAGGACCTAACATATGATGCAGCTTCTCTAAGCAGGGCTAAAAATATAGACCCTCTCTGAAAATCTACTCAAGACTCTCCTAACTTGTTTTCTTTACTCTGGGAATTTGCTTTCAGATATGTAGAGAGAGAAAACAAATTGCTCTTGGAGAATGAATAAAGATCATTGGGGAAAATACTGGTGTGACCAAAATTGGCAAGAGGTCTCAACATGCTCCTCCTGTGCATGGAGCAAGATTAAAGAACATTTTACTGTTTTCCCCCCAGGAAGTTGGGGGGTTGGTATTTCCAGATTGGCATAACTGTTGAGCTAGGCTTTGCAAAGGAGAAACATATCAAGTATATGGTGAAAGCATGGTCCTGAGGCTGGCCCACATTAGGAATTTACACCAGCAGAGCTGTCTCAGGGCCACGGATTTCTCACACTTGAGACACGCAGCTGGGCTGACCTAACCCCTGGTGTAGATAGTAGTAAACTGACAGAAGAATTCTCCTGCTGACCTAGCTACTGCCTCCTGCAGAGTTGGATTACCTACGTGGATGGGAGAACCTCTCTCGTCTGCATAAGTAGCGTCTATGGTAAGCGGCACGCCTGCAGCCCTTCAGCCGTGCCACTGTAGCAGTTTATATAGTATAGTCATGCCCTGGTCTGAGATGTGTCTTAGAACTTTAAGGTATGGAAGGAAAAAAATGCAGGCACTAGGAGAGGCAGAATTGCTCCCAAGAAGTTATTTATGGTGGATCAGCTGTTCTATAAAGCTTAAGCTTCCAACAAGGTCAGTTTAAAAAAGATATTTATTGAGATGTTTAAGCTAAAAGAACCAATTTCCTCACATTTAGGTGCTTGCCCAGTAATTAATACTTTCCTGGTGCATGACAGTAGAATGAGAGGTAAATACTAAATGCTAGTCGCCTTTGCATTCAGGCCAGGCCAACTCCACAGTACATTGTTTTTTTTCCATTGTACAATAAATAAATCCTCTTCAATGAAAGACAAAGCACGGTCACATCTATGTTGCTGCAGAGGCATAGGCAAATCTTTCGACATTTCTGCCATCTATTCCATTAGGGATAGCAGGAGTCTAAAGTAAAGAGGAATTATTGCATTTCATATTAAACAAAAAAGTTTCAGTTAAAAAGTTAATTACTTAAAAGGCTTGTTGTTATTTGTCCCAAATACCAAGAGGGAAAGGTACTTAGCAATTTGTTAGTGTAATTACCACTGTATTTTAGAAAGATCTGAGGCATTAACTCTGCCAGATATTGAGCACAGTTCTCAAGTTTTGCCTCACCCTTTCACCAACACTGCTCATTGCCTCAGTCTCCAGGCTGACAGCACAAACCTTGAGACACTGCCTCAGAGCACATGCCTCCCTTACATGAGAGACAATACAGCTGCTTGACCTGCATCCTCGGGGGACAGCATTAAGCTCCTCAAGTGTTCCAGCAGCATAAAGCTAAGCTGGAACTTTTCCAATAGCACAACTGGTACTAGACCAGACACCAGGCTGTGGATTTTTACAGATCCTCCCTCCTCAAGAAGGGTCCAAAAGTTTCTGTTTGTTTGGGGTTTTTTGGAAGTTTACAGAGAGCTCACTGGGAAAAGAGATTTAAGATTTTTTTCATTCCAAAGGAACTTAGATTTTAAGCATGTAGTCAGAGTTAGGGGAAGGAGGGACTTTACCCAAAAGGGTTACTAGTCTTTCGCTCCTTGAAAAACAATCTATGCTACTTCTAACCTCAGCTCCGTACCAAAGCCAACACCTCTGGGCATGAGCTCGTTTTAAAACCATTAAAAGCTCCTTTTAAAGCCGTTAGACTGGCAAGCTGAAAGCACCTTATTCCACACAACTTTTGCTTCCAGACACATTTGGGAAGAAATGGTCCAATTAACTTGTACCTGAACAAAGAAGAATAAAAATCATATTTATCTGGTTCCTTGATTACTTGTCCAATAGTCCAGAAATATGGACTGCATTTCTGGCCATAAAAAGTAACTGTCAGACTATCAGTACTAGCATGACCGGAGAACATTACATAGCAAGAAACAACTCATGCTACAGCAGTAGGCAAAATCCTTCATCATTGTTCTATTGAGCTCAGTGGAGCTATGACTGTTTACATCAACTCAAGATTGGCCCCCAGAAGCTTTGGAATCCCTTTTAGTATCTTTCTTGTTTCCTTCTATAAACAAGATTCTCTATCATCTGTTTCAACTCGAGATCTAGGCAGTACAAATTCTCCCATCAAGCCAAGATTTTAGCAGCCTAAACTTCAGTAGGCCTAAAATCCAGAAACCCCGCACTAAAACTTGGGACAGAGCTGGGTTCTTGTTTGAAGTGTGGAAGGCCGGGAATCACAGCCCACCCTTGGTAAAGTTCAGTTTCAAAGTTCTGCCTGTGAGTATTTGGTTTTGTAGCACGAACCTTGAGTAAGTTTGAGATTACCCTTTGATGCTCAGTTTCCAGAGTCTGACTGAGAGCTGCTGGCTTTTGCTGCAGCCTGATACTCTCCCTTCTTCATGGGTGAAATCCACTCTTGCACCGAATTGGAAATCTGTTATAGCAGCAGTTCTGCCACGCTCTTGTTCTCCTGGATAGCAAAGATCTCTCTAGTATAGAAGGAGAATAATATTAGGCCATTGCCTCATTGTCCATGGAGAAAAACAGGTTTTTGATGTGTATCATATAAAGTTCTCTTGCTTTGGATACATTATAAGGGGGTCAATCGGGCTCTCCTTTTTATCCTCTTATAATAGAAAAAGGAGACATCCAGTGAATTGAAAGCAAAACATTTAAAACAGAAAGATATTTCAAGATGTTAAGATCAGTGCAGCCAGGACTGAACTCTGACCCAGCTGCTAAATGGAAGACTATATTAACTGCACAAGAATGTCTTGTAGAGATCAATTGAAACAGAAAAGGAAAAAGACTCACTTCCACAGAACCCTGGGACTTCTGACCATTTTAAGTTTTGAAAGCACGTGGTGCTGGGTAATACTCCAGAGATTCCCATGTAACTTTGGCGGCACATAGATCTTTCATTTGTTCTGACAGAACAATAGTTCCGATTAACGTGCAGGGATACAGCAAATCTGAACAGTGGTGGAGTAATCCAACTATCTAGCAATAAAGAAAAACGTGAGAACTGAAAGCTTTAGCTGTATGCCGAGGCATGAAAATTCACTTCCTCCCTCTAGTCTGCCAGAACCCAGATTTGGTGACCTTCAAGATATGGCACAAGACTCACCTCGCATTCTCAGGTCACCTCTGGGAAATGAGGAAGAACGGGAGGAAGTGATGGTGAAATATTTGTTTTGGAATTGTGATACATAATACGGTCTGCTTTTTATTTTCTTTTTCAGATGCTGCTCGGGTACCATGTTACTGGATGCACTATAAGAACCTAAATAGAATAAAATGGACTAAAGTTGGTATTTTTAATCTCTGCTCAGTTTTGATAGGAACAATCACAGATACAAATTTATTTGAGCATAAGCTTTCGTGGGCTACAGCCCACTTCACTGGATGCAAGATTAATGCATCGGATGCAACTGATGAAGTGGGCTGTAGCCCAGAAAGCTTATCCTCAAGTAAATGTGTTAGTCTCTAAGGTGCCACAAGTACTCCTGTTCTTTTCTGTGGATACAGACTAACACGGCTGCTACTCTGAAATATATCAAAGAAGATTACGTCTAACCAAAGTACATTATAGGATTTCTAACAAAAACCAAAATTAATTTTCTAGCAGTTAAACAGCTACCACCAAATTATACTCTTTTGTTTATTCTTATTCAACTATTGAGGGAATGTTACTGTGTATTTATAGCAGTATAGTTCTGCAGCATGTGTAGGGTATCAGCTCTACTGGCTTCAGTGAAGCTACGATCATTTATACTAGCTAAGAATCTGTCCCAAAGCAAATACCTTCTCTTAAAAACTGTTCTAACCTCTGTCCTTGCACTTCCAGACCTTATGTTGATAAATGGGTTCAGAATGATATATTACTGACCACCGACAGCACCAGTTGAATCCCTCCTGTATTCTTTACCCATCATCTTATGTTCACAAAGCCATACATTTAGTAAACTACCAGAAAATACAACTGTAAGACATGCTTGGGAGTCAGATAACCAAGTTCTCTCCCAAAATTTCACAGCAGTGTTACCACTAACATTTTCAAAAATTATACAAGTTAGATCATGGAAATAATGAATAAAAATGTAGTGTACAGTGTGAAATTGTGGAAACTACATCTTTAAACAAACCCATTTTCTTCCAACTCACCTAAGAAAGTACCACTTGTTTCATTTCCTTTTAATAGGACAAGTGCAATTGTGTCTACAGCAAAAGGAGGGATAAAAAAAATTCAAAAGTGTTACAATCATTCTTTTATGAACAGCCCCTCAGTGATGGTTTCCTAAATATCAGTGGATATTAAGATGAAATATTTAAAAATACATTAACAAAGTTGGTCATGCAACTTATACTTAAGTTATTTTGTGCCTAGCAATAATAGTTTTACCTGGTGCAAAGAAGTAGCAGAGGAAGACACTAAACACACATTACTCACCTTTGCATTTAGGAGCAGGTCCACTCCAGATTCCACTTGTTTTATCTTTTGTTGTACAATGAATGGAGGCAGCTCCAATAAGCTGGAACCCACGGTCACATCTGTAAGTTACTGTTGAGTTATAAGCAAAATTTTTGACACTCCTGCCATCATACGTTCCATTGGCAATGTAGGGAGGGGAAGAACAAGTAATTGCTGTAGGAAAAGAGAAGGTCATGACTATGAATGTTTGAGTGTTGTTGTAGCTGTGTTAGTCTCAGGATATGAGAGAGATGAGATGGGTGAGAGAATATTGAGAGCCCTATGTGGCTTGAAAGCTTATCTTTCACCAACAGAAGTTGTTCCTAAAGAGATGATCTCACCAACCTGGTCTCATTAAAATTAATACAAAGTTTCAGTTAAGAGTGCAAACATTAAAATTAACAAAAAAAGTTTATCTAAGATCCCTAAAAGAAGAAAAATATTTAGCCATTTGAAAACGTAGTTAGTACTGTACATTAACCAAATCTGAGAGAGTTTCCTCCCTCCGATTTGGAAGTCTTCCCTTCTTTCAAGCTTTACTCCACCCTCTTCTAAATGTTATCATGCAAACTGGCACTGGTCCCCATGACATAGGACCCTGGCAAACTCTCCTACCAGAGCACATCCAGTCCCAAACATTACTCATAGGAAAGGATGGTTTTGTGACTTTGGGAAACAGTGGTAAGGTCTTCAAGTATTCCACAATAGGAAAATGAAAACATTTCTCATAGCAACAGCATGGATGACAGACCCTCCCCATAAGTGTCCAAAGCAGGAGAGAGGCAAACTGTGAGAGGTTTTAGATTGAGTTCTACTCCAAAGAAACCTCAGATTTAGGTGTATAGGGAAGGTTGGATGAATCTTACCTTGGCAAGTGGGAAGTTCACTCCATTCAACTTCATCTCCCTTAAGCACACAATGAATGAAAGGCCGCCCAATTAATTTGTACCTAAACAAAACACATAAAAGAAAAAACAACAACAACAAAAAGAGTATCAAGTTTCTTACCTAGTTCACTGATTGTTTGTGTAACTGTCTGGCAATTTGGAATATGGATTCTTTCAGCTTACAGGTGGCGACTTATGACCTGGGTGAAGCCTTGTTATGGGTTGAGTTAAAACCTCGTTGAGAGATTGAAGGGTATTAATGTACCCTTCCATTAATAAAAAGAACGAGGGGTACTTGTGGCACCTTAGAGACTAACAAATTTATTCGGGCATAAGCTTCTAAGGTGCCACAAGTACTCCTCGTTCTTTTTGCTGACACAGATTAACAGGGCTAACACTCTGAAACCTTCCTAATATAATTGTGAGAAGTCCATCACAGTGCCCCACTTGAAAACAGAGATAACGTGAACCCACTCAGGAGCTGTGCACTCTGTGGGTGGAAGGGTTTTTGCTGAAAGATGGTTTGTTTTTTTTTCCCCCCTGTCAGGGGTCACAAGGCAGAATAAAACCAGGGAGACTGAGACAACCTGAACAAAGTGAAGCAGAAGCTTGTAAGCATGGTGTGACCTTGAAAGAAACTTAAAGGCTGTGGGTCAAGGGTGCTGGATGAAAAGAAGCTTGGGCATGTAAGCTAAAAAAAACCTACTCCTTTGCCTTTGGTTTCTTCTGCATTTGGAGAAGCGGGACTTTCTACATTCCTTGCAAATAAGCAAGGCTACATCAAAGAAAATACCCGATTCCACCATCAATTCCTACTCCCAACTGGAATATCACCAGGGCCCTGAACTTTGACTAGCCACTTGGTCAAAAAGGAGCAACAGACACTGAATAAGATCATTCCTGCTGTGAAAATACCAGCATGACCAAGGCACATGGAGTAGTAAAAGGCAATTGAAGCAAGCAAATAGGTGGATACAACACGCTCTCTGCAAGCTTAACAGGTCTATACTGAATCAGACACTTGGGAACAGTCATTAATCCTCTGCACAGCAAAATGGGGGATTCTCTCCCCTCTAACTCGCACATTGTAGTGATCCTTACTTCTTCCATTGCTAGAGAAGGCAGAAAGAGTCCTTAAACCAGTCCCAGTTACTCAGTGTGATGAATCTCCAAAGGGCTAGTAATTTTAGATACTGTCAGACTGTTCAGAGTGCCTTCACACATCAAAGGATTTAGACTTGCTTGCTACAAGCTGAAAACTACCACTTTGGTCCCACCTGGTGGAACCGTTCTGAAATGGAACAACCTGGCATTCTACACCTTTGGTAACTGCCTTCTTATCCGGGGTAGTCAAGAATTAAAAATACTGTCCACTCTGACCATACACTTCACTCCGAAAGTCAGTGGTTCAGCTTAAGCATCTCTAGGCTGCCACAGGGGGAGTCAAGAGAGGCAGTTTGCCCCAGGCCCCCCCCTTAAGAGGGCCTCCAAACTGCAGGATGTTGCAAGCTCAGTACACCAGATTGCAATGCAATGACGAAGGGGCAACAGAGCCAAACCTGAGCAATGCTGCAACGTCATGTGCCAGGTCTCAATGCCCAGAGCTGGTCCCAGCCTGACAGGACAGGAGCCACTTTAGTGGGCTCACTCCTGCCTCATTCCCCACCCCGGCAGTAATTTATTTTTGGAAGGGTGGGAAGCCTCAGTTCCAGATTTTGCCCCAGGCCTTCCAATGTCTGTGCAGCCCTGGCTACCCCTCCTCTGACAGCAGCATTCCATTTCCAAGAGTGTGTGACCTTTAAAAGATGCTTGCATAGAAATTAGTGAATGGGGTATGCGGCCACAAAGCCTTCCCTACCGTCTTTCCTCTAGCACTATGGAAAAAGGCAACATCTATACTACAGGGACTATACAAACATAGCTATGCCTGCAGAACACTACAGCGTACATGCAGCCTACATTTTTTTCTGTCGCTGTAGAAACACCACATCCCAGAAGGACAGTCCTAGGTTGACTGACACATTCTTCTATGGATCTAGCTGCATTTACACCAGGGGTTATGTCAGCACAGCTATGGTGCTTGGGGGCGGGGGGGAGGTGTGGATTTTTCACACCCTGAGTGCCATACCTATGTCAATCTATATTAATCTGAGACCAGGCCTAACCATGTGCGTTTGGAGTTAGGGCGCGTTAAAGTTTTAATAGGAAAGAGACAAAGAACAGTTTTTGGTACAGAGTTGTTTTTCCATTTTGCAACTAAAGATCTTTTCCAGTTCTCTAAACCCTGATTAAAACCATGCATGCAAAATTTGAACCAAATTACAGACAGATGGAGAGCGTGGTTCATACAAGTGCTTTGTAGCTGCAAAGACAACTGACAGATGCAGGACCAGCGCTTCCATTAGGTGATACTACGCAATTGCCTAGGGCACCAGGATTTGGAGGGTGGCATTTTGTGCGCTCCCCATGGGGTGCACAAGAGCTTCTGGTTCCGCTCCTGTCGCGCCGCCAAAGAAGGACCTTCTGCCGACGTGCCGCGGAAAACAGCAGCTCAATGACTGCCGCCGTCACCTGTGGCATTTCGGCGGAAGGTCCCTCTTCGGCAGTGTGATGGGAGCGGAACTGGAAGCTCCCGCATGCCCTGTGGGGAGCACACAGAATGCCGCCCCCCATATTCTGCCTTGGGCGCCAGAAACTTTGGTGCCGCTCCTGGACAGACCAATTTTACTGGGGTAGTTTTTTCAAACAGAAACTTGAACACCCACACCTTCTATGCAGTACTTCCTTCAAAAAAAACAAAAACAAAACAAAAACACAAAAACAAACAATGAAAAAACCCAATCATTTTATGCTCACCTATTTGTCTAGACACATACCATAATTTGGATCTACTTTCTATTGTGTATAAAATCTTAAAAATATTTGTGCCAATTTTAGTTTGTGATAGAAGTTACACGTAGGCCTGAATCACACCCAGGGCCCATGCGACAAAATTTAGGGCATCCCACAAATATTTCAACCAAGTAGTGTTCTTCCCACCAGAAGCCAGGCCACTGAGAATCTACCTCCACACTTACTGGACAACTCCACCTGAGAATATTTGCATTCCATGTGGAAAGATAAGGGGTGGCTCTAGGCATTTTGCCGCCCCAAGCACGGCAGGTAGGCAGCCTTCAGCTGCTTGCCTGCCAAGGGTCCACTGGTCCCGCGGCTTCGGTGGACCCTCCGGCACGCCTGCAGGAGGTCCATCGAAGCTGCGGGACCAGCAGACCCTCAGCAGGCAAGCCGCTGAAGGCAGCCTGTCTGCCGCCCTCACGGCGACCGGCAGAGTGCCCCCTGTGGTTTGCCGCCCCAAGCACGCGCTTGGCGTGCTGTGGCCTGGAGCCGCCCCGGGAAAGATTTAAATTCAAGCCCAGCTGCATGTGAACTGGGACATACTGGGCCTGATTTTATACTTGTTATAGACTGTGGCACTACATAACCCATCTGGACAGGATCTGGTGTTCACTGAACTATAGTGGGTGCAAAAAGTAAAGACACCACAGCAAATCTCTATTCTCCGTCCTCTACACAGCTGGGACTTCTTCCCATTTCAACTTCATCTTTAAAATGGGGAAGGTGGAGTCAGAATCCATACTACCAAACTGTCTGAAAGCTCTACTTCCAAATGAGAGCCCACGCCAAAGCTGCAGTTGATACCACTACCCCTAAGTATGGTTTTGAAGTTAGACCATGCCTAATTTTGCAGTTAGCCAGCAATTGTACAACAAAGTTCTGTGAATTAACTACCAGAGGCACCTTGACACTCACCCATCTTCACAGAGGAAGTCTATTTTTGCACCATACAGAAATTCTGTTTTATGAACAGCTCTGCCATGGAGTACTTCTCCTGGATGACCACATGATTTCCCTAATAGAGACCAAGGCTAGTATTTAGCATTAACTTGTGTTGTCATGAGGGAAACAGAAGAGCTAACAACAACATACTTAGGAAGGCTTTTGCTGCATGCCCACTCAGATCACTTTGTATAGTAAGTATCACACCAAACCAGATCACAGGATCTTTTAGTCCAGTACCGGCTCTCTGACAGCGGCTTCGGACACACGTGTAAAACCCACACAGGGCTCAATCGTACCCCAGTGGCAACTGAAGGTGCTCAACCACTGGCAGGCTGTACCCTGCACAGATGTCCAGACCAAAAGGGGTAATTATGCAATAAATTGCCCACTGGAGCCAGGGGTGAAAAGTGGGAAGGACAGTTTTATCAAAACCCCACAGTTAATGGTTGACTTATGTTCCGAAAATATAATACCCCTGATGTCTTTTTATCCTTATTTATGCATGTTAAGTGTACAATCCCCTTTTTGTTTAATCCCACAGAATTCTTTGATTTACTCTTTAGTGGCAGTAAGTTCCACAGGTTACCAAGCATTGTGGAAAAAAATACTCCATTCATGTCATCCATTTTAATGAAGACAGACAAGAAACCTCCCATAATCCTCAGGGAAGTTCAATGGCAGAAATTTCTCCTTCCCCCTACAACAAGTCATTTACCAGGGTTATTCTAGTTGAAATGTACTGTATTAGAAATTTACTTTCACATGAAATTCTAAGCAGACATACTGTATTCATATAGCCAGTGCTACCCTGGTACTCAATCTTCACCAGTCAGTTTTAAGAACAGCTAAATATTCCATGGAAATACAGCTATTGCAATTTATCCTAAGAAAAAACCTGGCTAAACAACCCTTCAAACTAAATATCAATTAAGCTAGCAAACTGGGAGCCAGCTGCCTACTAGTCCTAACTGTGAAAGATGTTTTCAGATCAAGTGAGACAGAAAAGTAACGAAAAAAGATACTCACTTCTACAAAACTCAGGGGCTTCTGACCATGTTAAGTTGTCAAGACAAGTACTAACAAGAAGCATTTCTGTGATGTTCTCATACCCTGGGCGACAAGTATATCTCACATTGATCCCAGCAGGATAGTAATTCCTCATCTCATCTTCCTTACTTAAGGCAGCAAACTTTAACCTTGTTGGGACATCACAGCTACCTAGTAGTAGAGACAGGCATTAGATCTGAAAGGTTTGGCTATGAAGACAGGTATAGAAACTGTCTGTTGTAACAACAGACCAAAACTCACTGTTTGGAAAACAAATTACTCCCTTAGCAGTACTTTAGGGAGGTTACTAATAATCACATTTGGATGCCCTTTGTTAAATAGACCCTATGCTGAACAGGCCCCCAATGGAAAACTTTCTTGTATTCTAATTTTTGAAAATTGGTATTCCATTGGTAAGTATAATACTTAATTAACTGCAATATTTGATTAACTGGTACCCCCCATTCCGCTAACATGCTGGATAGCAAAGCTTTTACTGTATTATAAATCCAGGAAATTCAGAGTTAAGGTTACTCTTACCTAGCGTGACCAGATGTCCCGATTTTATAGGGACAGTCCCGATTTTGGGGTCTTTTTCTTGTATAGGCTACTACAAGGGTTGGCAACCTTTCAGAAGTGCTGTGCCGCATCTTCATTTATTCACTCTAATTTAAGGTTTCGCGTGCCAGTAATACATTTTAATGTTTTTTAGAAGGTCTCTCTCTCTAAGTCTATATATTATATAACTAAACTAGTGTTGTATTGTGAAATAAACAGGGTTTTCACAATGTTTACGCAGCTTCATTTAAAGTGAAATTAAAATGTTGATCTTACGCTGCCGGCCCGCTCAGCCCGCTGTTGGTCTGGGGTTCTGTTCACCTAGGCCGGCAGCGGGCTGAGCAGGGCCTGTGGCCGGGACCCTGGCTGGCAAGGGTCCGTCAGCCAGAACCCCAGACCAGCAGTGGGCTGTGCGGGGCTGGCGGCCAGGACCAGAGGGCTGGAATCAGCGCTGGGTATGTGCGGGGGTGTAGGTGTCAGGACAGAGGGGGCACTGGGTATGGGTAGGGGTGCCAGAGTCAGGGCTAGGGTTGCGGGTGGTGGGGGAGGGAAGAAGGAGTCAAGCAGAGGGTTGGGTATGTACGAGGGAGGTACACTGCTCAGGGCAGGGGCCTGGGTGGGTGCGGCTCTCAGGGCAGAGGGCGTGGTGTGTGTGTGTGGGGATCGGGGGAGAAAGCTGGGTGACTGCCCCCCTAAAAACTCTCAACCTCACTGCTCCTTGTCCCCTGACTACCCCCTCCTGGGATCCCTGCCCCCAACTGCCCCCCAGGACCCTACCCCGGGATCCCATGCCCCATCTAACCCCCCACTGGACTCTACCTCCTACCTGTCCCCTGACTGCCCTGAACCCTCATCCACACCCCCCATCCCCAGCCAGACCCCCGGACTCCCATGCCTATCCAACCACTCCCTGCCCCTGACAGGACCCCCAGAACTCCTGACCCATCCAACCCCCCCCACTCTCCTGCCTGCCCCAACCCCTCTCCACACCCCTGCCTCCTGACAGGACCCCCAGAACTCCCAACTCATAACAACCCCCCAGCTCCTTGTCCCCTGACCACCCCCTCCTCAGAGACCCCCCACCCTAACTCCCCCCCCAGGACCCTCCTTGCTCCCGGTCCCCTGACTGCCCTGACCCCTATTCACCCCCTGCCCCCTCACAAACCCCGGGACTCCCATGCCCCATCCAACCCCCCCTGCCCCCTAACTGCCCCCCCAGGACCCCACCCCTATCCATCCCCCCATCCAACCCATCCTGCTCCCTGTCCCCTAACTGCCCCCACCCCTTATCCAACCCCCCGAATCCTGGGCCCCTTACCATGAGACTCCACACAGAGCTAGATACACTGCTCCGCGGGAGCACACAACCCTCCGACTGAACAGGGAGCATGTCTGCCTCCCCACGGAGCCAAACACTGCCCTCGGGAGCACGCAGCCCCAACCCTCAGAACACTGCACGCGGCAGCAGGGCTCCAGGGGAGGGGAGAAGGTGGGGGAGGGACTGGCAGCTTGCTGCGCTCGGCCTCACACTCCGGCCCGGCAGCACGGACCTCGCGGCTTGCCGTGCCGGGAGATTGGGGCCATTTGCCCACCCCGTGCGTACGGCTATGCTTCTGCTCCCACGGGGGAAATGGAACGCAGAGGAGAGCGCGCCGGGCTGGGCAGGATTTTTAGTGGCATGCTGGAGTCCCGGCAGGCTCCAGGGTGCCATTCAAAATTAGCTCGCGTGCTGTCTTTGGCATGCGTGCCATAGGTTGCCGACCCCAGGCTACTATTACTCCCCCCCACGTCCCGATTTTTCACACTTGCTGTTTGGTCACTCTACTCTTACCATCTCCCCAAAAGCATGTTAGGCCACCCAAACAACCTCAGTAGTGATGCCAAGAAATAAGTATATAACTAGGAATCGTGCATTTCAATGTTTGTAGTCCCAGACTAGATGAAAGACTTTAAACTTAATATAAATGTTTTCCCTTCCCTTTAGGTATCATTACAGGGCAGAGCTAATTTTGACCATACGTAGTACATAGGAAAGGTCTTATCTTTTCATAAGTGAAAGGCAGCCCAAGGAACTTTAGTCCAGAGAAATAAAATACTTACGACCACAAAACTCATTCATGCTTGACCATTGTGAGTTTGAAAGGCACACTACGGTGTCTGACTTTCCAGGGATTTTAAAAAAGCCATCACGACACTTGTATGTAACTTGTGTGTCAACAGGGAAGCCCTCTATCCGATCCATATCGGAGGGGATAGCATAATTCAGCTTCGGCAGGGGCCCACAGTCACCTGTGGACAGAACAAAAGCCTGTTTTAACAGAACATAATTATTCTAGTAGCTTTGCACACCAGGAGGATCCTGAAGCCCCCAGATGCATGTGAGAAGAGGGAGCTGTGACAAACCAGGTGAGCCCACCAGGGAGGTTACTCTGATTTCCCAGACCCAGACAGACCGACCCACTTCGCGGGTTTAAATTGGGAACTGAAGACGTGGCCTTGGCATCAGTAGCCACATAGCTGGGAAACACAAGAGACATAAATCAGGGCCAACCCTCCCAGGCATTTTCCCCATGGCAGGAACCCCGGAAAACGAGGGAACCCCGGGGGCAGGCGGCAGTCCCCGGGCTAAGTGCACCGGGGAAGGGGCTCGGGGGGACCCAGCGCACAGAGCAGGCAGAGAGGCTCCCCTTTGCCTGGAAGAGACCCGCCCCCCCCAGTGACAGGAGGGGCCAACCCACGGGCCGAAGCGCAGCCCCAGACCCGGGCAGCTCCTAGCTCTTGCCCTGCCTCCCCCCCCAGCACTATCCGCAGCCCCCGGCCCCGGGAAACGCCGCCCTGCACGGCGCATGGAGGTGCTTTGCCGAGCCCCTCCGCAACTCACTGCGAGTCCCGGGCAGCAGCAGCGCCAGAAGCCCCAGGGCCAGCGCGGGGCCGGGGAGCCCCGGGGACATGGCTCGGGTGGACGGCGAGCTCAGAACCTCAGCCTGCGCCCCGCTGAGCATAACTGAGAAAGAATGGGGCGGGGCCTGAACAGCGCTGAGACAGGCTGGAGGCGGGGTCAGGAGAGAAGGGCGGGGCCTGAACAATGCCAGGACTGGTTGGAGGCGGGGTCTGGAGACAAGGGGCGGGGCTGGCTCAGGCTGAAGCCGGTTGATTGCAGCAAACACACACGGGAGGTTGGCTTTAAAGTCACCGTTAACACAAGCAGCAAAGGAACTGTAATACCAAAACACACACCCTTGGGCTTTATTTTCAAAAGAGCTCAGCATGGTGAATAGCATTGTGAAGACTTGAACATCTGTCCTCACTGCAGATTTTTTTTTCCATTGGAGCATGCAAACATTTGGCAGAGATATGAGAAAAGGAAGCTTTATATAATGGGTGGGTTACAGGCTCAGAAATTGGATTATCTAATTTAGTAAGGGACAGGGATGGGCAATAAACATTCATGTTTTGATGCTGTGTTTCCTTTCGCAAAATTGCAAATTGGCAGAATAAACTGAGAACTCTGCAGCTGCGGCCACAGACATACAAGCGGGGCTGGCTTTAGGAATTGCGGGGCCCAATTCGAACAGTTTCGACAGGGCCCCAGCAGGGATGACTTTAAAAAAACAAAAAAAAACCTACATGTAATAAACTACGTGGGGCTTGTACCCTCCAGGTGGTGCTCCGAGTCTTCAGTGGGTCCTTCACTCTCTCCAGGGCTTCGGCAGCACTGAAGGACCCACCACCGAAGTGCTGCTGAAGACCTGGGGCGCCGCTAGGTGAGTAAAAATTAAAAAGGCGCCTCTAGTCAGGGAAGGGATTCTCACTGGGCGCGGGGCCCTCTTAGGCTCAGGGCCTGATTTGGGGGAATTGGTGGAATAGGCCTGAAGCCAGCCCTGCTGCTACCTGTGCTGTGCTGTACATTGGTGTTGAGGATAAATGAAGAATTTCACTCTCCAGAGTTGTCTGTGCACATTTCAACAGTGAGGAACAGATTGCCCACTTCGTGTTCTTCTCCATCTGTTCTGTTCCAGGCTGCTTCCTAACCGTGACCCAATGGCTGGATACCACAGTGGTGAGAGTTGTATAAATATCCAGGACAGATGAACAGAAAAGCTCTCTTTTTACATATTGCTCAATGGAAGATGCTCTCTAAAACATCCAGGTGGCTGCCAGTCAGGGTCATGCATTTGGTCAGTGATGTTACTACTACTAATAAATATTCAAACCAATTTACATAAGCATGTACATTTTAAATTTCAGAGCACACACAGCATGTTATTTTCATCAGAGAGAAGTTTTAACCCTCTCTTTTCTCACTGATCTTTCACTGCCAAGAGTGCAAGTAGCACATTTTTTAACAGGAATAAACCCTAGTAATCAACCCCAGCTGTGTTATAGGCTAGAGATTGAATCCCTCTGTATAACCACATTTACTTTTTAACTTAAAAGGTCTAGAAAATTAGTATCTGGAGTTGCTCACAGTGTAATTGTAACACTAACAGACACCTGCTGTCAGCAGGCAGAATTGAACATGGGACCTTTAGAGCTTAGTGCAGGAGCCACCTACTGCATGAGCTAAAAGCCAACTGGCTATTACTTAAGGCTGTAGAGCACATGCATTTTATCTCTCTTTAAGTAGTCTTGATACCATTACATAGGACAAAACACCACACCCAGAAGGTGTGTGGGTTACATAATGTATTACTCAGCTTGAGAAATGGTGATTAGAGGCCCAGGCTGACTTGGTTCATGCCACCTAAATGGATCGCTAGTGAATGGCCTCTACTGGTCCTTGTCTACAAAGAAAAGCTCAGGTTAGAGGAGTAACAGAGAGACATGCAATAGACTAAGTCAAATTAAATCCTGAGTCCCTTCATGGTGGCAGAGACTGGTTTGGGGCAGAGAGGGCTTCTCCAGGGTATGGGGGGAACAGGCAGCTAGTGTCACCCCAAAAGTAGGCTAGGCAGCCAGAGTTGCACTGATTCAGCACAGCCAAGCAGCAGCTTCTAAGGTCAACTTCTACGGAACTCGTAATACAGAGTTCAGCTGCTTTCTGTCCCTTGTCCCTATCTGACGCCTTCCTGGAAATTCAATTTGCCCCACCCTGTGAGAGTATGATGCCCCCTTAGAGCTCAGTAGCTCACAAAGCTACAATTTTGAGGTGGAGGGAACTTCTGGGCCTATATGTTACTTCTCTGCAGCTTTCTTTCAATCGGCACCTCCTGGCTTTATACAGCCACCGATTCTCAGTGGAAGGGGATGTAGCACTTATTTTTCTGGCCAACACAGCGTTAGCAGTTACCAAAGGATCCTTTCTACTCAGGGGCGGCTCCAGGCCCCAGCACACCAAGCACGTGCTTGAGGTGGCAAGCCGCGGGGGGCGCTCTGCCAGCACCGTGAGGACGGCAGGCAGGCTGCCTCTGGCGGCTAGTCTGTGGAGGGTCCGCTGGTCCCGCGGCTTCGGTGAACCTCCCACAGGTCCGCTGAAGCTGCGGGACCAGCGGACCCTCTGCAGGCAAACTGCCGGAGGCAGCCTGCCTGCTGTGCTTGGGGCGACAAAATCCCTAGAGCCGCCCTTGTTTTTACTCATCCTCTGCATGAAATTCACCTCCTATTCTGGGGAGGAAGGAATAGGTCAGTGGTTTAAGCATTAGCCTGCTCAACCCAGGGTTATAAGCTCAATCCTTGAGGGGGCCACTTGGGGATCTGGGGCAAAAATCAATACTTAGTCCTGCTAGTGAAGGCAGGGGGCTGGACTCAATGACCTTTCAAGGTCCCTTCCAGTTCTAGGAGATTGGTATATCTCTATTTATTGTTAAATTCATCTCTGTTATTCTGGGGATCTGACCCTATCTCAGCAGCTCCATAAACAGGAGTAAAGATATAAGCCTAACAGTGCTGTAGACCAATGTTTCCTGATACTCCACAGAACAGGTACCTCAAGCTGCTGTCTCCTATGCTATTTCCCCAGTATGCTTCAACCATAAGCTTCTCCACATGTGAGAACAAAAGCCAGTCTTCACTGCTTGCTCTGTCCTTGCAGTCCCTGCTGAGACTGTTCACTAGATCAAGATGAGTTCACTAGATCAAGACAAGTTCACTGTTCACTAGATCAAACCACGATGCCAACTCTGCCCACATATCTACACCGGTGACACCATCACAGGACCTAACCAGATCAGCCACACCATCACCGGTTCATTCACCTGCACATCCACCAACGTAATATACGCCATCATATGCCAGCAATGCCCCTCTGCTATGTACATCGGCCAAACTGACATCTCTACGCGAAAAGATAAATGGACAAAACTCACGATATTAGAATGGCAATAACAACACCTGTAGGGAGAGCACTTCAACCTCCCTGGCACACTATAGCAGACCTTAACAGTGGCCATCCGCAGCAAAAAAACTTCAGGATCAACTTCAAAGAGAAAAGCTAGGCTTCAATTCATCTTGCAAATTTGACGACATCAACTCAGGGTTTGAAACAAAGACTTGAAGCTTGCCAAACACCAGAAAATTTCTCTCCCTTTTTCACACTCAATGCTGAAACGGGCTCCTTCCCTGATTAACTAACCTGTTATCTCTAGCTTGCTTGCTAGCATATATAGTACACCTGTCCTGGAAATTTCCACTACTTCACTGCCGAAGTGGGTATTCACCCAAGGAAGCTCATGCTCCAAAATGTCTGTTAGTCTATAAGGTGCCACAGGATTCTCTGCTGCTTTTATAGATCAAGACGGTTTTTCAGTCCTAAGAAAAGGAGCCTTTTAAACACACTGGGGATTTTTAGGTCTTGTAGCCAGTGGGATAAAGATATAAAAAACAAAAAAAACATACACTCAATCAGCAGTTATAACAATTGCATTTTATTGTAGCCCTGGAATGCAGGAATAATTACTTGATCTCAAAAGGTACAGGTCCATTTATTGATCAGTGGGAAAATGGCTTAGCAGGTTGTTTCTCTACAGTTAAATTTCTACCATCTACTCTTGAGTGTGATTAGATATAAAAATGCCTCAGGTGATAATACTGGTATCAATCAAAACTAGATCTGGTCAGATTAAGAAGAAAGTCTGCTGAGCTGAGTTTAAATCCAAGAGGACAGGGAAGATTGCTTTGCTATCCCTTAGATTTTCAGTGGTGCACGGGCAGCTATGAACATCACTGCCCTTAAGGTTAATGTAAATCAGACAGTAGAAGACCCATACACCCACTGTGAATGTATGTGTTATAATGCATAAAAGCTAAATGTAAGCAGCAATTATGGCAAAGCTGAAGGTTGTTGCTGTAAATTTCCAGCTGCATAGGGTCTGAAGCTTGTATGAATATAAACCTGCAGTTCATACAGTTCAGTCTAGTTCCTCTATTTGCTTTCACTTTCCTAACACAATTAGGATCACAGATTTCAGCTAATCATTACAATTTGTTAATCTCCCGCTTCAGTTTCTGAATCTCCAGATACAGTTTCTTCAGTTCCAGCAGGGTTCTCAGTTCTGTCAGAGGCACATCACAAAGGAGAAACTCTTTACTCTCACGTGCTCCTGCACATTCTTCAGTATTGCTTTGCTTTTTCTATGAAACAGAGAAAGAGGGAATGGGATTATGCTGCAGAAGAGAAAGATTTACCTTTGAAGTATGCTTGCTCCTTTTTGGGTTTGAACCCTCAGTCAGTCTGTTACATATATCTGTATCATACAGTCTGTCTGACACAGGCCTGATACTGAAAAGGCCTTCACACTTACAATTCTTATTTACGTCTATAAGGGCTGATAGTTGTGAACAACTTGCAGAATCAGGCACCTGGATTGTCAACTCGAGCCAGAACCAGACCTCCATTTACATTTTCACAGTGCTAAGCACACTGGCAACTACTCATTAAAACAGTCATAAATTTGCTTTATACTGTGCCCTAGCCCAGCAGAAGATATGCCAGGTCTCATACCCTAGAATGCATTGGAAGCCGCTCTATTGTATAATATGGCCAAGTTTTCATCCTGTGTGATTTTTACCTACCGTATTTTACATATTTTTTTTTTGGCATGGAATAGGTGCTACAAAGCACGAGGAAGGACATTCTTTTGCTTTCAGATCAATTCATTTTCCTCTTCTATTGTATCAATGGCACATCTCCCTACTTGGTCCCACTGATTCATTAAAACAATGAGGACTAAGACTTTAGAAATGCAAAACACTGTTTTATTATTACTTCAACAAATTCCTCTGGAGTGTCATACTTACACATTTGGGTAATGCTGTCCAGTTGCCGCTGGCTGAGCAAGTAATGCTCAAGCTGTCTGTTGTAGGCAGGTACCAATGGTCTGAAAAATGGTACCCAGGAGAGCATTTGAAAGTAATGCTTTCATTTACATTGTACCACATTTTCTCATCTAATGCATTGACCATTCTTCCATTCTGCACATCTGGCTTTGAACACTGAACTGAAAGGAAAAAGGAGACGAGAAGGCAGTTCAGTGAGAGGAGATGCACTATGAGTGCTGCTTATTGCCTGTAATGGAAAGAGGCAGCTCTACTTAAGGCCCCGTGCCCTTGGTTTACTTCACTGCAGCTGTTTTGATTTAATCAGAGGAATAAACTACTTTCAACATCACACCCACAGTGACTCGCTGGAAAAAACCAAACACCATGAGTTCAACAAGAAAAGGGCGTGAGTGAAATCCCACCCAGTACTGTGTATCATGGGCATTTCATGGAGTCATCGGCAGCTGAAACTCCACACTTGGGACAGCAGAGCATAGGTGCTTTGTTGGTTCATTTAAGGAAGTTTTACTGGCAGCCTTGGGACAATTGTGAATGTGAAGTTCATTCCGTTGCCCACTTGTGGCCTTCTTCTAAATAGCCTCTTTGGTGTACTGCAGAATTAGCCCCCCACCCCCGTTGCAGTGAGGGACAATTGCAAGTCAGTGGAGTTGCCTTGGATTTACACAGGTGGAGCCAAGGGCAGAACTTGGTCCTTAACAGCGTCTTAGGCTTCTGTAGTGACACTCATCCTGCAGGATGCCAAAGACTTTGATTAGAGACCCCAGTGACTGGCTTTGTACAGACTCCTTAGATAACTGTAAGGAATCCCTTCCTCAGTGAAACAACCACCTCTGAGGGCAGGAAGCATGAAGGGCTATTTGAGGACTGTCTACAGAACGCAGACCTGAATGGAGAACCTGATTCTCACGCACACTAAGGCCTCTGGCAACAGAGAGGGGCTTAGTTTAAATGAGACTCAGTCCCTGAGTCCTTAAAGTTTCATCTGGAAATCAGCCCCCACCACCTCTTCATCTCACCTCCAACCCCCACAGAGCAATCTCTACAGAACTGAATGTGTCTACCTCCGAAGGAAGGCAGGCTGAGTCTGCCTTGGTGAGCTTCAAGTCTGTGACTCTATGGAGCCAGACTTGTCAAATCTGAGGGTTCGCACACTCAGCCACTCCAGCCAAGGAAGGGCTAGTCAATATCAAATTGATTAAGGGGCAGTCAGAGGCTGTTGTTTTTTTTTTTGCAGGCTCAGATGTCATTGCTGTTCATTGGCATTGACTCAGTTGAGGAGTACAAGGCATCACTTTTTCAGATTTTCGTACAAGCAGCCTGGGGTCCTTGATAAGCACCTTTTCTAAACTGGAAAAATCCATCATTAAAGCTGATCCACTCCTGAAGAAAGCTTCTTGGACCTAAACACCGGGGTTGCTTGGTCTTTATCCTATTAAATATATATTCCATTGATAAATATTTGATTCTTTGGGTTCCCTTCCACGGTACAGCCAGGAGAGTTTCAGCAATGTGTGATTAGTCATAATTAGCATCATTCTTTCAAGTACTTTCCTAACCAGTCCTCATAACACCTCTTCAAGGTAGCTTGGATCCACGATCTCCATTTTTACAGATGGGAAACAGAGGCAGAGAGGAGAAATCCCTTGCTCCACCTCTCTCCCTATGGTGCTGTTACTAGGGCTCAGTGTAAACGTGCCAGACTAATCGCCATACCTCAGTTTATCATTTACACTTACCTGGCTGACAACTTGGCACAGGAGGATTCCAGGTGTTGTCATCCTGACACTGACTCTCTCTACTGCCATGGAGCAGGTAGCCTTCCTTGCAAGAGAACCGAACAGTGACACCGTACGTGAACGCTTGTCTTGTAGTCATCATTCTTCCATTTTCAACCTCTGGCCTTGGACAGCGAACCACTGAAGGAAAATAACTAAATGGTTAGTTTTACATCTGAGACAGGGAACAAATCAAGGCCAATACACTTAAATAGCAGCTGATCTGTTTCGAAGCACGCTAAAAATGGGGGGTAAAAAACCAGAAAAGCAAAACAAAAAAAAGCTACATAAGAATATCAGATTCTTGACCTTTTAGCAGATGATTCACAATGATATTGAGACTATTGGGAGGGGATAACTTTATATGGCAGGCTCGGTACGTGGGTGAATGCTTTCAATGCTGTTCTCTTTTTTCCCAGCCTTCTATTGCCAAATCAAGGCACCAGGGTTATTCCATTTTTTGGAACCAGGCTGTTCCCTCAAACACTCCCTGATATTGCATCCAGAGGGACCCATACCTAAAGGGATGATTCTAGGACAACTGGGTTGGGAACCAGATCCAGGAGATGGGTCAGTGGGGTAGAGGGGGAAGTCACTGGGAGTGAGACTCATGCATCAGCCGGGACAAAGGTCCATTGGCTGGTGGCACTGGGGAGTGACAAAATCAGTAGGGGGTAATTTTTATATGTTTGACAACAGCAGTCTGTGGCCACGTCTACACTACACGATAATATCGAATTAGCTAAAATCGGTTTCATAAAACTGATATTATAAATTCGATTTCACGCGGCCACACTAGGCACAGTAATTCGGCGTTGTGCGTCCATGGTCCGAAGCTAGCGTCGATTTCTGAAGCGTTGCTTTGTGGGTAGCTATTCCATAGCTATCCCTATTCCCGCAGTCTCCCCGCCCCTTGGAATTCTGGGTTGAATCATTGTCGGGTGGTTCTCGGTAAATGTCGTCAGTCATCCTTCTCCGGGAAAACAACAGCTGACAATCCTTTCGCGCCTTTTTCCCTGGATTGCCCTGGCAGATGCCATAGCACGGCAACCATGGAGCCGTTCAGCCTTTTTTTTCTGCACCGTATGTGTACTGGGATGCCGCGGACAGAGCGATAATCCAGCGCTACACAGCAGCATTCATTTGCTTTTGCATGATAGCAGAGATGGTTACCAGTCATTCTGTACCCGTCTACTGCCAGAGTAAACTGGCATGAGATGACGGTTATCTCTCCCCCTCTGTACTGTCACTGCTATCATGAGTGCCCCTGGCTGAGATCGGCGGGGGCGCAAAAGCAAAATTGGAATGACTCCCTGAGTCAATCCCTCCTTTATGGTTTCTAAAAATAGAGTCAGTCCTGCCTAGAATAAGGGGCAAGTGTACGAGAGGACCAGTGTATCAGAGCACAGCGCTCCGTGTCAGTATTCACAGGGGGTGCCCCTGCAACAACCCATCATGTTGCTTCCCTCCTCTCCCAACTTCCTGGGCTACCGTGGCGTGTCCCCCCCATTTGTGTCATGAAGTTATAAAGAATGCAGGATAGAAACAGAGACTTGTTAGTGAGATAAATGAGGGGGAGGCAGCCTCCGGGGCTATGACAGTCCAGGCAGGACAATAAACGGTGCGGGAGAGAGCTCAGCATGCTGCTGCTATGACAGTCCAGGCAGGACAGAATCTTTTCTTTACACAGGAAAGGGAGGGGCTGATTGAAGCTCAGCCCCAGTTGCTATGAGGAAGATGGTTACAGCTGTTCTGTACCTATCTACTGGGAATAACTGGGAAGTCATTCCCTGGTTTTTACCCAGCGCCCCGGCAGCCTCACCTAAGGCAGCCAGGAGCACTCACAGGCTGATGGGACAATGGATATCAGTCATACTTGCACCGTCTACCACCAGGGAGGGAGAGGAGCGGATACTGCTCTTCACTGCTGCAGCATCGGTCTACAGCAGCATTCAGTACACATAGGGTGACATTGAAAGAAGTCAAGAAATGATTTCTTTCCCTTTTCTTTCACGTGGTGTGGGGGGGGGGGAAACTGAGGAGCTATTCCCTGAACCACGCCAGACACGTGTTTGAACCTACAGACATTGGGAGCTCAGCAAGAATGCAAATACTTTTCAGAGACTGCTTGTGGACTGTGGGATAGCTGGAGTCCTCAGTACCCCTCCCTCCATGAGCGTCCATTTGAGTCTCTGGCTTCCCGTTACGCTTGTCACGCAGCACTGTGTAGCCTGGAGTTTTTATCGAATGCTTTGGCATTTCATGTTCTTGTAACGGAGCTTTGATACAACAGATTTGTCTCCCCATACAGCGATCAGATCCAGTATCTCCGTACGGTCCATGCTGGAGCTCTTTTTGGCTTTTGGACTGCGTCACCACCCGTGCTGGATCAGAGCTCCACGCTGGGCAAACAGGAAATGTAATTCAAAAGTTCGTGGGGCTTTTCTGTTTACCTGCCCGCTGCATCCGAGTTTCAGATTGCTGTCCAGAGCGGTCAGTGGTACACTGTGGATACCGACCCGGAGGCAATAACGTCGATTTCCGTCCACCTAACCCTAATCCGATATGTTTATATCGATTTTAGCGCTACTCCTCTTGTCTGGGAGGAGTGCAGAAATCGATATAAAGTGCTCTTTCTATCGATATAAAGAGCGTTGTAGTGTGGACGGGTACAGCGTTAAATTGATTTAACGCTGTTTAAATCTATTTAAATGTGTAGTGTAGACCAGGCCTGTGGCGGAGGAGGTTCAGTGGTGTTCCAGGCCAACAGTTTAGGTGGGGCACCATAACCCTCCTTAGCTGCTCTCTAGCTCTGCCTGGGGCTAGTATCTGAGAGCCCATTTGCAAATCCCCTGATGCACCTGCCAGGCTGTACATATTAAGCAACTCCTGCATGCAGGGGAATCCTGCTGCTCCTACTGCACTCACTATTCCATGTGGGTTGCAAGAACAGCTGTCCCTGCTGGGCTCCTTCACATGGAAATTGGAAGATTTATCTGGTTATTTTAATAGCTGTGGGATCTATTCAGCTCTGGTAGTTTGCAGCTAGCACAGCAGTGGAGCCATCTGCACTCCAGGGTGAGGTTTGCCACCAGACCAGGAGGGATAATGTTCCAACCAAAGTTTTAGTTTCCACCCAGGGAGCCATACAGGTGAGGATACCTTGGGTCAGTGCAGCCTGCATGCCATACCCCCCCCCCCAGCTTTTCACCACCCACGTCAGCGGTAATCCTGGACTTCAGAGATGATTGTGGGAGGGATTAGGAGCGGCAGACAGCTCTGCTCATTTTCAGCCCCACTTACAAAAAGGGTTGGGATGTTATACCTGGGTCTTCTGAAAGTACCCTCTACCCTTTGTAATTTGGAGTCATGAAGAATGACTTACCTTTGCACTGCGGGGCAGGCCCGCTCCACATCATATTTACCCCATCAGATGTGCAATAAATAGAGGACTCTCCAATCAGTGATAAACCGTTTCCGCAGCTATAGGTCACTTGTGATTCATAGGGGAAATATTCCTTCATCCCACCATTGTGCAGCCCGTTCATGAGAGTTGGAGGTCGGCCACAGGCTACACATGGATAGAAACAATGTAAGACCTGATGTTCCTCTCACTGACTCAGGCAACAACTACGGCAGCCCATGAAGTTACAGGGGAATCCAGCACTTGGTATTTAGACCATAGGTAAATTCTCTTTAATGGGGGTTGTTGATGGTCAGCTGCTTGAAAGATCAGTATATTGGTCAAACCACCCACCCCCGCATAGTGCTTAATCCTTCCAGAATCTCCTAGACAAACATCCCAATCCTCCTGCAACCTACCACTCCTCCCTGCATCCCCCAACAAGTGTCTCAATCCCACTGCCCACAACATCTTCCTCGGTGTAAGAACTATCCCACTCCTGCTGCCCATCCACACTGAATGAAGAAGGGGAGTGATTGTAGAGGATGTCACAAGGGGGCTGAGCCAGGACTAATAGAAGGAAATTAAGAAAAGGAAAATTTAGGCTGAACATTAGGCAGTGCTTAATTTGTAATTAAAGAGGTGCCGGGGCTCAAACAATTTTTTTTTTTTAACTTTCATAACTGATGCAGCAAGCCCAGAGGGGCCGGGGCTCTGAACTGCCAAGTCCAGAGGGGCCAGGGCTCTGAACTGCCATGCCCAGAGGGGCCGGGGCTCAGCCCTGGCACAAATTAAGCAATGACATTAAGAAAAAACTTACGGAAACAGAGATCTAAAACTTTTCAATAATCTAAGCAAAGGGGTGGGAGTCCCTTTGGCTGGCACATTTAAACTTCAGCCAGAAGCAGGCCTGAAGTTTAGACTGTAGGGAATACTTAGATGCTGATCCGCCTCCCCCAGAATTGGACGAGGTCATTTATTGGGTATTTATTAATAATCTCTAAGGATCCTTTTAATAATCCCCCTAGAAGTTGAGAGGTAGGAAGGCAGCCTTTCCGCTGTTGTTACTACGATCAGGGGCAGCATATTTCTTCTGAACGGTAGGTTCTCTTCCCGTTTATACTCACTTTTATCACAAAATGGTACTGGAGGGTGCCACATCCCATCGCTCCGGCACACAATCCCCTCACTGCCTCTGAGGATGTAGTCAGGATTACATTGAAACACAACACGGTTGCCATACGTATATTCAGTTTCCACTGGAGAGATCTGTTTTCCATTTTCAACCACTGGCTTTGGACAACGAGTCTCTGAGCAACACCAACAGAGTTTTAGATGTTTTTTTCAGAATAAGATAGAAGAAAAAAGTCACATTTGCCACAGTATTTAATGTTATGTATGTAATATACGTGTGTGAGTGTGATGTTTGGGGCTGCTTATAAAATTAGGGTGTTCAAAGTTCTCCTATCTGATTAGGGCTAGTGGCAGAGAACAGCTGAGCAGGTGAAAAGTTGTACAGTAAATGCAGTTCATCACATCACACTGGTATCACAGTACAGACACATTCACACAGCCAATTGCTCAATGTGTCCTGATTTTCAGAGGTGCTGAACACCCACAACTCCAGCTGCAGTCAGATCTGCAGGTGCTCAGCACCTGGGGGCCAGCCAGGTGCCAAAGTGTTGTCTCCCTCCCCGCCACAAGAAAGTATTAATTGCTCTTCAATCTCTATATCAACTAAAGCAAAGCAAATTCTGGCAAAAATTGAGTTACTTACTCTGACATAGTTCTGAGACTTTAGACCAGGTAAAATTTGTAAAACAAGTGACATGAGAAGATACTCCAGGGATGCGTGTGTAACCTGGTCTGCAGGAGTAGGTCACTACAGTACCAACTAGAAACTCTCTGTGATCGTTTCTGTCAGCATACGCAAGGACTGGCGGGTAGGAACATCTCCCTAACAATCCAAAACAAGACAGGGACCTGTAAACGTCATTTAACCCTGAAACCTATGGAGAGTGAAGCGTCCTTCTAAGAATGTGGCATGTGAGACCCAGCTATGGAAATCAGTGGCCTACACTCTGCTCACCACTGCACTGAGCGCAGAACTTGGTTCAGTAATCGCAAAAATAAGTAGGGCTGAATTGTGGGCTGGGGTTCGTGACAATGCAAAGTTATGAGGGGAGGGGACACAAACTGCAATGACTATCTCCTTCACAGGGGATAATAACAGCAAGCAATGAGAAGCACGAATAGCAGTAATCTGTAGTGAAGTGGTGTGATGCTAGCCCCTGCATGGAATTAAAAGGAGAACCATTACACTGTTAAACACATCACCTTGCTTGAAAACAGTAAGTTTTCCCTTATGAAAAGATGGAATAAAGAGTTAGGATCTTATAGCAAATTTCCATTTGTATAGCAGCTTTTCTGAGGAGCTTTGTAAACATCGGTGAGTGAATTCTCATCATACCCTTCTAGAGGTAGACACTAGAAAATAAGGAATCTCCATCTTCTATGCCGTTACAGGGACACCACAGGTGGTGTGTTTAGCTTATGTAAAATGAGTCACAGGCACTTTCTTGCTCTCTTGCATGAAAGGTGTTTTGTTTGTCCTCCTCTGAGCTGGGAAAAGACAGGCACCAAAACATTCCATGAATAAAAACCCGCGAAGTCAAAATCCAGCTTTTCCGCTCTGCAGTCTTCTCAGTTTAGTGCCGCAGATGAAGATTAACTTCCCCAGCATTTGAATTACCTCGCAAACTCAGAGCTGTTTTTATCTGGTGTTGATTGGCCTCAGACACTACTTTCGACAGCAAGCTGCACCTGGTCTTTCAGTATTAAACCCGGGCAATTACCCACTGTCTTTTCTCATCAATTGCTTTTCCCAGAGATCTGATCTCTCTGGCGCTCAATTGAAAGTGAGAAAGGAACTTCAACAGAAAAAGGCTGCAGCCTAGACAGACATAAAATGGAAGAAAGGAAGCCTTGGGGGAAAAGACAGACAGACAATCACATTCACTCAATGATACGACATGCAACATCATGAGTTTTATAGACTATAGAAGGTTGCCCCAATATAGACACCCCACAAAGCATCACCCCACTCTGTCACACACTTACCTAAGTCACAAACGGGTAGTTGCGGATACCACTTGCCATCAGCTTGGCATTGAATCCTATCAGAGCCCCTGAGGATGTAACCAGGATCACACTGAAACGTTACACTGGTTCTGTACGTATAGTTATGTGGAAGTGGAGATTTCAGGCTTCCATGCTGAATACGTGGGTCTGGACACTGAGTCTCTGTAAAACACCAAACAAGGCTTTCCAGATTCTTTTAGTACTTAGTGCACTTCTTTTTAAAGTGCCGATTAATCCTCCCCACACTTCTGCAAGGCAAATAAGGAAGGAAACTATTTTACAAACAGAGAAACGGAGTCAGAGAAGCAAAGAGACTTGCCCAGAGCCTTTGAGGAAGACAATGGCAGAACCAGAATCAGAACTCTGAGTTCTCCATTGCCCAGGCATGTGCTGGCACCGCATTATCTCTCCATGTGTTGTAATTATTCAGAATCTGAGTGTGTGTGTCAGAGAAGTGGTCAGAGCATAGCCCATCATTATATATATTCCACTCACAAATTGATGCAGGAAAATTTCATCTACTGTCACCTACACACTGGCTTTCTTTGCTGCCGTTGACTAGGTAGCTTTTGTTACAAGAAAACTCAAGAGTGACACTGTATGTAAATACAAATATTTTTGTAGTCATCCTTCCATTTTCAACCACTGAGGGAAATCAGCAAAGATGTCGGTGCTCAGTCTAAGACAGGGAACAATGAAAGTCAAGACGCGTAGAAGACTGCTGCATCTATCTTCCAAGCAATCTGAACTTTGTGAAAACACATGGCCACAAGAGAATGTCATATCTTCTTAATCTTGCTCTTGACCTTTGTGTTTAAGAAAAGTTCTTATTTCCACAGGCAGTCGCAACAGATCATTTCTTATTGCACTGGATTTGTGATGAAATTTGACTATTAGCAGGTCTCCTGGTGGGGAATATGGGAATACTGGAGATGGGATAATGTAGCATTCAATACATGAACATCTTCCACGCTGCCCACTTTTCCCTGCAGCTTCCTGCTGCTAAATCAAGCCAGAGTCAGTTCAACATTTTGGATTCAGACTATTCCTGCACACGTACTGCTATTGCAGATTGGGAGGATTATAGGCTTAAGAGGATGCAGTCAGGACACCTGTACTGGGAACCAGTAGCCAGAATAAGGGTCAGGCACAGGTGATGGAGAAATCAGTGTGAAAGGAGGACAAGTATTAGGTTGGATGTGGGTCAAACACCAGATCACATACACCTCTATCGTGATATAACGCTGTCATAGGAGCCAAAAAATGTTACTGCTTTACAGGTGAAACCTCATTATATCGAACTTGCTTTGATCCGCCGGCGCACGCAGCCCTCTGCCCACGAGCACTGCTTTACCACATTATACCCAAATTTGTGTTATATCGGGTCGAGTTATATCGGGGTAGAGGTGTATATTGGTGCTGGGTGATAGAGGAAACCTACAGTGTGCATCTCAGGAAGTAGGTTGTTGGGAACATTTAAGGCACTGGAAAGGAGTGGTCAGCAATGGGATGGCAGAGGGTGCATGGGTTATTGGGACACATTACGCCAAATCATTCAAAAATCTTTTCTACCTTTTCCCAATATGAGTCATTTTAGTATAATGCAGAATGAGTTACCTTCGCAACGAGGGGTAGGCTCGCTCCAGGTTGGAGTGACCTCATCACCAGCGATACACTGAATGGAGGCTTTTCCAACAAGTGAGAAGCCTCTGTCACATTTGTAAGTTACCGATGAGCCAACAAAAAAAACTCTCTTGCCCCAGTCATTGTACTGGCCGTGGGAGATGTTCGGGGGTTGGGCACAAACTAGAATTGAAGAGAGAAAAATATACATTATTTATACAGTAGATAAAAATCTCTAAAAAGAAAAGGAGGTGACAGATTTCCAGCATTTCCTGATGCCATTACAGCAAAAAACAGTCTTTCCATAATACCTGAAAGAACACCCCATGTATGGCCAACAACCTGCTATCTTGGTGTTCATCTCTTGCTGTGCGTGGCATCAGGACAGTACACACAAAAATGATGAAAAGATGGTTACGTGTTTATGTGGCCATTCGGCTGCTGTGACAGTCATTCACATGCTCCGTGAACAGCACTGAAACAGGGATGATGATGATGATCCAGAGAGATGCTGAATGCCTGCAGCTTCCATTGACTAGAAGGTCAGGCCTTGACTCAGTAAATTGGCCCTGTTATACTTCCGCTCCTCCAAATCCAGATCTGAACCTCCTCCAGCTGCTCAAAGTTCTCCCAGCTTCCCAATCTTCCTCCAAGCTACCAAACCCTCTGAGTCACCCAACAAACACCTCAGCCCACCCCCACAACTGAATCTTCCCTGTAGATACACAGAGACATCCTTATCCCCAGCTGCCCATCGCTTCCAAACTAGCGAAGAGGGAGGTTAGTTAGGGTGAAACAAGGGGATAGCACTAGGTCTGAGGGGTATGTAGCACGGTGGTCCCCTGCTCCTGTCCTGAAGGGTTTAAAACAGCCCAGAAGAGGGCTGGGATGGGCAAGGTAAAACCCTGGCTGATTGGGGGAAGCGGCTGCAGCTGGGGCCACGCTCCAAACTGAGCAACAGGGCCTTATAAGAAGGCCAAGGAAGCCAGGAGAAAAAAGTCTCTCTCTGCCTGTAGAGGGAGAAGGGCCTGGCTGCAGGGAGTGAGACACAAGGTACCTGAGTGAAGCAGGGCTGGGGAAAGGCAGAGGAGCTCGGGAGCTGCAGCCTGGAAAGCCCTCTGGCTGCAGCCTAGCATTGGGCTAAAAGGTACTGGGGCTTACAGGGAGTAGCCCAGGGGTAAGCCAAGGCAGCAGGTCCAAACCCTCCTTGCCAGTGATGAGTAGGCTGATACTGCAGTCTGCCCCAGGGTGTGGGGCTAGACAATGACCATCAGTAGCCATCTACTGAGGCAAGGTGGGGATAGAAGATCGGTGTTTCCCAGGGAGGAGAGACCCTGAGAGAAAAGGGTTACTGCCAGGGGGCAGAACCCCATGTAAAAGGGCACTGGGTCTAGGGAGGGACATGGGGGCCAGAGGACAGGTTGATCACTGGCCTGCAGAGGGCGCTCCAGAGCTGGAACTGAGCTAATTCCCAGAAGTCACCAGCAGGAGGTGCTGCAGGAGTGAGTCTGCACATCTACAGGATAATATAGTTTTTATTAGTGGATGATTTTAGTCATTGGAGGTGACCCATGGAATTAATACACATTTTCATAGCATGATGATAAACTGGTCCCAGGGATGCTCATAAACATACACCCACAGCTTGGAAAATGCCTTCGAGTGACTAAAATCCTCAAAAGGCATTTTGAAAATAATTGGATGCCTAAAACTCTGAGGAGCTTTATAAACATCGGTGAGTGAATTCTCATCACACCCTTCTAGAGGTAAACACATGAAAATAAGGAAATCTCCATCTTCTGTGCTATCACAGGGATACCTCAGGTGGCATGTCTTGGTTTTGTAAAATGAAAGTCACAGGCACTTTCTTGCTCTCTTGCATGAAAGGTGTTTTCTTTGTCCTCTCCTGAGCTGGGAAAGAACAGGCATCAAAACAGTCCATGAATAAAAACCCAGAAATCAAAATCCAGCTTTTCCATTCTGCAGTCTTCTCAGTTTAGTGCTGCAGATGAAGATTAACTACCTCAGCATTCGAATTATCTCCCAAACTCAGAGCTGTTTTTATCTGGTGTTGACTGGCCTCAGATTCTGCTCTCCGCTGCAAACTGCACCTGGTCTTTCGGTATTAAACCCAGGCAATTAGCCCCTGTCTTTTCTCACCAATTGCTTTTCCCTGAGGTCTGAACTCTCTGGTGCTCATTTGATTCCCAAAAGAAAGTGAGAAAGGAACTTCAGCAGAACAAGGCTGCAACCTAGATAGACATAAAATGGAAGAAAGGAAGCCTTGGGGGAAAAGACAGACAGACAATCTGTTACACACCATTCATATCACATTCACTCAATGATACGACATGCAACATCATACGTTTTATAGACTTTGGAAAGTTGTCCCAATATAGACACCCCACAAAGCATCACCCTACTCTGTCACACACTTACCTAGGTCACAAACGGGTAGCTGCGGATACCACTTGCCATCAGCTTGGCATTGAATCCTATCAGCACCCTTAAGGATGTAACCAGGATCACACTGAAACGTTACACTGGTTCCGTACGTATAGTTATGTGGAAGTGTAGATTTCAGGCTTCCATGTTGAATATGTGGGTCTGGACACTGAGTCTCTGTAAAACACCAAACAAGGCTTTCCAGATCCTTTAATTACTTAGTGCGTGTCTTTTTAAAGTGCCAATTAATCCTCCCCACACCTTTGCAAGGCAAATAAGGAATGAAACTATTTAACAAACAGATAAACTGAGGCAGAGAAGCAAAGAGACTTGCCCAAAGCCTGAGAGGAAGGCAATGGCAGAACCAGGATTAGAACTCAGAGGTCTCCATTGCCCAGGCATGTGCTGGCACCGCATCACCTCTCCATACATTGTAATTATTCAGCATCTGAGCGTGTGTGTCAGAGAAGTGGTCAGAGCATAGCCCATCATTATATACATCTCACTCACAAGCTGATACAGGAAAATTTCATCTACTGTCACCTACGCACTGGCTTTCTTAGCTGCCATTGACTAGGTAGCTTTTGTTACAAAAAAAAAAACCCTCAAGAGTGACACGATATGTAAATACAAATATTTTTTAATCATCCTTCCATTTTCAACCACTGAGGGAAAACAGCAAAGATGTTAGTGCTCAGTCCAAGGCTACGTCTTCACTACCTGTCGTATCGGCGGGTAGCAATTGATTGCTCGGGGATCGATATATCGTGTCTCATCTAGATGCGATATATCGATCCCCGAACACACTTATATTGATTCCGGAACTCCACCAACCCGAACAGAGTTGCGGAATCGACAGGGGGAGCTGCGGACATCAATCCCGCGCCTTGAGGACGGTGAGTTATTCGATCTTAGATACTTTGACTTCATCTACGTTATTCACAAAGCTGAAGTTGCGTATCTAAGATCGATTTTCCCCCGTAGTGTAGACCAGCCATAAGACAGGGAACAATGAAAGCCAAGACACGTAGAGGACTGCTGCTTCTATCTTCCAAGCAATTTGAACATTGTGAAAACGGATGGCCATCAGATTTTCTTAATCTTGCACTTGACCTTTGTGTTTAAGGAAAGTTCTTATTTCCACAGGCAGTCGCAACAGATCATTTCTTATTGCACTGGATTTGTGATGAAATTTGACTATTAGCAGGTCTCCTGGGGGGATTATGGGAATACTGGAGATGGGACAATGCAGCATTCAATACATGAACACTTTCCATGCTGCCCGCTCCTCCCTGCAGCTTCCTGCTGCTAAGTCAAGCCACCGGGGTCATTTCAACTTTTTGGATTCAGACTGTTCCTGCAAACGTACTGCTATTGCAGACAGGGAGAATTATAGATTTAAGGGGACGCTGTCAGGACAGTTGTACTGGGAACCAGTAGCTAGAATAGGGGTCAGGCACAGGTGGTGGTGAACTCAGTGTGAAAGGAGGACTAGCATTAGTTTGGATGTGGGTCAAACAGCAGATTAAATATATGGGCGCTGGGTGAGAGAGGAAACTGGCAGCGTGCGTCTCAGGGAGTAGGTTGCTGGGAACATTTAAGGCACTGGAAAGGAGTGGTCAGCAATGGGATGGCAGAGGGTGCATGGGTTATGTGAACACATAACACCAAGTCATTCAAAAATATTTTCTACTCTTTCCCAATACGAGTCCTTTTAGTGTAATACAGAATGAGTTACCTTCACACTGAGGTGTAGGCTCACTCCAGGTTGGAGTGACCTCATCACCAGTGACACACTGAATGGAGGCTTTTTCAACAAGTGAGAAGCCTCTGTCACATTTGTAAGTTACTGATGAGCCAACAACAAAAACTCTCTTGCCCCAGTCATTGTACTGGCCATGGGAGATGTTCGGGGGTTGGGAACAAACTAGAAATGAAGAGAGAAAAATATATTATTTATACAGTAGATAAAAATCTCTAAAAAGAAAAGGAGGTGACAGATTTCCAGCATTTCCTGATGCCATTACAGCAAAAAACAGTCTTTCCATAATACCTGAAAGAACACCCCAGGTATGGCCAACAACCTGCTATCTTGGTGTTCATCTCTTGCTGTGCGTGGCATCAGGACAGTACACACAAAAATGATGAAAAGATGGTTACGTGTTTATGTGGCCATTCGGCTGCTGTGACAGTCATTCACATGCTCCGTGAACAGCACTGAAACAGGGATGATGATGATGATCCAGAGAGATGCTGAATGCCTGCAGCTTCCATTGACTAGAAGGTCAGGCCTTGACTCAGTAAATTGGCCCTGTTATACTTCCGCTCCTCCAAATCCAGATCTGAACCTCCTCCAGCTGCTCAAAGTTCTCCCAGCTTCCCAATCTTCCTCCAAGCTACCAAACCCTCTGAGTCACCCAACAAACACCTCAGCCCACCCCCACAACTGAATCTTCCCTGTAGATACACAGAGACATCCTTATCCCCAGCTGCCCATCGCTTCCAAACTAGCGAAGGGGGAGGTTAGTTAGGGTGACACAAGGGGGCTGGACTAGGTCTGAGCAGTAATATAGTTGTTCTTAGTGGATGGTTTTAGTCATTGGAGGTGAGCCATGGAATTAATACACGTTTGATAGCATGATGGTAAACTAATCCCAGGGCTTCTCATGTACATACACCCACAGCTTGGAAAATGCCTTTGAGGTACTAAAATCCTCACAAGACCTTTGGAAAATAATTAGAGGCCTAAAACTCTTTTCAGGTGCTGAGTATTTTGAGACCTGATCCCCTCCACTACTCAGACACAGAGCTGCAGTTTGCATTTGCACCACTGTCCTCCCTTAAGAGGAGCACAGGGGGATAGTATCTTTAATCTGTACCAGGAGCTCCATACAACCCCCAGTAACAAAGGCTGCTATGAGATGCACTGAATCTCAGGGTCCCAGCCTGTAGGGGACTGGGGCCTACTCAGGCTGGCCTAGCAGTCACAGCTGGGCTGACGATTGCCCACCAGGGACAGGAGCCACCAGGCCAGAGTTGGAAGAATCACAGTTCTCCACCATTTATACTGACCTGGTTCACAAACTGGTACAGCAGGATCCCATGTGCCATCATGTTTGCAGTGAATCTGAGCATTTCCATTGATATTGTCTTTGATACCATACCCCAAATCACATTCAATTGTAACACTGTCCCCAAATGCATAGGTCTCCTCTCCAGGTCTAGGCATCAGTGTCTGTGTTCCGTTGTTAACATCTGGAGCTGGACAACGAACTTCTGAGAAACAACAAGAACAGCAACAGCATTAAATCACAGAAAAGACAATTGTATGGCCGCAGATTCATTTAACCAGATGAAGCCGAAAGCTTTGGAAGCTATGGAAAATTGGCATTTCCTTGACATTACTGAAGAGGCTTGGTTTTAGAGAAAGTTTTCCCTCCTGGGCAGAAACAGCATGTGGGTCAAGGGCCTTCATTTTCATTGTTCTTATGAGTAGTTGTTCTGATTGCAGCTGGCAGAGTATTTTTGGCCTTCACCACAGATAGACTCAGTGATTAGCACCTGCTGTGTTATGACCATACTACATATAAGAAGACAGATGATATGCTGTGATCTATCTTGATCGCTGTTTACTTTAGGTGCAGGTGGAGATGGTGGATGGAGGCAACAGATCTGTTTGTAAGCATAGAAATGTGGCAGATTTTAAGAAGTATAACATGGAATTCATAGCCCAGGGTATATGCAAACTTTAAGCTACCGTTTTACCTTCCCAGTACTGGCCTGCTCCACGCAGACAGCCCTGGGGACCTGTGTCAAGCTGCCTATGGGTTTGGCTTCAGCTTTATCCAGAATCTCTACAGTGCTGTGAAATGCCCCAACACATCCCTCCCACTGGCACACCACTTGCCCCAAGCCTTGAAAGAGGATCCTGGGAAGACAGCCCTCCTGTTGGCTTTGGATGGAGTCCTTTTCTGGATGGATACGGGGCATTTAAAGACCTGTTCTGTCACTTTGGACCTTTTACTTGGCATAAAGGGGCCAGACTGGGAGTGAGGATCGCTCTTCAAATTGCTAACCACAATCCCCAGTGTTAGCAGGAAGAGAAGACCCTGACTATCCTTCCTTCTCTCTCACCCCCATCTCTACACTTTGAACCATACACAAGCTGACTATAAGCACAATCTCCCCATTGGTGTTAAATTTTCTCAATTAAAACAAAGATATTTTGGCCAGATACTTACTCTGACAAAAGTTCAGAGCTGAAGACCAGGTTGAATTTTGAAGACAAGTAACATGCCCTTGCCTAATTCCAGCGATCAGCTCATAACCTGGGCGGCAGCCATATTTAATCACCATCCCGGCTGGAATCAATGTGCCAACATTAGTCTTCCGAACAGCATTGGGAATGTCAGGTGGATCAACACAATAACCTAAGGATAAAACATGAAGAATATAAGGACGTACTTAGCCAGGAAAACCTATTGAGGTGAAATCTCCTCTACAAGAATGTGATGTGAGAGACATAGCTGGGGAAAATTAGAGGTCCATATTCTACTCTCCCTACTTAGATCCATGCAATCCCATTGCCCAGAATTTAGCTCAGTCATTGCAAGGAAACTGCATGGAAAATACAAGAAAAACAAATGGGAATATGGGTGGCAGTCACTATACGATTCTAGCCTGCATTTGAAATTAGAAAGGGAAATGCAAAGCCCTAACCTAAACCAGACGGTGTTTCTGTTTGTCTGTAATGTGCAGCGTTGTTGTAGTTGTCATGGTCCCAGGATGTTAGAAAGAGACCAGGTGGGTGCGGGAATATTTTATTGGTGAAAGTCACAAGCTTAGAGCTTGCACAGAGCTCTTCTGCATGTTGGTAACATGATAACTTCTGAACACCACATACAATCAATTGCACAATTTCTGGGAGCTTTCTAGGCATCAGGAGGCAGAAGCCTATTGGTTTGGTGGAATGTGGACAATTGGAAGATGGATGGGGGAAAAAAAACAGCTTCTTGCATCTGGTAATTGTCAATAGATTAAAGAACTGGTTGATCTCAGCCATTAACACCTTCTAGCATAATACCTGCCATCTCAACACTGCTTGTTCTCTCAGTACCATTTAAAACAGGGGATGGCAAACTGCGGCCCTTCAGGGCTTTGAGTCCGGTCCATGGGAAAGAGAGCGGGGTGGGAGGGTGGCTCACAGGGATCTCATGGTGGAGAATGGAGGATTGAAAGAAGCCCAGTGGTGTGTGCAAAGAGCTCAGCCTACAGACATAACCAAGTGTCCAAATCTCTAATTAATTTCAAACTATAGAATGGTTTAAACTGGAATCCCTGTTTTCAATGGTAAAGTCATTTAACAGCAGCATCATGGGGCTGTCTCAGCTCAGTGAGATTCAGGCTGCCGTGACAATTTCCTCTTTTTCTAAAAATAAAACATGAAACTGGTTGCACAACTGCAATAGGTATCAGTTCAGTGCACATCCTCACAGGCAAGCCAGAAGCACTCCTGTTTCTGAGCCAGCTTGTATACCTAGCCTCAGTCAGGCTGGGCAGACTGCGCACTGCAGATCCCACATAGAGATTCTCTCACCAAGTCAGTTATGCTCAGTAGCAATTACATTAGCAGTGGTCCTATTCCGGTCACAGTCACACTGATCAGGCACCAGGGAAATGCTGGTCACTGTTAGAAGTTAGAACCCCTATTCATATCCCCTCTTAGTCTCCTCTTTTCCAAGCTGAAAAGTCCTAGCCTCTTTAATCTCTCCTCATATGGGACCTGTTCCAATCCCCTATTCATTTTAGTTGCCCTTTTCTGAACTTTTTCTAATGCCAGTATATCTTTTTTGAGATGAGGAGACCGCTTCTGTACACAGTATTGAAGATGTGGGCCTACCATGTATTTGTATAAGGGCAATAAGATATTCTCTGTCTCATACTCTATCCCTTTTTGAATGATTCCTAACATCCTGTTTGCTTTTTTGACCGCCACCTCACACTGCATGGACATCTTCAGAGAATTATCCACGATGACTCCAAGATCAATGTCCTGATTAGTTGTAGCTAAATTAGCCCCCATTGTGTTGTATGTATAAATGGGATTATTTTTTCCAATGTGTATTACTTTACGTTTATCCACATTACATTTCATTTGCCATTTTATTGCCCAATCACTTAGTTTTGTGAGATCTTTTTGAAGTTCTTCACAGTCTGCTTTGGTCTTAACTTTCTTGAGCAGTTTAGTATCATCTGCAGACTTTGCCACCTCACTGTTTACCCCTTTCTCCAGATCATTTATGAATAAGTTAAATAAGATTGGTCCTAGCACTGACCTTTGGGGAGCACCACTAGTTACCCCTTCCCATTTTGAAAATTTACCATTCATTCTTACCCTTTGTTCCCTGTCTTTTAACCAGTTCTCAATCCATGAAAGGATCTTCCCTCTTATCCCATAACAACGTAATTTACATAAGAGCCTTTGGTGAGGGATCTTGTCAAAGGCTTTCTGGAAATCTAAGTACACTATGTCCACTAGATCCTCTTTGTCCACCTGTTTGTTGACCCCTTCAAAGAACTTTAATAGATCGGTAAGACATGATTTCCCTTTACAGAAGCCTCGTTGACTTTTGCCCAACAATTTATGTTCTTCTATGTGTCTGACAATTTTATTCTTTACTATTGTTTCAACTAATTTGTCCGGTACTGACGTTAGACTTATCTGTCTGTAATTGGCGGGATCACCTCTAGAGCCCTTTTTAAATATTGGCGTTACATTAGCTATCTTCCAGTCATTGGTACAGTAGCTGATTTAGAGTTCTTTCAGAACTCCTGGATGAATGCCATCTGGTCCTGGTGACTTGTTACTGTAAAATTTAGCAATTAATTCCAAAACCTCCTCTAGTGACACTTCAATCTGTGACAATTCCTCAGGTTTGTCACCTACAAAGGATGGCTCAGGTTTGGGAATCTCCCTAACTCCTCAGCCATGAAAACTGAAGCAAAGAATTCATTTCGTTTCTTGGCAATGACTTTATTGTCTTTAAGCGCTCCTTTTGTGTCTCCATCATCAAGGGGCCCCACTGGTTGTTTAACAGGCTTCCCGTTTCTAATGTACTTAAAAAACATTTTGTTACTACCTTTTGAGTTTTTGGCTAGCCGTTCTTTAAACTCCTCTTTGGCTTTTCTTATTATATTTTTACACTTAATTGGGCAGTGTATATGCTCCTTTCTATTTACCTCGCTAGGATTTGACTTCCACTTTTTAAAAGATGCCTTTTTATCTCTCACTGCTTTTTTTACATGGTAGTTAAGCCACCGTGGCTCTTTTTTAGTTCTTTTACTGTGTTTTTTAATTTGTGGTACACATTTAAGTTGAGACATTATGGTGTCTTTGAAAAGTGTCTATGCAGCTTGCCACTGCTATGCAGGAGTCACTGCCCAAACACAGGCTGCACGCAAGGCTGGCCAGTTTTGTATGAAGGCTCTGTGCATGTATGTCCGTGAACAGAGGCACTCAGGGAACAGGCAGAGAGAAAACAGGCAGAGAGAACCTGCCCAAGCAGCCAGAAGCAGACAAAGAAGGAGCAGGAAAGCCAAGGAGATGGCAAGAAATGCACCGGTAATGTGGTCTGAGAGAAAACGGAGAGCAGGAGCTTTTCAGTAGTGTGCTGGCAGGAACGAGGCTTGGAACGGTGAGCAAGAAACCTGTCTCCGGTGTGATTCCTACTGTTTTGGAGAATCAGGACTTTTGTCTCCTTTCTCTTTAAATAAACAAGATTGCATCAGAGAAATACCGAGCTTCACCATCAATTTCTCCTCCTAACAGAAACAGCCTGCAAGACCCTGCGTACTGGCTAACCATTCAGGCCAAACAGTTCTTTTCAACCTGTCGCGTCCAAGCATTTACAGTGCGAGCTCAGCTTGAAACATGGGAGTCGCCCCATGGAAGTCAAAACTACCTGTGTGCTTAAAGTTAAGCATGTGCTCAAGAGCTTTGTGGAACGGAGCCTGAAGGAAAGAAAAACACCATCTCCATTTGGAACTGCAGGAGAAATGTAGCAAGGCAGAGCTGGAATTTGGCCAGGAAACCAGGATCAGAGCGGTAAGAACGGCATGGGATCTTTAGCAACCGCAAGCGCCCAGGAGCTTGCCAGAGGGAAGCAAAAGGAGAGTCAAGGGGTGCGAGCGTAGGGGAAAGCCAGGAGAAGGGAGAAGGTGGGGATGGGATTGAAGAGAAAGGCTCATTTTCCTACTCACTGAGAGCTCCCCCAGGCAGCTGCATGAGTATGAGGGTCCCCAGGAGCTGCAGGGTCCAGCCAGAGGGAAGTGACATCGTGGTGCCAGGTGAGTTCCCAGAGAATGGTGGTGACAGTGCAGTGCAGGCAGGGCTGCAGCTGCTCCTCACCTGCGCACTGTGCAACACGGACCCCAGGCATGGCCACCCATAGGCACATGAGGCAAGGGGAAGTGGGATTCCATGCTCTGCCGCTGCAGGGGCCCAGGAAGGGGATGGGCAGAGGGTGCACATGCTGCCCAGCCCCCTCTGTAGTGTTGTTCTCACGGCACAGTGCAAGTGGTTGAGCCGGATACAGCTGCAGTCAGTACCGTAACAGAGGCAGGCTCTGGTCACCCCCTCAGTATAGGAAACACCTGAGGGTGACAGCATTTCCTCCCCCTGCCTCCTTCCAAAGACTGGGTGGCATCAGAAGACCAAGACAGAGGAGTATTAATGTCTAGCATCCCCTGCAGGCTGCACATGATTGTTCTTCCTTTACAGACGGAGCTGCTGGTTGGTGTAGTTTGCAGAGAGAAGCACCTGCCATTGCAGCGCTGTACAGCTAAGGTGTCTCAGTGGAAGGGAAACGCAGCACTGTTATTTTTCTGGTCTGGGGACAATCACAAAGTTATTTTGATTCAGCAGCACTACACCACCCTGTGCTGATCAGCACCTCCAAACAGGGATGATTGCTGAAACACAAGAGGCAGTCCAGTTACCAAAGGATCCTTTCTACTCATCCTATGGGTCAAATTCATCCCTGTTGTTACTCCATCCACCTCCACTAATGTCATTACACTGGGGATGTATCTGACTCAAGCTCCCTCTGCCTTACAGAGGCAAACTGAACCACCCTGGACACTGACCTTCCCCTGTAATTCCACAGAACAGCAGGACAAGCTTTCCCTAAGCTACCTGGCCAAATAAGTTTCAACTCTAATCACCCCTAGGTATGTAAGCAGGGGCTGTCCTATGCCCCTTCGAGTCCCTGATGTGAGGGTTCACTGGCCTGGGGGAGATATTGGTGCTTCACTCCTCAGCAGGAAAAGGAACCTTTAAACATGCTGGCCATCTTCCTGTCGTACAGCCAAAGGGAGAAAATTATAAAAACAAAGACAATCAGAAGTTTTTACATTGCACTTTATTGTAGCCCTGCAGGGCAGAAATAATTGCTTGATCACAAAGGTGTAGGTTAGAGGACACCCTTATCATTCACTGGGCAATGGAGAAATGCTTAGTGAGTTGCTGTCTACAGTTAAATTTTCACCATTGATTCGTGGGAGTGTGTGAGAGGATATAGAAATGCTACAGATGAGATCAGCACTGATGTCAACCAAAAACAGATTTGTTCAGTTTGGGAAGGAAAAAACTGCCGACTTTTTAACTAAGAGGATAGGGCAGAAAATTGGCTTTTTTAACCTTTACATTTTCAGTGGGGCAGAAGGATTTCTGAACAAAGATGCCTTTAAGGTTCATGGAAATTAGGCAGTTAAATAGTCATTCACTACTTTAAATATGTTTGGGTTATAATGCATTAAGTTTAAATATATGCAACAATTGGATGATTTCTGAAAGCTCAAGGCTATTGGCGTATTCTGCATAGGGTCTGAAGCTTGCATCAACTGAAGATTTACTTCCGTACATTTTAATCTAATTTCTGTCAGCTTGCTTTCCCTTTCTGAACCGAAAGGAGTCTGAATTCAATCCTTTTACTATAGACCCCACAAACATATAAGAGGATCAAATCCCTAGTTTATCAAGTAGGGACTTACATTTGGGAGATTGAAAGGAAAGAGCAAAAAAACCCAAAACTTAATCACTGGCACACAGCATGAAAAAGATCTGATTCCTGAGGTATTGGCTAATCTCTTTCTAGATCACTAGACATACTAGCAAGTTCTCTGCAAATAGTAACAATCATCACATGTACAAAGTAATTATACAAACTTAATCCAAAGGAGACAGTTTGTCACAGTAACGGGTCACAGATTTCAGCTATTTCTTGTATTTTTGTAGGCCTCGCTTAAGTTTCTGAATCTCCAGATACAGTTTCTGTGCTTCCAGATGGGTTCTCAGTTCTGCCAGAGATAGACTGCAGTGGAGTAACTTTACACTTTCGCGAACCATGTTGCACAGAGGAGAATTGATTTGCTGCTCCTGTAAATCAGAAACAGAGGGAATGTGATTAAGCTGAAGAAGATAAGGACCTATCCTCACAAGTATGCTTAGTCCTTTTTTATCTGAACCATTATCCAGTATGTTACACATGTCTGTCTCATACAGTCTGTGTCTGATATATTATATGATCCCAAAAGTTGTTGGACATTCTCAAATAGAGCTGGCCAGAAAATGAAAAATTCATGTGAAACATATTGTGCTTTTAAAATCAGTTTCATCCTGAACCAGGGCAAAAACAAAAACAACCCTGAAATTTTTCATGGGAAGGGATTTCAAGAAAAATTCTACTTCAAGAGATCCCAAAATAAAATTTGTTTGGCTTCATGGCTGATCACACCAGCCAGCAAGCAGAGACCCTGGCCACACAGAGTCCATCCAAGCTCCAGCAGCTAGAGAGCCTGGCCATTCAGACTCCTCCTGACTCCAGGGGCCAGGGAAACAGAGCAACTGGGCTCTCTCCCTCTTTGGCCCTGGGGACAGCAGGCGTGGGTGGCAATGGCTGAGAGTCAGAGAGACAGGGCACTCAGCTTTGGCAGCCATCTTGGGAAGGCTTTGGTCATTTACAATTTCTGCACAGACACATATTACATATGTCTGTCTCATACTGTCTGTGCCTGACTTAGGGTCTGATCACAATAAATGCTGAGCAACCTCAGTTGTTGACTTCTAGAGGCTCTGATACTGCTAAGCAAAGTTGAAGAAGTTCTGAGCAACTTCCAGCAGTCAGTCATGGTATTTGCTTTATACTGTGCCCCAGACCAACAGAAAATACATCATGTATCACACCACTGACTGCTTTGAAAACCTCTCTCTATACTTCATAGTAGGGCATAACATTTTCTTCCTGTTGTGTTTTTAACCACCACATTTTACCTATTTTATATTATTTTGGGCATGGAGCAGCCACTCCAAAGGAAGAAAACCTCCTCCCTTAAAACACAAGAAAGAGATGGGGGTGGAGGGGAGTGATGGGATTTGTTTGCTTTCAGGTCAACTTATTTTTTCCACTGAAGTTGTATCAATGGCAGATCTATCTCCCTCGCCAAACAGACCTCATTATTTTAAAGCAGCAAAGATACATTCAGACAGTGTTACGTTTTACACTAGAAATTGGACAGGGTGCATCAAGAAACCCAAACGGACTGTGATGCTTACACACTTGGGTAACACCGACCAGGTGCCATCAGCTGAACATGTAATAGTCAAACTGTCTGTTGTAGACTGATACCAAAGGTCTGAAAATTGGTACCCAGGAAAACATTTGAAAGTAATGTTTTCATTCGTGTTGTACCACGCTTTTTCATCTAATGCAATGACCATTCCTCCATTTTGCACATCTGGTTTTGGACACCCAACTGAAAGGAAAAGGCAGAAGAGAAGACAGTTCAGTGCGAAGGGGAGATGCACGGTGAATGGGGCTTATTGCCTGTAAATCGTGCGCTTAGTTCACTTCATTGCAGCTGTTTTGGTTTTGCAGAGAAATAAACTGCTTGTAACACCAAACCCACAGTGCATCTCTCTCTCCAGAGAAACAAACATCATGAGTTCAACAAGAAAAGGGTGCGAGTGAAATCCCACCCAGTACTGTGTATCATGGGCATTTCCTGGAGTCATCGGCAGCTGAAAGTCCACATGTGGAGCAGCAGAGCACAGGCCCTCTGTTGGTTCATTTAAGGAAGTCTTATTGGCAGTCTTGGGACAACTGTGAACGTGCAGTTCACTCCCAGGAGCATTTGTGGCCTTTTTTAAAATAGCTTCTTTGGTCTATTACAGAATTAGCCTCCTTCATAGGGAGAAGTACATGGAAGTTAGTGGAGTTTCCTTGAATTTATACTATGGAACCAAGAGCAGAACTTGGTCCTCAACAGTGTCTTATGCTTCTACAGTGACTTTCATCCTGCAGGATGCCAAAGATACCACAGTGACTGGCACAGTATGAACACCACAGACAGATAAATGTAAGGCCTGATTGCCCTGGTTCTCAATGGAGTAAGTGAGAGCAGTGGCTTCAGGGAAGCCGGAGAAATTACAGAAGAATCCAGCACTTGCTGTTTAAAGTGTAGTAGGTAAATTCTCTTTAAGGGGAGCTGCTGCTGGATCAAGCCCCATGTCAGTAAATTAGCCAAACCACCTTCCTACTGTGCTTAGTCCTTCCAGAATCACCGAGGCGAACAGCCCAACCTTCCTGAAACCTACCAACCCTCCCTGAGTCCCCCAACAAGTGCCTCAGTCCCACTGTTGAACCATCCCACAACATCTCCCTCGCAGTGTAATTGCTATCCCTCTACCGCTGCCCACCCGTACCTGTGAAGAAGGGGGGAGAATTGTTGAGGATGTTACAAGGGGGCTGAGCCGAGACAAACATACTGACACCATACACAGAGTGGATTCTACATTATAGTTGCCACCATCAGAACAGCTGGACTGGGAACCACAAACCAAGAGATGGGTCAAATGTGGAGTGTGTCTGAGGGAGGAATTCAGCAAGGTGGAAATGGGATGATCAAGCATACGTTAGCGCATAGGTCAGGGCAGATCATGTATACGAGCGCCAGGGCAGAGAGGACGCTGGCAGTGGGCATCCCAGCTCGGAGTGTTTAGTCTGCTGCAAAGGGAGACTCTCCAGTGAGTTGGCCCACGACTCTACATATTGTAAATACTTAAGGGCTAAGATGTTAAATAGCCCCCAGGTCATTGCAATGTGCCCTCCATCCTTTTCTAATCTCAGTCATTCTAGTGTGATGAAGAAATGAATCACCTTTGCACTCGGGGACAGGTGCATCCCAGCACGGAATTCCCCCATTAACAGCTGTACATCGAATGGAGGATACTCCAACAAGTGACCAACCAGGGTTACATTCGTAAGTCACATTTGAGTCAACAGGGAAAATATTTTTCTGGCCGCGGTCGTCCCATCCATTAGCAATGCGTACAGGTGGCGCACAAGCTGGAATAAAAGGGGAAAATACAGCATTGATACACAAGGGGAAATCTCCTAAAAGAAGGGAGGCAGCATAAATACCATGGGGTTTCCTGACACTACATTTCCAAAAAAAGGTGCTTGGAGAGACATCAGTCTCTAATACCGCTGACAATCTGCCAGCACTTTGTTAGTTTCTGGCTGTGAATTAGCATCATACCCATGGCTTTCAGAGAGCAAAGATAAAAACAGCAACATGCAAAAAACTCTTAAAATGGCTCTTTGACCTGTAGAGGGCCCAGGGATCGTTGTTCACGTGCTCACAATACTGAATCACTGCATTGAGTCAACACCAAACCCCCAGTGCATCTCTGTCTCTGGAGAAACAAACATCATGAGTTCTACAAGAAAAGGGCATAAGTGAAATCCCACCCAGTACTGTGTATCATGGGCATTTCCTGTAGACATTGGCAGCTGAAAGTCCACATGTGGAGCAGCAGAGCACAGGCGCTCTGTTGGTTCATTTAAGGAAGTCTTATTGGCAGTCTTGGGACAACTGTGAACGTGCAGTTCACTCCCAGGCACACTTGTGGCCTTTTTTAAAATAGCCTCTTTGCTCTATTGCAGAATTAGCCTCTTTCACAGGGAGAAGTACATGAAAGTCAGTGGAGTTACCCTGTATTTATACTAGTGGAACCAAGAGCAGAACTTGGTCCTCAACAGTGTCTTGTGCTTCTATAGTGACTTTCATCCTGCAGGATGCCAAAGATACCACAGTGACTGACACAGTACGAACACCGTAGACAGATAAATGTAAGGCCTGATTGCCCTGGTTTTCAGAGGAGTAAGTGAGAGGAGGGGCTTCAGGGAAGCCAGAGAAGTTACAGAAGAATCCAGAACTTGCTGTTTAAAGTGTAGTAGGTAAATTCTCCTTAAGGGGAGCTGCTGCTGGATCAAGCCCCATGTCAGTAAATTAGCCAAAACACCCTCCCCTGGTGCTTAGTCCTTCCAGAATCACCGAGGCAAACAGCCCATCCTTCCTGCAACCTACCCACCCTTCCCGAGTCCCACAACAAGTTCCTCAGTCCCACTGTTGAACCATCCCACAACGTCTCCCTCGAAGTGTAATCACTATCTCACTGCCACTGCCCACCTGTACCTGTGAAGAAGGGGGAGAATTGTTGAGGATGTTACAAGAGGGCTGAGCTGAGACTAATAGGAGGAGATTAAGAAAAGGAAATTTTAGGCTAAATGCTAGGAAGAAGCTTCTTGAGAGTGAGATCTAAGAGACTCTTGCATAGTCTCCTAAGAAAAGGGATGTGAAGCTCTATTGATTGACATATTTAAGCCTTGATTAGAAAAAGCCCTGGGGATTAGTCTATAAGCAACAGATCCATCTCCCTCAGATATGGGCGAGGTCATTTGATAGAAGGCAGGGAGGGAAAAGGCCTTTGTGAATCAATGCCCCGTGGGGATCTTTCTAACAGACCCCACCTAGAAACAGATCTGATGGGTTTGCATCTTCTCTGATACCATTTCTAGGTTTTATAGGAGTCTATTTTTTTCTCAGCAGGATGCTTTAGTTGTGTTCATATTTACCCTTAATACAAGATGGCATTGGGGGATCCCAATTCCCATTTGTCTGGCATTCGATTGACTTGCTGCCTTCGAGGATGTAGCCAGATTCACATTGAAATTCAACACGGTTTCCAACTGTATATTCAGTTTCATGTGTAGAGATCTGTTTTCCATTTTCAATCACTGGGTTTGGACAACGAGGAATCTCTGAGGAACACCAATAAACAAAGGGTTTAAAATGTTTTTGTTCAGACAAAGGGTTTGTCTGCATGGGAAATTCATGGGAAAATTAGGGTGAAATAGCAAGGCTGTAAATTGAAAGGGCAATAGCTAACTCCACACTAACTCATCTCATGGACACTCTTACTCCACACTAAGAGGGCTTTTTTGTGAGTTAGGTAAATTGTCTTCCAAAGTCACAGTAGAGATACTTTCCGTGGGGGAGACTTGTTCACTGGGAGAGTCGTTATTATTCCATTTCAAACCATAGGTCCGTGACAGCAAACTCATGAGGAGAAATGACAAACATCTAAAATTTTAGTGTTACGTCTAACACATTCAAAGCCACAACATTTATATGGCTGCTGATCCATTTTCTCTGCAGTCCCAACACTTGGGGAACCCATGGCCATGGCTATAGAAAAGCTGCAGATTTTCTCAACCGTGCATTCCAAGAAAGTTCTATTTCCACAGGCAGATATGGCAAATAATTTCTCCCTGCATTCGAGTAACAGTGATTATGGGATTACACGGATTATGGGAATACTGCAGATGGGCAATGAAGTGGCCAGTGCATTAACATGCTGCTAGCTGCCTTCACCCCAGCTTCCTGCTGCTAAATCAAGTCACTGGGGTCTTTCCAACTTGGACTCAAATTGTCACCACAAACATACTGACACCACACACACGTTAACAGTGCCACCATCAGAACAGGTGGATTGGGAACCAAGACATGGGTCAAGTGAGGGGTGTGTCTGAGGGAGGAATTCAGGAAGCTTGGAATGGGAGGATCAAGCATAAGTTAGGGCATAGGTCAGGGCAGACTATGTGTACGAGTGCCAGGGCAGAGAGGATGCTGGCAGGGGGCATCTCAGCTGGGAGTGTTTGGTCTGCTGCAAAGGAGGAATCTGCAATGAGTTGGCCCATGACTGTACATATTTTCAGTATTTAAAGGTCTAAGATGTTAACTAGCCCTCAGGTCATTGCAATGTGCCCTCCACCCTTTTCTAATCTCAGTCATTCTAGTGTGATGAAGAAATGAATCACCTTTGCAATAAGGGACAGGGGCATCCCAGTGCGGAGTTTCCCCATCATCAGCTGTACATCGAATGGAGGATACTCCAACAAGTGACCAACCACGGTTACAGGAGTAACTCACAGTTGAGCCCACAAGGAAAACATTTCTCCAGCCGCGGTTGTCCCATCCATTAGAGATGTGTGCAGGTGGCTCACAAGCTGTAATAAAAGGGAAAAATACAGCATTGATACGGAATGGGAAATATCCTTAAAGAAGCTAGGCAGCATAAGTACAGTGCGGTTTCTTGAAACTACATTTCCAAAAAAGGTGCTTGGAGAGGCGCCAGTCTCTAATACCGCTGACAATCTGCCAGCGCTTTCTGTTAGTTTCTGGCTGTGAATTTGCATCATACCCAAGACATTGGGAGAGCAAAGATAAAAACAGCAACATGCAGAACACACTTAAAATGTCTCTTTGACCTGTAGGGACCCAATGGACTTCAACAGTAGGGTCCTTCTGCATGACTCCCTGAGTCATTAAACTGGCCTGCTACATCTGCATCACCAAATTCCAAATCTAAACCCCTTCTATAGCCACTGAGTTCTGCCAGAACCCCCTGAACAAGCATACCAAGCCTCCTCCAAGTTATGAAACTCTTCCGGGGTCCCCTGAGTTCCTCACCAATCCTCACTAGCTACTGAACTTTCCCACCACACCACCCTCCCAGTATAACGAGCCATCCTTTCCCCATATGTCCATCCCTCTCGAACTGGTGAGGAGGAGGACTGCTCAGGGTGAAAGAAGGGGACAGAGCTGGTTCTAGCAGGCTATGTAATTTTTCATAGTGGTTAGTTTTAGTCTGACACTGTTCTGGGATCGTCAAACTTTTCTGACAGTAGCCAGAGTGACGTGAAAAGCAGTCCCAGTGCTGCCTGTTGAAATAGGCCTAGAACTCTGAAAATGCTCGAGTAACTCATAACTCCAATAACAGATATTACCTTATACCCGGGTCTCTCTAATCCCTCTTCTGGATTTTTGAAAATTCATGGATGCTTAAAATTCTCTTTTCATGTGGCTCAGCATTTTGAGAATTGACCCAACACTGATGTGGGTGCCAGAAGCATTTGTGCCACTGCTCCCACTCAGTGGTTGAGTTGGGGGATGGCAACTTTAATCTGTGATGGGATCTTTATAATGGTCATAGTGAAGCTAACTGCTAAGGGAGACACAGAATCATTGTATCCTCTGGGCATTCCAGCCACCCTCTGCTTCACCCAGCATCATCGATGCTTGGGACAATGTTGTCTGATCTCTGGACCACTGGGGGAACAGGGCACTGTGGAGACCATCTCCCATCATAGCTCCCTTAATCAGGGCTGGCTCCAGGGTTTTTGCCACTTAAAGCGACGGAAAAAAAAAAGAAGCCATGATCGTGTTCAGCAGCAGCTCCATCACTCCCTTTTCTTCTTTGGCGGCAATTCAGTGGCAGATCCCTCCCTCCAAGAGGGACCGAGGGACCCACCGCCGAATTGCTGCCGAAGAGCCTTACTTGTCACCCCTTCCCCTTGGCCACCTCAAGCATCTGCTTGCTGAGCTGGTGCCTGGAGATGGCCCTGCCCTTAATCCAGGGCAATCTTTCTGCAGAAGCCTTTTTAAGACAGGGCTAGTCCTTAAAGGTATAGAGCATATTTTGCTTCAAGAAATCTTAACTGCAAAAGGCATTTATTTGTACGGACATATAGTCCAGGCACTAACTCCAATAAACAACATATTTTTAAATGCTGGCTAATGAAGAACATAGGTCTGTCACATCTTACACTGGGGTTATGTTCCACAGTCAGCGTGTAAAGCGAAAACCACGTATAGTCAAAATGACCCTTGAAAATCCCTTAAATCACCCATAAAGTACAATTTTGTGTATACAACCCTGTACAGTACTATGTATTGTATACAGCAATGTACAGTACAGTATATAATAAAGAATACATACGCAAAATATAATTTTACAGTATTGTCATAAACAGATAGTAGGAGTTAATAGAACAGAAGTACTTTATATCTCTTTTGACTGTAAGGGGTTAACAAGTTCAGTAAGCCTGGCTGTCACCTGACCAGAGGACCAATCAGGAGACAGGATACTTTCAAATCTTGAGGGAGGGAAGTTTCTGTGTGTGCTTTATTTTTGGTTCATTCACTGCTGGGGGCTCAAAGTGACCACGTGCAACCAGGTTTCTCTCCAATCTAACCTATACAGGCTCTTAAAAAATAGTGGAGTACTAGATAGATAAAGCTAGTTAGCTTAGTTTTGTTTTCTTTATTTGCAAATGTAGCATTTCGCTGGAAAGGAGTTTAATGTGTATTTGGCTGAAAGGATTCAGATTTGTATTTTGCGAAAGGATTTAATTTGTACTTAATATAGGCTGGAGGGTAATTCCAGTGTCTACAGCTGAAGAAACCCTGTTCTATTGCCATTTTAAATTTTACAGAGAGTAATTTTTTTCTCTTTTTAATTAAAAGTTTCTTGTTTAAGAACTGATTGTTTTTTTTTTTTATTCTGGTGAGACCCCAGGGGACTGGGTCTGGATTCACCAGGGAACTGCGTGGGGAGAAAGGAGGAAGGGGAGAAAAGGCTAATTTCTCTCTGTGTAGGATTACTGTCTCTCTCAGGAGAAGTCGGAAGGAGAAAAAAGAGAAGGAAGGAGGAAGGGTGAATGTCCCCCTGTTTTGTGATTCAAGGAGTTTGAAAATCACATAATCGTCCAGGGTAACCCAGGGAGGGGAAGCCTGAGAGGCATGGTGGGGAAAGGGTTTTATTTCCTCCTTGTGTGAGATTTCAGAGGGTCGGGTCTTGGGGGTTCCCCGGGCAAGGTTTTGGGGGGACCAGAGTGTACCAGGCACTGGAATTCCTGGTTGGTGGCAGCACTACAGGTTCTAAGCTGGTAATTGAGCTTAGAGGAATTCATGCTGGTACCCCATCTTTTGGATGCCAAAGTTCAGAGTGGGGAATTGTACCATGACAAGTATTTTTAATAATTTAACAGAGAGTCAGAAGAATGAAAGAATAAAACATGAAAACAGTACAGTGCAGTACTGTAAACCTGAACAGTCACCAGTCATCCTGGATATTCTTGCTAGTCTTGTACTGTACACACTCCAATTATTAGTCTTCCTCTTCCCCTGACAACACTATTATTGAGTCACCAGGGCTTGATGTCAATCCAGGAGACGATGGGCCAGGCTTGGATGACGGAGAGCGAGTCTTAGAGGAACTGCATGGCTCTGGTTCAGCTCGAGAAGTTGATTGTGTAGGCTCTGCTGCTGCTGGTTGTTTTTTCTTTAAAAACATGGTGATTGGCAACTGTCGCTGTTGTCTCTTGAGCTCCTCAAACATTTCTTGGTACAGTCTCAAATCATCCGTAATACTACGTGTGATTTTGAGGCTTCATTCCATAGAGGGATTGTATTCAGAAATTAAATCATTCAAGTGTTTCGCTGCCTGGAACACTTCAGCAAATTTATGAAGATTCCCACTTGCTAGCTCTTCCTGTTCGTCATCATCATCTTCATCTTCTATAGCCGATTTTATCAGTTCCTCTAACTCTTCGTTAGTCAATGTTTCTCTATGGCCCTCAATTAATTCCTCAATTTCTTCCTCAAGGATGTCAACAAAGCCATCATCACCAATTTGCCTGGCCACCTGAACAATGAGTTGAACTTCTTTATCAATGGTCAGGAAACTTTTAAAATCACTCACACAGTCTTCCCTTAGGTTTCGCCAACAGGCGTTGACTGTTTCAGGCTTGACTGAATCCATTGCCTGTTTAATATAAGTGATGCCATCAGCAATGTTGAAGGACTTCCAACACTCTATTACATTATGATTGGGATCAGCATCCATAGTGGTAAGGATCTGTGAGAATGTAAGCCTCGTGTACGTGGCCTTGAAACAGCTAATGACGCCTTGGTCAAGAGGTTGGAGGTGGTATTGGGGGGGAGAAGGACGACTTCAACGTCATTATGCACAAACTGGAGTGTTGCAGGGTGGCCAGGAGCATTGTCTACGATCAGCAACACTTTAAAGTCAAGTCCTTTTTCTTCAAGGTACTGCTTGACCTCCAGAATGAAACACTTGTGGAACCAATCCAGAAATAATGCTGCCATCACCCAAGCCTTTTTATTTGATTGCCA
>NC_133772.1:13608099-13626337 GCF_003597395.2 Chelonoidis abingdonii
TGCGCGCATATCGAAGTATAATATATTTTGATTTCTCTATCATGTTAAACGTGCTAGAGAAATTTAAATAATGGTTATTTGTGTGTCTAGTAACGTTGAAAACGAAGTTCTTGTTTTATTTTCTTTTGTTAGAAAAAAGATTTGTCCGTTTTTATGTATTTTAAGTAAGGAACTAGTAGGGCTCTATGGCTATATAGGAAGGAGGAAACGAATAGAAAGGTTGGGCTGGCTCTGGTGGATTTGTTTCTATAGAGCAACAGATCCATCTCCCTTCAGATGATGGGCGAGGATCATGTTGATAGGCGAAGAGGAAGGGGGGGGAAGCTGCTTGTTGGGATGCAATGCCGGAAGTTGGGTTCTTACTCGTAACAGACCCCTCTAGAAAGAAGTCTGATGGTTGCTCTTCATCTGATCCGATTTCTGGTTTTTAGGAGTCTATTTTTTTCTCGCAGGATGCTTTATTGGTTTATTTACGCCTTAATACAAGTGGCATTGGGGATCCGCAATCCCATATTGGTCTGGCTTCGATTGACTTGTGCCTTCGAGGACGATGTAGGCCATGATTACATGGAAGTCAAGCGGTTGTCAACTGTTAGTATTTCAGTTGATGTGTAGGAATTGTTTCCATTTTCAATACTGGTTGGCACGAGGAATCTCGGAGAAACCATGAAACAAAGGGTTTCAAAACTGTTTTTGTTCAGACAAGGTTTGTGTGCATGGACTCTGGAAAGTTAGTGGTGAGAATTGCAAGGCTGTAGAGTGAAAGTGCAATAGCTCTCACCGTAATCATCTCGGTGGCACTCTTACTCCACACTAAAGGGATTTGTTGTGAGTTAGTAGAATTGGTCTTCGCTAGTCACAGTGAGTACTTTCTGGTGAGGACTGATTCCTGGGATGTCGTTTTATTCCATTTCAAACCATCAGTCGGGTACAGCAAACCATGAGGAGAATGACAAAATCTAAAATGCTTTTTAGTGTTACGTTAACATTCAAACCCACATTTGATGATGGCTGCTGATCCATTTTTCTGGCAGTCCCAACACATTGGGAGAACATGGCATGGCTATCGGAAGGACGGCAGTTTGGTCACCGTGGGCATGCCAAGAAAAGTTCTATGGTTCCACACGGCAGGAGTTGGCAATAATTTCTTCCCTGCATTTCGGAGGTAACTGATATGGATCCGGGACGGATTGTGGGTACTGCAGAGGGCGAATTGGATGGCCGCGTGCATTAACATGTGCAGCTGCCTTGCCCCAGCTTCCTGCTGCTAAATAAGTTGTCACGTGGGGTCTTTGACCAACTTTAGGGGACTCAAATTAGTCACCACAAACTACTACACGCACACCGGTTAACTAGTTGCCCATCAGAGACAGTTGGATGGGAACCAAGACATTGGGTCAGTGGGGGGTGTGTCTGAGAGGAATTCAGGAAGTTGAATGAGGACGGGGGAGCACGGGGCGGTTGGAGGGGGTGGGTGGGGGGGAGTGGTCAAGCATAAGTTAGGGGTGGTCAGGGCAGATATGTGTACTGAGTGCTCCAGGGCAGGGGTGCTTGGCAGGGGGCATTTCTCAGCTGGAGGTGGTGTTGGTCTGCTGCAAAGAGGAAATGCTGCAATGGGAGTGGTCGGCGCATGGACGTAGAATGTTCTATTATTTAAGAGGGTTTAAGATGGTTGAACTAGCCGCAGGTCATCTTGCAATGGTGCCCTCCACCTTTTCTAATTCAGTGCATTTGCTGTGTGGATGAAAAAATGATCACCTTTCAATAAGGACAGAAGAGGGATTCCATGTGCTGGAAGTTCGCCCTAATCAGCTAAGGTAGCAGGGTGGGTGTGTGACATCGGAATGGGAGCGGTACTCCAACAAGTGACAACACCGGGTTCGGAGTAACTCAGCAGTTGAGCGCACAGGAAAACATTTTCTCAGCCTGCGTGTGGTCCTCTATTAGAGATGTGTTGCAGGTGGCTGCACAAGCTGTATAGAGAAAGGCAAAATCAGCATTGATGACGGGAATGGGGAATGATCCTTAAAGAAGCTAACGGCAGCATAAGTGACAGTGCGGATGCTGGGAGGAACGCGAGGGTGTTCTTGGACTACATTTCCAAAGAAAGAGTGCTTGGACGAGGCCCGAGTCCTACTTTATGAAGTACCGCTGGACAATCTGCCAGCGCTTCTGTAGTTGTCTGGGCTGTGAATTTTTGCAATCGATAACGCGCACGAAGACTTGGAGAGCAAGAAGAGAAATAACAGGCACGATGGCAGAACACACTTGAAATGTCTCTTTGACTGTAGGCAGCCCAGGACTCAACAGTAGGTCCTCACTGCATGAGTGCCTAGGAGTTTATTAAATTAGGGCCTGTACATCGTGCGATTCACAGAATTTCCGCAACTCTAACCTTCTATAGCCACCTGTGTTTGCCAGAACCCCTGACAAGCATACCAGCCTCCTCAAAGTTATGGACTACTCTTCGGGGGTCGCCTGTTCCTCACAATCCTGCACTAGCTACTGAAGTGTCCACCACACCACCCCAGGTATACGAGCACATCGCATTTCCATATGTCATCCCTTCGACTGGTGAGGGAGAGGATCTGCTTCGGGGTTTTTGACAGGAGGGGGCGCATGATGAGCTGGGGTGTGCGTGTATAGCAGGGCTATGGTAAATTATTCAGAGGGTCGGGGTGGTTTAGTTTTTGTCGACGTGTTGCTGGGACGGTTCAAACTTGTCTACCAGTTAGCCGGGTGCGTGATAAAAGCGAAGTCCCCAGTGGATGCCTGTTGGACATAGGGCTGAACTGCATGGATAGATGCGGAGTTTAGCTATATCCAAAAGATATACTTATACCGGGTCTCTCTAATCCTCTTCTGGATTTTTTGAATCATGGTATGCTTAAAAAATTCTCTTTTGGTGCATGTGGGCGTCGCTTGGAGAATTCGCCACACTTGACTGGTCGGGGGGTGGCCAGCCGAGCATCTTGTGTGCACTGGTCCACTGCAGTGTTGATGGAGATGGCACTTTTAAGTGCGTGTGATGGAGATCTTTTAATGGTCATAGTAAGCTACACGTGCTAGGAACACAGAATTTTGATATCGTCTGGGCATTGCCAGGGCCGACCCGCATTCTGGCTGTCCCAGCGGGGAGTTGCTGATCGGATAGGGGCTTGGTGACCGAATGTTTTTGGGGCCGATCTCTGGGACCACTGGGGGGGGATCCGGGTGGGTGGAGACAGGTGGCACTGCGTGGGAGACAGTCTCCTTTCATAGGTCCGGCTTAATCAGGAGCTGGCTCAGGGTTTTGCCACTTAAGACGACGGAAAAAAAAAGGAAGCGTATGGATCGTGTTCAGGCAGCAGCTCCATACTCCCTTTCGCGTTCTTTGGCGGAATTCAGTGCGAAGATCCTCTCCAGGGAGTCCGAGGATCCACAGGCAACAATTGCTGGCCGAATAGCGCTTATTTGGTGTCACCCCTTCCCCGTTTGGCCACTCTAAGCACCTGCTTGCTTACGCTGGGGTGCCTGGAGATGGCCCTGCCCTGATTCCAGGCAATCTTGTCTGAGAGCGCTGTTTAAGACCGGGTAGTCCTTTAAGGGTATAGGGCGAGTATTTGGGCTTCAGATCTTAACTGCAAAAGGCATTGTATTGACGGACGATGATCAGTCAGGGGCACTTAGACTCCAATAAACCAGACATTTTCTTAAATGGCTGGTGCTGAGGAACACTGGTCTGTTCCATCTTGGGTGGGCCGCGGCGACTGGGTTATGTTTCCACGGCAAGGGCGTTGTAAGCGAACCGGTTAGTCGAAATGCCTTGAAATCCCCTTAAGATCACATTAGAAGAGTTTACAATTTGTGTGTATAACAACCCTGGTACATACTAGTATTGGTGGACGAGCAATGGTAGCAGTACATATATATAAATGACTACCTACGGAAAAGTATAAGTTGGTACGAGTAGTTGGGTCAAACAGATGGCAGGTAGGGCGGGAGGTGGAAATAAGACGTTAATAGGACAGAAGTAACTGTGAGTATATCTCATTTTGACTGTAAGGGAGGAAGATGAACAGGTTCGTAGTCCTGGACTGTCACTGACCAGAGACCAATCAGGGACAGGATACTTCTCAAATCTTGAGGGGAGAGAGTTTGTGTGTGTGCTGTAGTTTTTGGTTGCTATTCATCTGGGGGTCAAAAGTGACCAGGCGATGCAACCAGGTTTCTATCCAATCTACCTAAAATGCATCTTAAAGATGTGGGAGTCTAGTAGATAACGCTAGTTAGGTTACTGTTTGTTTTCTTTATTGCAACATGTGCATCTTCGCTGAGGGTTATTTGTGTATTTGGCTGAGGAGTTCAGATTTGTATTTTTGATGAAGGGATTTATTTGTACTTGATACTTAGGTGGCGAGGTATTCCAGTGTCTACAGGCGTGAAACCCTGTGTCTTATTCATTTTAAATACAGAAGATAATGTTTTTTTCTCTTTTAAATTAAAAGATATATAATATGTTTTAAGACCTGTATGGTTCATTTTTGTTTATGCTTATTTGGTGCAGACCCTCAGGGACTGGGGTCTGTCACCGGGAACTGTGGGGAGAAAGAGGAAAGGGGAGGAAACAGAAAGGCTAATTTCTCTACTTGTGGTTAGGATTACGTGTCTCTCTCAGGAGAGTCTGGGAGCGGGAAAGAGAAGGAAGGGGTAAGGTTGAATGTCCTCTCTGTTTGTTGATAAGAGTTTGATCACAGTAATCTTTCAAGGGGTACCCAGGGGAGGGAGCCTGGGGAGGCAAGCATGGGGGGGCACGGTAGTTTTACTTCCTTGGTGGTTGAGAATTCACGGGTCTGGTTTGGGTCCGAGAAGCGGGGCAATTAATAAAGGGTATAAAGTGTTGGGGGACCAGAGATCAGCCCAAAAGAAGAGCCAACCACTGGGAATTCCTGTTGTTTGTATAGACAAAGAGGGCACTTTACAGTTCCTTAAGCGGATTGAGCTTAGAGGATTCATGCTGGTTACCAAATGAGAGTATGTTCCATTACTGCTCTTTTCGTTTTTTCCTTTTGGATTTTAAGGCCAAAAGTCAGAGTGGGATGTACCGATTTGTACAAGTATTTTTGAATATTTAACAGAGAGGTCAGAAGAATGAAGAATAACATGAAACAGTACAGGCAGTACGGTAACGCTGAACAGTCACCAGTCTCCTGTTTTGCTATCTTGATATGTTACACACTCCGATATGTGCGTTTCCTCTTCCCTGACAACATCATATTGTACATGGGCTTGATTGTCAATCCAGGAGACGATGGCCAGGGCTTGAGAGTGATGGTGGTATGAGAAGCGGAGTCTTTAAGAGAGGACATGCATGGCTCTGGTTCAGCTCGGAGAGAAGTTTTGATTGTGTACGGCTCTGCTGCTGCTGTAAGGTTGCGTTTTCTTCTTTTTAAAACTGTGTTTGGCACACTTGTCGCTGTATTGTCTCTTGAGTCGCTCAACATTTTTTAGGTTACCACTGTCCTCATCATCTTGTATACTCGTGGTGATTTTTTATTGAGGCTTCATTCCATAGAGGGTGTATTCAGAAATTATATCATTAGAGTGTTCTTCGCTGCACCTTGACCTTCAGCAATTTAATAGAAGATTCCATTGCTAGGCTTCTCCTGTTCGTTCTCATCTCTCTTCATCCTTTCTAGAGCCGATTTTTCAGTTCCTCTACTCTTCGTTAGTCATTTGTTTCTCTATGGCCTCATTAATTCCTGCATTTCTTCAAGGATATCAACAAAGCCATCTCACCATTTGCCTGGCCACTGAACATGAGATTGAACTCTTTATCAATCGTCAGGAAAACGTTTAAATCACTCACACAGGTCTTCCGTAGTTTCGCACAGCGTTGACTGTTTCAGCTTGTGATTCCATTGCCTGTGTAATATAAGGTGCATGCCATCAGCAATGTTGAAGGACTTCCAACACTCTATTACATTCGATTGGATCAGATCCTCAGTGGTAAGGGATCTGTGAGAATGTAAGCCTCGGTACGTGGCTTGAAACAGCTAATGACGGCCTTTTGGTCAAGAGGTTGAGTGGTATTGGGGAGAGAAGACGACTTCACGTCATATGCTGCAAACTGGGTTGCAGGTGGCCAGAGCATTGTCTACGATCAGCATACCACTTTAAATTCAATCTTTTTCTTCAGACTGCCTTGACCTCCGAGAATTGAAACCACTTGTGGAACCATCACAGAAATAATGCTGCCATCACCCAAGCCCTTTTATTGAATGCCAGAAACACAGGGCAGGAGATCTTTCGTTTTTGTTCTTGCCTTTTAGGGCACGGGGATTTGCAGCCCTGTAGAGCAAGCCCGGCTTTATTAAATGCCCAGCCGCATTGCCACAAAGCAACACAGTCACACAGTCTTTAGCTGCTTTGAAGCCAGGGGCTTGTCTTTCTGATTTCGAAATGTAAGTGCGGGTGGGCATTTTCTTCCGGAAGAGCCCAGTCTCGTCAGCATTAAAAACTTGTTCTGGAAGATAGCCCCTTTCCTCTATGATTTTCTTTAATTGTTCGGGGTAGGCTTTTGCTGCGTCCTAATTGGCAGATGCAGCTTCACCAGTAGTCTGCACATTTTTGAGGTTGAACTGGTTCCTGAAACTGTTAAGCAACCTTGGCTGGCTTTGAATTCCTTCTTATCAGAAGGCTGTACCTCTTCGGCAGGAGGTTTGAACAGCGCATAGATGCTAAGAGCCTTTTCTCGCAACACGTTGCCATTGATAGGCACACGTTTACAGTTCATCTCTTCCAGCCTTAAGTTTAATGCCTTTTCAGTCTTCACTAAAGTCTTATCACGCACTTGGCTCATCACCTTAGCAGTTACTGGAGCACTTGATGCCACGGCTTGACGAACTTCTGTCTCTTGAATCTTGATGGCATGGATGCTAGATTTGTTGCGGCCGTATTTGCGCCATGTTGGCGATGGACCTACTGTCTCTCAGTAAGTCCAACACAGCCAGTTTTTCCTCCAGCGTTGGAACACATCGCTGTCTCTTTGGTTGAGCACCAGATGAAGTAGCTGCCTTGCGTTTAGGGGCCATGTTATACAGCACGAAAAATATATACTGTCTCTTTAAACCGTACAGGCACAGTAGAGTCTCACTCAGCCTGGCGAGATGCACACAGTATGAGAGGCACAGGGGGACTGAGTACTGCAGTGGGAACAGCAGATTCGCTTCTCCCATCTCACACTCACTGCAGGGCAGACACATTATTTAAACTTTTTTTTCTTTTTTTTTTTTTGCTAACACTCCAGGGTTATTATAGGGGAGAACCTTATCACAGGCCTAAAGACATGCTGTTGCTGTCAAGTCCCTTCCTGCAAATTTTATTGGGAACAGCAGATTCACATCTCACGCTGGTGGAATCGCTCGTTTTTTGTTTTTTTCTTTCTCCCAACTGCGCAAAGCTGAAATCACGCATACTAAACGCGCGAAAGATGCGACAGGCCTGTAGTTATAAAGTACTGGGAGACTTTATGGAGGACTGAAAATTCTCCCAATACAGTTTAATAAATCAATTGCTGACAAGCAGATACTCTTGATGGGGTAAACACTAATGTGCAGGAAAGGACAAAAGGATCTTCCTCAGGTATAGTTGCTAGTTAAAGGATTGGTATGTAATTGTGCTAACAATGATGCAATGGGAGAGACCCCATATTTTCTATGTTTGGCAGGCATCCTTTGCTATCAACTGATTTGTGCTTTGAAATCCAACAGCAAAGGCAAGCTGCGGTAACCTATCAGCAGCATGTGAAGGACATGAGATGCAGACATGGCTGTGCATATAATTTAGCTAATAAGAAAACAGAGAAAAATCATTTGGCAAACAAGTGGTGATGGTGTGCCAAAGTAATCATGTCTTTTGTAGAACTGGGAGATAGAGACGTATTACCCAATCTTAGTCCCACAGTAAATGAGAAAATTGCAGATAGGTGGGAGTCATTAGTCTATATGGTACCACAGCAACTGGAAAGTGAATTACATATCTACAAGGTACAGGCACAGTTGGGAGAAGGTTCCATCCAACCCTGCACCAGGATAAGCTTTGTCCTTGTGGATTCATTTCTCCTTCCAAAGCTATCAAAGTAGAATTGTGGAAGACACTCCAGTAATCTGGAAAATTTGATTAAAAAGTAGCTAATGCAAGTATACAAATTGAAGAAGGAGGTGAATCTTCATATGATTCCATTCTACAATCAAACTAAATCCTGTAGCAGGGGAATACTTCATTCCATGACAATCAAAGTGAAGAAGCAAACAGCAGGAAATTCACCAGATGAGCTCAGCACTGGAGCTGGGATGAATTTGCCTAATTCTATCAACAACATCTGTGAGAAGTTCTGTAGAGGTGCCTAGCAGAAGAAGTAAAACTAGAAGTCAATCTGCCCAATCTGTGGACCATGTTCTTAATTTTGCTACTTTCGTTAGGGAGTAAAGGCCCACAGGCAATACTTGCTTATTATGTGTACCTTTTGGTACTACTTGTGCATGCCAATAGACTCAGAAGATAAAATTGCCCGTCACAGATATCACACTGCCAGGACGTCAGTCATTTAGGTAGGGGAGAATGTGCCTCACATAGACTCATAGAACTGTAGGACTGGAAGGGACCTTGAGAGATCATCTAGTCCAGTCCCCTGCACTCAAGGCAGGACTAAGTATTATCTAGACAAACCCTCGGAGGTGTTTGTCTAAACTGCTCTTAAAAATCTCCAGTAGAGATTTCACACCCTCTCTAGTCAATTTATTCTGGTGCTTAACCACCCTGAGAGTTAGGAAGTTTTTCCTAATGTCATGTCCAACCTAAACCGCCCTTGCTGCAATTTAAGCCCATTGCTTCTTGTCCTGTCCTCAAAGGTTAACAAGAACATTTTTTCTCCTTCATCCTTGTAACAATCTTTTATGTACTTGAAAACTGTTATGTACCCCCTCAGTCTTCTCTTCTCCAGACTAAACAAACCCAATAATTTCAATCTTCCTGTAAGTCATGTTTTCTACACCTTTAATCATTTTTGTTGATCTTCTCTGGATTTTCTCCAATTCGTCTTTCCTGAAATGTGGTGCCCAAAACGGGACCCAATACTCCAATTTAGACCTAATCAGCATGGAATAGAGCGGAAGAAATACTTTTCCCAAGGTTTCACACCCAGCACAATGGGACCTTGGATCCTGACTGAGTCCTCTGTGTGCTACCATAATATAAATATATAAGTATGCAGCAATTACACTCTGTGAGTGTTAGATGTTCCTTTCAAAATCAGGGATGGGAGTTCACTTTATCAGAGTTCTTCACTGTATATCCAAACTGGTTTGCAAACTGTAACAGCCCCTTAAAATAGAGATGAACCTATAATGTGAGATTCAGTCAATCAGATTAAAAACTGAAGTCATTCAAAAAAGAGTAATGGATCGGATGGGCACCAAAAAAAAGTGTGTGTGTGAAATTGGAACTGGCTAACAGCAGTGTGTGGTCATGCCTTCTTTGGGTGGAAGGAAAATACACCTCTACCTCGATATAATGCTGTCCTCGGGAACCAAAAAATCTTACCGCATTATAGGTGAAACTGAGTTATATCAAACTTGCTTTGATCCACGGGAGTAGACAGCCCCGCCCCCCTGGAGCGCTGCTTTACCGCGTTATATCCGAATTTGTGTTATATTGGGTCACGTTATATCGGGGTAGAGGTGTAGTGGTATCCTCCAACCACTTTTTGAAATGGGATGGAGTCAGGGGATCACAAAGCCAGTCCAGCTACAAGTACAGAGATCTTGTTTTCTGTGTGTTTACAGAGTGCTGTGTGTACTTAACACAACTGGGGCCTGTCATGGTCACTCATACATCTACTCTCTCTGCAGATTTCTTCAGAGGAAACTCAGCCTGCCCACTGCAGATCCCAACTTTCACCAGTTCCTTTTCTCCTCTTTTACCAGAAATCTGCTGACACCCCACTATAAATAAAAGGAGATACACCTATCTCCTGAAACTGGAAGGGACCCTCAAGGGTCATCGAGTCCAGCCCCCTGCCTTCATTAGCAGGACCAAGTACTGATTTTGCCCTAGATCCCTAAGTGGCCCCCTCAAGGACTGAACTCACAACCCTGGGTTTAGCAGGCCAATGCTCAAACCACTGAGCTATCCCTCCCCCCATGAGTACCCTGGAATGAACTGGGGGGAACTGGAATGAACCAAAGTCTTACAACATCACCACCACCCCACTAGTGAGCTCATGCAGTGCCATTCACTAACTTTGTTCCTTCTGTGCAGCTAACAACATACATTGACTCCCTTTGTGTGTCCTCGCCTCATGATGGAAGAACAGTAGAGAAATGCTACCATAATATAAATATATAATTATGCAGCAATTACATTGTTCGGGAGTAGGTCAGGGATAGCAGGTCACTATGTCAGAGTTCTTTATCATTTATACATACCTGGTTCGCAAATTGGTAATGGAGGATGCCATTCATGATTACGTTCACACTTCATCAATCCATAATTGCCTTTGAGGGCGTAACCGCGATCACATTCAATGTGAATCTCGTCCTCATACACGTAGGGTTCTTTTCTAGGTCTCACTCTTCCATTGCGAATGTCTGGAGATGGACATCTAATTTCTGTGAAACACCACCACCAACAGTGTTAAATCAGAGCAAAACCAATTCTACAGATTCATTTACAAGGAGCAGCTGAACATTTTGCTAGCTATAGAAAGTCAGCATTTCCTTCACATTTTTGAAGAGGCTGGTTTTCGGTGGAAGTTTTATATCATCGACAGACCCAGCAAATGATTTCTTCCTGCCATGAGCGTTAGTGGGCATGCCTCGTGGACTGAGGAGTACCCTTCCAGTTTTCTTGTGGGTAACTATTTGAATTGAAATTGGCAGGAAATTTTGATTTTCAGCAGGGTTCTAAACAACACCGATTGCTGTGTTACAATAAATTTTGTGTAGAATCCATCATGGTTATAATCTGCCTAAGGTAATATGGAGATCATGGGTGGGAGCAAGAGATTTGTTCATGAACATGTAAACTATTAACTATGATCCTGCTTCCTACTGTTAAAGTAAGAATTCCCAGAAGACACACACTCACACACACTTTGAACCACGTATCGACTATAGAGTAGAGCTTCCTAAATTTGTGTTAATTTTGTAGCTCAATTAAAACAAAGAAAGCTAAACCAAAGACTAATATGCTTACTTCGACAAAATTCTTGATGTTTAGACCATGTAAAATTTTTTTGACAGGTAACACTTGCAGAGGATATTCCAGGGATTAACTCATAACCTCCCACACAGTTATATTTCACTACAGTCTCAGCCGGAAACAAGTTGCTGTTAGAATGATCTCGAAAAGTATTACTAATGTAAGGTGGATCATCACAGCTACCTAAGAGTAAAAATAAAAGTTTAAGGACATACATAACCAGGAAATCTTATTGAGAAATAATTCTTCTCTACAAGAATGTGACATGAAAGACATGTATATTAAAAAAACCACAACCCCAAACCTAAAACCCTATCACAAAACAAGAAACTCCACTGCACATGCTTCTCTCCCAAGGAGAGGCTGAGAGGAAAAAACAAAAAACAAAACAAAAAACAGGTGCATAGTTACATTATTTAGTGCAATACTGGATGGCACTGAGATATTATGGTGATGAGTGCAGTATAAGAACTTATGCAATAAATACATAACTCTTCTTCAGTAGATCTCAAAGCACTTTACAAAGAACCTCAGTATCATTCTCATTTTACAGGGGAAACTGGGCCACAGAATGAGGAAGTGACTTGCCCAAGGTCACCCAGCAGGGATAGAGCCCAGGCCTCCTTAGTCCCACTTTAGTGTTCTATCCACTTGCCAACACTGCCTGCAATAAAATAAAACTGGAATCCCTGTTTTCAGCATACAAGTCATTTAACCAAAACATCATGGAGCTGTGTCAGTACAGTGGCATGCAAGTTTACACAGCAGTCACTATTTCCTCTCTTAAAACAAAGGGGACATCAAACCGGCTGTCCTCGAATCTTGGGTGACCAAGGGCTCCACGGTCAGTCTGAAGGAGGTGCTAGTCACCATATTACACTTACTTCGCTCACAAACTGGTGACTGAGGATCCCATTCACCATTTTCATTGCAAAGGAGTATGTTACTGCCTTTGAGGGTGTAGCGGTGTTCACACTCAAACAGAACGGAGGCTCTGTAGGTGTATACAAGACTATATCCAGTCATCTGTTTTCCATTGGGAACTTTTGGCTGTTTACAGCTAACAACTGTATAAGAAAAACAGTGTCAGCTTGGGAGGTTTACTGTTAAATCAAAAATTGAGAAATAAAGTGAAGATACTTCAGTGGAATCAGATCTATTTACCAGGAGGATATGAACAGATTTGAAAGCACATACACATGGCCCTGCAGAGATATCATGACATGTCTGAACACTCCTGCCCCTGCCCCCCCCAATACACCCCAGAAACCACCTATTTATTTATTTGAAACATCGTGTTAAGAAAAAGCAGAAAAGTATCAATGGGTCTGATGCCATGTTCTCAAATTCCTTGGGGCATTGGTTTTGATAGAACATGGTAGGCAAGTTTTAGTCTTTATCTAGCCTTTTCTTAACTCAAGTAAAGCATCAAACTACACCTGCTGAATTAGTGACCACCTGCAATGGCAGTTCTGTTACAGGCAATTGTGGGGACCTGGGGTTGGGAGGTGGCAAGGAGGGTGGGAGAGAGCATGCACACACATAATTACAGTCTTTGACAAGAGAGGTCTCATTGGGCAGCAGGAGCCGTTGGAACTGCCCCATCTTGTTGCTTATCATTTGTGAACATTATAAAGTCATTTCTCCAATCAGAGTTCCAGCTGTGCTTACAGCTGACAGACACTCAGATCTGGTCTCCTGTGAAGAAGATAGGCAGATATGCTCCTGGCTTACCTGCAGAAACCTCAACAGGAATAGTTTCTAGAGTGAGCAAAAAATTAGATGCATTTCCCACATATGTCTTATCAAACATATGATCAATTTAAAAAAAAAACACTGACAAAATGGGTTTTTCAGTAAGTTTCTTGGCTACTTCAATAACATTTTATATGAGTTGGGGGGATATTAAAAACAGTAACATGAAAAATAAAACATTTTCAGTAAAGTTGACAGTCTTTCACAAAACAATTTGCTTTTTTTTAAAAAAAAGGACTTTTTTGACATAAAAGCTTTGTTGAAAAAATTTCGATCAGCTCCAGTATTCTTCTTCTGAGGACATTAAGTGAAAACAGATGTTGAATAAACTCCCTTCTTCTCCTCTCCTTCCCCACCCAGCTCCAAGCCATGCTCCATCCCGTCTTGGCCCAGCTTCTCCTCTGAGAAGCAGAAGACCTTGTCCGTCTCTCTCCTCCATGTGAGTAGTCAGTCTCATGTTGCCAGCCTGTCTCCCCACATGGAGCTTTTCCAGGATTCCATGTCACTTCCTCCTCCTATACTGACACCAATTGCCTCTTCAATCTTCCTGGCTCCTTGCCTGAGGGAGGGGTTGGAACACAGAGCATGGGCAGACCAAGGAAGCAGGCAGCAATTCTTGGCAGGGTGTGTGGGAACTGAGGCCAATCTGGACACAATAAGTGCAATTCCCTGCACCCCTTAGTGTCTCTGCAAATCTCAAACTGGGCTCTATTCTCCAATGGGTGTTACTAAGAACATGTGCTGAGGGGTGGGAATAAGATTAGGAGTCCTGGGGACAATCTATTAAGCAGCGGCACTGTTACAACTTACATGGCTAATGTGCACGTGCACACTACCACTTGTTTTACAGTAAATGGATTCCGTTACCTTTACATTTCGGGGCAGGCCCGCTCCAGTCTCCATTTACATTATCCGTGGATGTACAGTGAATGGAGGGCTCTCCAATAAGTGAGAAAGGAACCTGTCCCCTTTCTACAGTGTCACACTGGTAAGTGACAGATGTCCCATAGTTGAATTCCTCCATCGTTGTCCCAGTATGTGTCCCGTGCTCTATTTTTGGAGGAGGCAGGCAAGGTATCACTGAAGAGAGGGAAAAAGGAAAGAAAGGAAGCAAGAGAGAATTTAATGTATGTCATATCCAAAGTCTCATGAGAGAAGAAGAGGCTGAAACACAATGGACTAAAACCTTAGATTGTTTAAAATCAATGTAGCGCCATTGACATCAAGGGAGGAGCACTGATTCACCAGCGGAGGGCCGAGCCTATTGACTACAATGGAGTTATGCCCAGGAGCGGCGGCAGGGTTTTTGGCACTCTAGGCGGGGGTCCTTCCGTGCTCCTGGTCGTTGGCGGCAATTCTGCGGTGGGAAAGGGTCCTTCCACGCTCCTGGTCTTTGGGGCGCTTCGGCGATGGGTCCTGGAGTGAGTGAAGGACCAGCTGCAGAATTGCTGCCTACAACCCAGAGTGCGGAAGGACCCCCCGCCGCCGAATTGCCGCCAAGGGCGGCAAAATGCCGCCCTCCCAAATCCTGGTGCCCTAGGCGACCGCCTAGGTTGCCTAAACGGAAGTGTCGGCCTTGGTTATGCCCATTTACACCAGCTGGGGCTCTGGCCCTGTGAGAGACAAGATTTTTAAGACTAGAAAACGAGGAACGTTTCCTAATATAGTTATGCCGCTGGGATGTGGTGGGAGTGGATGCACAGACTGAAGCATCATGAAAGTCGAAGAAGAGAAGAGAAATCAAATCAAGGTCTTGCCCATTCACGTATATTAAGGATTCTCTGGCACTTCCTCCAAAGGGAGGAGTTAGTTATTCTGGTAATTAATTCTGCATCCTTAAACTCTGCCTACAGTTTCAGTGGAGTCCAGAATGCTTCACTCCCTGTCCTAAACAGGTACTGCTCTTTACTGAGAAACGCACCTGTCACTTTCCATCCTAGGGATAGCTGCATATGAGTGACAGGCAAAGTTATCCCTAAATATAAAGATATCTGTAAAGTGCTTAGAGATTGTGCTATAAGCATGTTAATACTATATCTGAATAGCAAGGGTCTGATTCAATTTACACCAGATGGGATCTGGTCCAAGCTCTGTCAACCAAGAATCTGAGTCTTTTGTGCTTCTACCCAGGGCCAGCTCCAAGGGTTTTGCCACCCCAAGAAGCCAAAACAAAAACAAAACAAAACAAAACCCCACGATCGTGATCTGCGGCAATTCAGCAAGAGGTCCTTTGCTCTGAGTGGGAGTGAGGGATCCTCCACCTAATTGCCGCTGAATACCTGAACATGCCACCCCTCTCGGGAGTGGCTGTCCCAAGCACCTGCTTACTAAGCTGGTGCCTGGAGCCGGCCCTGCTTCTACCCCACAAACAGACAGATTTAGAAGCTAACAAGGTTTTCTACAACATGGTGCAAGAGGAAAACAAAACTGAAGTGTTCAAGAATTTAGTATGCAGTGAAATCATAAAGGAGTTGTATTTCAGAATCCATCCAGCAGGAGAAAGTATGCTTTTCATTGTTTAACCCTGATTACACATTCTCCACGGAGCTATTAAGAGTCTCTACTCACCTTGACAGTATGGAATATCTCTGTCCCATGTAACCTGTGATCCTTCAAGCACACATTTTCTTTCTGCATGTCCAATTAGTCTGTACCTGAATAAAACAGGGGGGAATGGAATTTATATGATACAAACTGAGATTGGATGTTTTGCCTAGTCCATCATCAATAAGGCTTTGATTCTCTTACATCATCATTAGTAGGGTTGGTCAACAACTTTTCATCAAAACTATTTTTCAACAGTAAATTGGATTTTCAATTAAATGGTTTGTTTTTTTAAAACATCTGCTTTCTGTGGAAATTTTCCATGTTTCATGGAAAAACAGAATGCCCCCAAACTGAAATATTTTAATCCCAAAATACTGCCATGGTGCCATATTGGAGCTGTAGTTTGGACGCCTCATTCTCCTATATAGGTTGGTCTCCCAGGTGAGGATACATCTCCCATGATTCATTGTGGCCTTTGCAAGAGGAGGTAGGATCATGGGAATCTGTGACTGGGTTGCGTCTGGGCCCAGGACAAACTATTGCCAGGTCCCTAGTCAGGTGTAAGGAAACGGAAGGTATTTTATTTATTTGTCACCCCCTTCTGGCAGGCCACCAGCTGCTGCAGACTTACTCAGCACCAGCAGGTAGGTCACTGGTGACAAATCAAACAGAGTCCTGTGTCACGCCCACATTCCTTCAGGGAAGTCCTGGAAGGCAGCTGTCTATCAAGCCATTCCTGACCTTATCCAGGCATCTCTCAGAGTAAGAGCTGGAAGTCTGCTCTCCTTCCCAGTCTGCCCCCAGCTGAGCTGTGCATTCTACTTTTAACTCCTCCCACCAAACCTGACACCTACAGCAGGTGTAGCAAGGTGGGGCTGACTGAGCCCACATCAGCTCATTAGCCTTTTCCTAGGGTTTGTATGCCCCATCCCAGAGTCCTTTGCTGGTTAGGCTGACATTGATCCCAGGCAGTCATGGAATGGCTGATATGGGATGCGATCAGTAAAGAATGAAAGGATGGCAGCTTTCATGGTTTCATGGAAAATAAATTTTATGGAACAAACCTGATATTGTTTTTTTTCATTAGATTAGAAGTTTGGTTGATGATGATAACTCATTGATATAATATATTTAGACTTCGGTAAGGCACTAGATTTAATATTGCATGCTGTTCTAACTAAAAAACTAGCACTATACAAAAAAAATCAAATAGATTGAAACTGGTTTAACTGATATATCTCAAAACAAGAGAGAGTGTGGGAGTGGGAGTATCCTTAAACTGGTCATTTCTACTGGGGTCTTCCAGGAATCTGTTCTTGGCCCAGTGCTATTCAATATTTGCATCCATTATCTGGAAGAAGGTATCAAACCATTGCTATTGAAGTCTGCAGATGACAGATTGGTGCAATGGTAAATTATGATAAGGCCAGGTTAGTTTTACAGAGTTATCTGGATTGCTTGGTAAACTGGGCTCATCTGAACACCATGCATTTTAATATAGCTAAATACAAAGTTATAGGTCTAGGGGGGAAAAATGCCAGTTACACAGAATGGGAAGACTATCCTGGAAAGCAGTCGTTCTGAGAAAGGACTTGGGGGTCATGGTGGATAAACAAGTGAACATGAGCTCCTAGTGAGATGCTGTGGCTAAGAGGGCTAATGCAATACATGGATACACAAGTAGGGGACAATTCAGTATGAGTCGGGAGGCGGTATTACCTTTATATACAGCAGCCATGCAGCTACCCCAAAAATACTGAATCCAGTTCTGGTGTTTGCACTTCAAAAAAAGATATTCAATTGGGAAGAGTGCAGAAAAAGGCGACAAGAATGATTTGAGGCTGGGAAAATCTGCCTCACTAGGGTGGAGGAAGCGCAATCTATTTAGCTTTTCAAAGAGAAGGTTAAGAGGTAACTTGATCAGGGACAGCCTGTAAGTACCTACACAGCCAGAAGATTTGATAATAGAGGCCTCTTTAATTTAGCAGAAAAAGGTATAAAAAGATCCAACGGCTGGAAGCTGAAACGAGATAACAGTTTGTGCCTTGTATGAAGCCTGAATTTAACAATGGAGGTAATTAACTATTCCAGCAACATACCTAGGGACCTGGTGAAATCTCCAAATCAAGACTGGAATGCTTTCTAAAAATATGTTCTAGCTCAAATATGGGTTTGATTATCAGTAGGTGAAATGTTCTGGGGTCTCTTATGCAGGAGGTCAGACTAGATCAGGGGTCAGCAACTCATGGCACACGTGCCAAAGATGGCATGCGAGCCGATTTTTAATGGCACGCTGGAGCCTTCCTGGACTCCAGTGTGCCATTAAAAATCCTGATGATGCAGCAAGCTGCATGGTCCGCGCTGCCTGGCCGGAGCGCCGGGCCGAGCGCAGCAAGCCGCCGACCCCTGGAGTCCTGCTGCGGCACGCACAGCGCTCTGGGGGCCGGGGCTGCACCCTCCCACGGGGCAACGTTTGGCTTCGTGGGGAGGGAAAAGCGCTCCCCGCTCACCCGGAGCAACGCTGCGGCGCGCACAGTGCTCTGAGGGGCAGGACAGGGCAGGGCTGCGTGCACGCACAGTGGCACAAAACTCCGGCTGAGCGGGGAGTCTCATGGTAAGGGGTCCGGGGCCGGGGTTGGCTAAGGGAGGGGGGGCAGTCAGGGGACAGGGAGCAGGGTGGGTTGGATGGGGGGGG
>NC_133772.1:13627118-13646233 GCF_003597395.2 Chelonoidis abingdonii
CCCCCACACATACCCAGCCCCCCTACCCTGACACCTGTGCTCCCCTCACATGCCCCCAGCCCTCTGCCCTGACTCTTGCACCCCACACATCCCCAGCTACCCGCATCCGATGCACCCCGCAGATCCCCACCCCCACCCTGAGGACCAAACGGGAGCACCTGCACCCTCACACCAAATGGGAGCTGACCAGGTAAGTGCCCCTACACTCAAACCTCCTGCCCCAACCCTGACCCCCCTCCCTCATTCTAGCTCCTGGCCAGACCCTCCATCCCCATCCCTGTGCTCAGTCCACTCCCACCCTCAGGTCAGTGCAGAGAGAGGAAGAGAATGGGCCAGAACCAGGGAGAAGGTAGGTACCCACTGTATGGGGGGAGGGCCGGGACCCCAGAACGGCAGCGGGCTGAGCGGGTCTGGCAGCCAGGATGCCAGCTGGCAGGAGCCAGCGGATGGAACCCCTGAGCGGCAGTGGGCTGAGCCACTCAGCCCACTGTCGGTCTGCAGTCCCGGCTGCTGGCCCTGCACAGCCCGCTGCCGGTCTGGGGTTCTGGCTGCCAGACCCTTCCCAGCTGGGGTCCCGGTCGCAGGCCCCACTCAGCCCACTGCCGGCCTACATGAACAGAACCTCAGACCAGCAGCGGGCTGAGCGGGCTGGTGGTGTAAGATCAACATTTTAATTTAATTTTAAATGAAGCTTCTTAAATATTTTGAAAACCTTGTTTATTTTACAATACAACACTAGTTTAGTTATATAATATATAGACTTGGAGAGAGAGAGAGAGAGAGAGAGAGACCTTCTAAAAAACATTAAAATGTATTACCAGCACACGAAACCTTAAATTAGAGTGAATAAATGAAGACTCGCCATACCACTTCTGAAAGGTTGCCGACCCCTGGACTAGATAATCATAATGGTCCCTTTGGAAATTAATAACCTATAAATCTATCAGCACAAGCTGCCCATTACTCACCCCTCTTCACAGATGAAGTTTACTGTTGCACCAAACGTGAGATCTGATAGAATAACAAGTCTGCCATTTTCTGGCTCTCCAGGGTGACGGCATGATTTTGCTAGAAAGAAATAAGACTGGAATTAGTCTTTATTTGCGTGTCTTATGGTTACATTTTACTGAGTCACAAGAATCAAAGATTCTGTCTCTATCAGAACTCTACTCACTTTTTGCCAGCTCAGGATACAGAACCACTCTTAACTTGGAATTTATATATGTGCTTGTTTAAATCAAACTCTGTTCCATTACCATGTTTTTGTGCATGTGAATATTTCACCTGTGACAGTTAGAACATCTTCCAGCCTGGAGTATTTTACTATTTAAGGTTCAAACTCCATTTTTAGCGCGTGTTTTAAAGCTTCAGAGCAGAAGGAAACCTTTGTAGACATCTTTGGAGTTGCCCAAGATCAAGGAGCAGCAGGTTTCAGATACGAACTGGTCATTTAGTGGTGAAAGCCTTCATATCGTATCAGTGAACTTAACCCCTCCCTCCAGGCATGCAATCCCTCTCATTATGCTCTTTAATCAAAAAGGGCTGATGAAAATAAATTAGTTTAAAAAAAGAAAAGTAAAAAAACAAAATACTCACCCCTGCAAAACTCTACGGTGTCTGACCATTCAGAATGTGATGTGCAATGAAGAATGGACCTCTGTACCTTGGTATAACCTGAGCGACAGTTGTACTCCACTGTGCTATTAACAGCAAACTTACTCCGATTTCTATACTCTTCCTTTAGCTCAGCAAAATGAAAACGCGGTGGCTCATCACAATCACCTAGTTACACAACAGAGGTGTCAAAAATATGTAACTAGGAAAATGTGCTGTAGTCCAGACCTCATTTCCTGAAGTGTCCTTTCTTGGAATACTAGAAGGGTTGTAAACAAAATATCTGAGCTCTCCCTCCTAACTGACCCCTGCTACTCCACCTGGTTCTCCCAAAGATTTGTCTTAAAAAAAATTTTTGGCATCAAACAAATCTAAGTTCTCCTTAAAGTCAGGAAAACAATCTTCCCATCTGTAAGGGGAGGATAAGGATGCAAGAATTATTTTCTCTGTAGCTTGTCTGGACAGAACATAATATGTCGTTCCTCATCATCACTGTGATGGTTGTTGCATCTCCAGCTGTGACATGAAACACTGCAGGCTAGGTCATAGAAGGTGGATAAGCAGCTGGACTGGAGCTCCTAAGGTAGAAACAAAGCTAGTATCCTTGTATCCAGTTTATTCTACACTTTGAAACCAGCTGGGAAAGCGTAAGTTATTGGAGGTGACACAGACCTGGTGCTTGTTATGCTATTGGCACCAGCTGATGGACAAAGAGGAAAGGAATGGCCAAAAGATGTGTGGGAGGGGGAGTGCTAGAATCAACTCAAAAAGAAATCGTCGTTGTCCTGCTTATATCCTTAAAAGGTGAGGAAAACTTTGTGGCCTACTCTTGCCATCAGTCATCCCCCCGTTATAAGCACCCATGGTGAGGGAGGCCTCAAGAGTCCTGCGATCTTGGATGCAACCCTGAGAAATCCTGAACGTCAAGCCACCAGCCTGATGTTAAGCACAGATTGTTCATCACTCCAAAATATGCACATTTATCCAAGCCTCTTACGTCTCAAGAACTTGAGGAGAGTCTCCAGTTAACTGTTGCCTTACACCTTGTGCACTCATTTACACCAGTGCAAAGTGGATGTATTGCACTACAATTCTCATTTGGAAGCACTTTACATCCACTTTGCACTTATGTAAATGAACGCACAAGGTGTCAGGAGTGGAAAAAACATCAAGCCCTAAGGGTATTAGGAAGACAGATTCTCGTCTCTTGCAAGACTGCTGATAATCGTCTAGTGGAATTTTAGACTGTTCAGAAGCGCAGAGGCAGCAAGAAAAATGATCAGAGGGGAACAACAAAGTTATATGAACCTCCAAAAAGAGGTTCCTCACACTGAGATTTCACTGGATGTTCAGGCTGGTTCTTATTTTACCCAGCTGGATTTGCCGGATACTCATGTTTACTCACTGTGTACAGCAACAATGAAGGCAGCAGCAAGTAACAGTGGAATGGTGGCTATGTAAGAACGCTGTTTTCCAGAGGTTAGAGATACCATCTTCCTTTATGTCATGTGCTCTTCTTGCAGACCTAACAAGGAACTTAGCACATCTCTTTCCAGGCTAAAGATCTGTAAAAATATGGAGATGGGGGGGAGTAAAGTGTTTCATTTACATTTAGGATGAACATACATTGTAAGCTCCTGGGGGCAGGGACCATCTCTTTGTCTTGTGTTTATACAACGGCTAGCCCCTACGGTCCTGGTCCATGACTGTGGCTCCTAGGAGCTCGGTCATAGAAGTAATGATAAACATCATACAATACCTAGCTCCTGTATAGCGCTGTTCATCAGTAGCTCTCAAAGCATTTTACAACAGAGGTCAGTGAGCCACATCCTCAGCAGGTGTAGGTTGGAGGTCATTCCATCGAAGCCGGTGGAGCCACCTTGAGTTACACATGCTGAGGGTGTACCCTAGGCTATTAAAAACAGAAGCAAGGTGGGGAAAGTTGAGAGGTAAAGTCAAACATCCCTGCAATAACAAGGGTTTTAAATGATCTGGAGAAAGGGGTAAACAGTGAGGGGGCAAAGTTTGAAGATGATACTAAACTGCTCAATATAGTTAAGACCAAAGCAGACTGTGAAGAACTTCAAAAAAATCTCACAAAACTAAGTAATTGAGCAACAAAATGGCAAATGAAGTTTAATGTGGATAAATGTAAAGTAATGTACATTGGAAAAAATAACCCCAACTATACATGCAACACAATGGGGGCTAATATAGCTACAACTAATCAGGAGAGAGATCTTGGAGTCATCGTGGATAGTTCTCTGAAGACGTCCACGCAGCGTGCAGTGGCAGTTAAAAAAACAAACAGGATGTTAGGAATCATTAAAAAAAGGGCTAGAGAATAAGAAGGAGAATATATTACTGCCTTTATATAGATCCATGGTACGCCAACATTGAATAATGTGTACAGATGTGGTCGCCTCATCTCAAAAAAGATATTCTGGCACTCGAAAAGGTTCAGAGAAGGGCAACTAAAATGATTAGGGGTTTGGAACAGGCCCTGTATGAGGAGAGATTAAAGAGGCTAAGACTTTTCAGCTTGGAAAAGAGGAAACTAAGGGGGGATATGATAGAGGTATATAAAAACATGAGTGATGTGGAGAAAGTGAATACGGAAAGTTATTTACTTGTTCCCATAATACAAGAACTAGGGGCCACCAAATGAAATTAATGGGCAGCATGTTTAAAAGAAATAAAAGGAAGTTATTCTTCACACAGCGCACAGTCAACCTGTGGAACTCCTTGCCCGAGGAGGTTGTGAAGTCTAGGACTATAACAGGGTTTAAAAGAGAACTAGATAAATTCATGGAGGTTAAGTGCATTAATGGCCATTAGCCAGGATGGGTAAGGAATGGTGTCCCTAGCCTCTGTTTGTCAGAGGGTGGGGATGGATGGCAGGAGAGAGATCACTTGATCATTACCTGTTAGATTCACTCCCTCTGGGGCACCTGGCATTGGCCACTGTCGGTAGAAAGGATACTGGGCTGGATGGACCTTTGTTCTGACCCAGTATGCCCATTCTTATGACTGCAAGTTTCACATAACTCCTACAGACTTTAATCAGACACATTTCTTTGCCTTTTTTTGCAGTCATATTTTTTCTTTAAATGAAAACTAAAATCCCAAATGAACAGGAAGTTATTTAATTTTTCAATCTACTGAAATCTGCCTCACATCTCACTTTCCCAGGGCACATTTATAGCATGGTAAATAGAAATGCCTGAGTCTTGGCACACTTCAGGGTTCAACACACCCCACATTAACCTTGTAAGTTATGTGATTAACATGGCTCAAGCCAACCTCCAATTCTCAAGTCCTAATACTTCTAATAATGGAGGACAGGGTGACTTAAAGGCGCTAGCAGTAGCCCAGGAATGCAAGAGATTTGGGTTCTATTCCTGGCTGTGCTGCTGGCCGACTGTTACAACCTCAGGCAAGTAACATCACTGCTCTGTGGCTCAGTTTCCCTATCAGTACCCATTGAAACAGTCAGAATAGATAAAGAACAAACTGTCAAAGCCATTTGTATTGCAACTGCATGAATTATCTTTGGAGACAAGATAGTGTTCATTTTATGTATGGGTTATGTATCACTCTGGGCCACAGATTGTTTGCCACTTTGGTGTGGGCGAAAGTTACTATAGCTCCTCCAGGAACCAAAAATGTGGGGGGGAGGGTGGATGCAGGTGAATCACTCAGGATGAGAACACCTCCCTGGAGAGCTTCATATATCCTAGGTCAAACTGGATTTTCCACAGACAAAGAAAGTGATTCTGGTATAAAAAGGCTGAGTTTAAACTGACTCATGTGGCCTCCTTTTGTCACCAAATGGACAGGACCCTCTGTCCAAGGGGAGACCTCAACCCTTATGAAAGGGCCCATAAGACTGATGGAACTCTGGATCCTTTTAGCGTATGTATAGGAACTTTTTTTTTTTTGTATGTTTACTCTGTAGTGCTTTTACCCTAAGAATAAATGCATTTGGCTTTGTGAAGGTTGGTTGGTAGCTGGTATAGACTGTAGTAGCCCCTGGGAAAAGGTTAATTACAGGCAATCTGAGCAAGGTACAGAGGGACAGCAAGCCTAAACTCCTCACCTGGAGGGAAAGAGATGCAAGTCTCCACAGGAGAGAGGAGATGGCAGGGAGCCTGAAACCTTAAGAGGCAGTTAACTCTGAAACTGCGACACCACAGTCACTCACCCCCGGATGGGGCTAATGAAGCACTCAAACTAGATGAGCGAGAGCATGAACACTAGCTAAATCTCATTGGTCTCTTACTGGTGATTAATGGAAAGGCTTATGTTAATTTCTACTCCCCTATTAAACAATTAAATTCGCTAGCTACATATAACCATTGTACAACACATAGCTGATAATTGCAGTAACAAAATAAGGTAAAACATACCTGAAATAAGGATTCAGAGTTAAGAATGATTGCAAATTGTTTTATAAGAATGCGACTTGCTGTGTCTGTTCGGAAGTTTTATTGTATCTCTTCAGACCCTTTTTGTTCTTTGCATAAAGCTATTTGACTCCTCGGATAACAACTGAGCTTTCCGCATGATAAAAGGTAACAAATGCACTGCCCAAAGCACAAACTTGTCCCCAAAATACATGCCAACTGCTTATCAGTTTGTCAGGCTCTCTTTAAAACCTTTGTTATTGCCAGGACATTGGCACTTTCCAGTCAGGTAGCCAAATTAATGCCTACAGGGACATAAGTTGATCTGCACTTTCCAGAGAATTTATATAGTCCTCTACATCCATTAGAATACTCTGACAGAAAGAAAACAATTGTTCTATTTGTAAATCTCTATGGAACAAACCCTTCCACTCATGGACAGGTAAAGCTCCCACTGGAGTCAGCACAACTGCTGCATAATATATTATACCCATATGTAAGTACAGGTGTGTGAAAAATATGTAGAGTCAATTAGAGTTTTGTACAAGTCAGTAGTGATTGGGGTGAAAATTTCAGAAGTGCCTGAGTCCCATTTTCAAAAGTGCCTTAGGCATTTATGGGCCTGAACCTGCTCCCCTTGGAGGTCAACAGCAAAACCCCACTTGATTTTAATGATTCAGGATCAGATCCTAAGTGCCCGAGTCACTTTTGAAAATTAACTTTAGTCCCTTGGGAGCCTTTGAAAAAAATCTTACCCCATGACTACAAGATGTGCCCCATACAAACAACTGCAAGAGACTCTTGTTCAAGTTATTAGCCTGCAACCAGTACAGTACTTCTTTTTTAAAATCACCTAAAGTCACTTTCTCTGTCTCCCTATCCCCTGGTTCCTTAACCTAATACTTCATTCTGTTGTTCTGCTTTGCTAGCTACCCCTCTTCTGCTAGGGCTGGCTTTGTTTAGTAATATCTGTGCACATGGGCATACTTGCTAGAATCAATTATATTGAGGTTTAATAAATGGTTCTGGATTTCCTACTTCCCCCAGCCCATTTCCCCTGGGCTTCTCTCAGAGCAATGTTGCCTTAAGTAGCTGGCTGCAATCACAGTCAACTTACCGGTAGGTTTGTCAGCAGGAGGCAGAGTGCGCTCAGGTCTATTTGGTTACTGAAGGATGAAATGGTATCTCTGACTTTTCCAGTCTAGCCTGTCCTGCACCCAGGGATCACCATGCTAAACAAGAAGCTAGCACAATATGCTTACACATACAGAAGTGCTGCGATGTGGTGAAATTGAGACAAGGTTTCGATCTGGGGCAACAGGGGGAAGGGTGGTGCACCAGCTTATCTATAAATGATTAACTCCTCCTCTAAAATGACAAGGAAGTAAATTATTCAACCTGCAATCAAATGTTAGATAATTCATTTCACCGCAAGCAGATGTCGAAATTGTTTACTTACTGCGCTAATCTGCCAACTCTTTACTGAAAATGACATGAATAAAGAGTTCTCTGGAATTTCGTTGAATAGTTCATTGTTCCAAGAGCAAACAGACTGATGGACACACCAGCTGGGATATAACTACTGTACTACAAAGGGCTATCTATTTTGCATTTACAAAAGGGACCGTTTCAGTGGAAAACCCACAATAGTTTGTGTGTATCATATGAGTAGATGCCTCCTGACCCTGACGGTATTTTATGATAGAGGTTTTTCGATAGTTTTTCTAAGTGTCTCTGAACTCATTCAAAAATGATACAGGCTGGAATTTTCAAAGGTGTTCAGGGGAAATGGGCCCCCAAATCTCACGGAATTTCAGTGGGAGCTGAGCACCTCCCTCCCTTTGGCCTTTCTGAAAATACCAGCTATGCTGCCTGCAATGTCAAATGCTGTATTTTGTCTCCTGAATCAACTGTGTGATGCTGTTGCAAAAAAAGGCAAACAACTTTTTGTGGCGTATTAACAGGAGTTTGCTATGTAAGATAGAGGAGAGAATTGTTCCACTCTACTCGGGGCTGGTGAGTAGTGCTGGAGCACTGGATCCTGTTTTGGGCACCACGCTCCAAGAAAGAAGTGAACAAGTTGGAAAGAATCCAGAGGACAGCAACAAAAATGAGAGGTTTAGAAAGCATGCATCTATGAGGGGAAGTTGAAAGAATGGGACATGCTTAGAGTAGAGAAGAAATGGCTTGGGGTGGGGGGACGAGATGAGACCAGTCTTCAAATATATAAAAGGTTGCTATAAGAGGATGATCAACTGTCGACTCAGGGTAGGACAAGAAGAAATCAACTTAGTTCACAGCAACAGAAAAATTAGGTTAGATATTAGGAAAAGCAATTCTTGGAACAGATTACTAAGTGAGGTTGGGGAATCCCTGTCATAGGAGGTTTTTAAGAATATATTAGGCATACCCCTGCCAGGGATGATTCGGGTATACTTAATCCTGCCTCAGCACGGTGGGATGGACTAAGTGGTCTCCTAAAGTGTCTTCTAGCCCCCACATTTCTATGATTCTCTGATTCTAGGTCAAATCCCTGAGTCCTGACTTGGTTCTTAGTTGATCTGTACTTGGGGCAAACGCTCACTGACATCTGCGGGTGTTTTGACTGAGTAACATCTTCAGCATTTGGTGCTTCTGTGCCTGTTTCTTCCTCCTCAGACTAGTTTCATTTTGGGCATAGCTGAGTTTTTAAATGGGCAGTTCATTTTCTTACCCGTTCAATCCTGGCATCTTAAGACAACATAAGAATTGTCAAAACTGAATAACTAATAGCCCTGGATCCTGTCTCCAGCAAGGAAGCAGTTTATTCAGCCAATGCTAGGTTAACCAGCAGACATTAACCCATCCACAGTGCAATGTTATACCACAGGGGCCAAGGATTCACCTTCATGGTTGTGCTTCTGCGGGTCCAGAGAATTTGTTAAAATATGCATGTGCAATGGTCTAGTTATTACTTAGTCCTGTCTTGAGTGCAGGGGACTGGACTGGATGACCCATTGAGAAGTGTAGGATTGAAAGGGACTTATAATTCTATGCTGGTATCTGCTTGTTCCTTTCACTGCTATTCAGGAGAAGGGTCAGAACACCCAACTACCATCAGCATTTACACTGCAGGGCTTAGACTGACCCTAGGTCATCTGGTTCCACACTGAAACTGTCACTGATGATGAAGAGTTATTAGCAGAGGATAGCTGTTGGGGTAGCCTAGCTGAACTGAGTTGTGAGTGACTTTCTAGTTCCCAGTGGACTGGGATCACCACTATACAAACAAAATTCAAACTGATACTGACTCCCCTTTTCCTCCCCGTTTGTCAGTATCAGCCAAGATGTTAGGGACAAAACAGGCCACAGAGACAGAACAACCCTCTTGCCCCTAGAGATGGTGCTTGCAAAGAAGGGTTGAAGCACCTTGGGGCCATTTGAAGAAGTTTGCTCTGCAGCTGCTCACGCTGGTCCTGTCTTATCTAGCACCTTTCACTGGCACCAAATTCACATGAAAACTTAAAAAGGAGACAAACCAAACCAACAAGTAGGGCAAGTCATTTATTTAGGTCTCTTTTGCATACATAAATTGGTTACCTTGCCTTCCCTCCAGCTGGAATTTTAGCTTTTCCAAGTGGAGTTTCTCCATTTCCATCATAGATTTGGTTTCAATCCAGTTCGTCCCACATGACAGGGACTCTGCCATCTTAAGCACATCCTCACAGACAGCAGCAAACGGGCTTTGACTTTTCTAAGAGACACGAATCAGAAGGCACATCACTAAGCTAGAGAGAACTCAGACTTGATTGTGTTTTTAAATGTTATGGAAGTGCCAAAAAAACCCTAGGAGGGTTTTAACCCATGACCTCTGACTCTAAGAGCATGAGCCTCTGTTGCCAAAGCTGAAGGACCAGATCCATTAATCCAGAGAGTACAGCAGACCCATGAACCTCTACATGACATCTACCAATGGGGGTGGAGCGTGAACAAAGAACCACGTTGTATTGGTGTAGGTACATACTCTCCTTGGCCAGGGAAGCGCCTCCAGAGCATCAAAGGTTCGCAGTAGTTCAAATTCCCATATGGGCCATCACATTACAAGTTGTAGCCTATGTGAGGAATTGAATTACTGTGAAGCACTGACCCTTACGGTACACAAACACAGCAATGGACTACATCAATGTAATTATGCTGGAGCAAAAGTCCTAATATTCATACAATGTGAGTTTTCATGGGTGAATACCCACTTCGTCAGATGCATGTAGTGGAAATTTCCAGGGGCAGGTATATCTATGCAAGCAAGCTAGAGATAACAAGATTATTTCAATCAGGGAGGATGAGGCCCTGTTCTAGCAGTTGAGGTGTGAAAACTAAGGGAGGAGAAACTGGTTCTGTAGTTGGCAAGCCATTCACAGTCTAGTTTTATCTGAGCCTGATGGTGTCAAATTTGCAGATGAACTGAAGCTCAGAGTTCTCTTTGAAGTCTGGTCCTGAAGTTTTTTTTGCTGCAGGATGGCCACCTTAAGGTTGCTATATGTGTGGCCAGGGAGTTGAAATGTTCTCTTACAGGTTTTTTGTATTTGCCATTCCTAATATCTGATTTGTGTCCATTTATCCTTTTCGTAGAGACTGTCAGTTTGGCCGATGTACATAGCAGGGGCATTCCTGGCAATTGATGGCGTATATTACATTGGTGGACATGCAGGTGAATGAACCAGTGATGTGTGGCTGATCTGATTAGGTCCTGTGATGGTGTCGCTGGTGTAGATATGTGGGCAGAGTGGCATCGAGGTTTGTTGCATGGATTGTTCCTGAGCTAGAGTTACTATGCTGCGGTGTGCAGTTACTGGTGAGAATGTGTTTCAGGTGGCAGGTTGTCTGTGGGCGAGGACTGGCTGCACCCAAGGCCTGTGAAAAGTGTGGGATCATTGTCCAGGATGGGTTGTAATCCCTGAGGATGCGTTGAAAGGGTTTTAGGCTGGGGACTGTATGTGATGGCCAGTGTAGTCCTGTTGGTTTCTTTCTTGGGTTTGTCTTGCAGTAGGAGGCTTCTGGGTACAAGTCTGGCTCTGTTGATCTGTTTCCTAATTCCTGTGGCAGTTTGTAGTTTTGAGAATGCTTGGTGGAGATTTTGTAGGTGTTGGTCTCTGTCTGAGGGGTTAGAGCAGATGCGGTTGTACCTCAGTGCTTGGCCGTAGACAATGGATCGTGTGATGTGCCCGGGATGAAATCTGAGGCATGAAGGTAGGCATAGTGGTCGGTAGGTTTTCGGTATAGGGTGGTGTTAATGTGACCATCACTTATTTGCACCGTGGTGTCTAGGAAGTGGACCTCCCATGTCGATTGGTCCAGGCTGAGGTTGAACGTGGGATGGAAGCTGTTGAAATCGTGGTGGAATTTTTCCAGAGTCTCCTTCCCATGGGTCCAGATGATGAAGATGTCATCAATGTAGCGGAGGTAGAGAACACTAAACACTAAAAACACTGGTCACTTTTTAAACTCTTGCCTAATTATTCTGCTTGGGTAATAAGTGTCACAGGATCAGGCCTAGCCCTTCAAAAGGCTAAACATACCTGGATGTGACTCTCAAAAAAACAAAGAGGGAGGAAGAGATGGTGAGTTACCTTTACCGATGGGTGCAGGTGCATGCCACTTCTGGGAAGGCATACAATAAAGATTTTTTTTCTCCAAAAAGACGGTAACCATTGGCACAAGTGTATGTGACTTGTTTTTCCTCATCAGCTCCCCAACTAGACGCAGTGCTTTTGTCAACCTTAGGACTATCTCCACAACTTTTAGCTTAAAAAGAAAACCAAAACCCAGCACAACTGGAAGACAATCAGTTTTCCCCTGTGCAGAGACAGAAGAGATTGTTGGCAAAAAAACAACAACAAAAAACACCCTGCAAGAAGGAACATGCCCCTTTAATGTGCAATATTAGCATAGGATCTGTGCTGTACAAAAATAATTCTGCAGTGCCGATCAGGTTTCCTTTGCAAGTGGGAATAACTCAAGGCTTTGCAGAAGCAGCCATGCCAAAGGACAGGCTGCCAAGGACTTATTGCTGAGCTTAGAATGGCTGCTCACTATAGCATCCATATCTAACACTAGCCCCTGCACAACTATATGTAACACATTTACACTGCAGAGTGATTAGAGATATCGCTCATCTACTTAACTGGATTTCTCAACTCGTATACTGGAGCAGATGGAGCACAGATTTCGGAGCGCGGGGCAACTAGCCATTTGAGGGTTCTTGTGTATATCAAAACGATGAGCTTAGCTCTGGTTATAGTAAGTTGCGCTTTTTTTTTTTAAGCCCACTACTGTGGGAGCCGTTCCTTTATAGTCAGCTAAGTGTTCTTGCAGGGTGGTGGGCTGGGGCCTGAACTCCTCTTCATCCAAAGAACAGAAAAGGCACAGGCAGCAGCTCTGCAGGCTTACCAGACCCTCACTCCTTAGGTGCTGCATCTTAACCTAAAAAGACCTACTCCTATAGGCAAGATAGGATCTCACTGGCCTCTTTGCTTAGCTACTTCCTGTACCAAAGCCAGCCAGAACTAATTATGGTGCTTACTATGGTATGGCAAATGTCCACTGAGAACTAGCCAGAAGCAACCATTTGACTCTGACCATCTATCACATGGTAATTACTCTGGGACCTGATCTGGATTTCAACCAGCCACCTATAGAGGAAAAGCTCCCTATCCCATTACAAAATCCCTGAGCCACATTTACACAATCAATTTTTTTTTAGACCTCAAAATAAGATCTAGGTCCTGTTTGATTTGGAGATTGGGATGGTTCAGACTGGGGCTCTTGTTTTTTTCTCACCTCTTTGTTCATCATATCCATTGTGCAGGAACATTTAGCAAACAAGGCAAAAAACAAAATTTGTAATAGGGTTTGAAATGCCAAAAAAAAATTAGTAAGTTTGAGCTCTCTGAAGGCTTCTTTACAAAGACCCTCACTGTCAGTCCCATCTTCTGTGTTACAGTTTTCTTCCGCATTTCTGGTATTACTCAGCAAGTAGATTTAATGGACTTACCAAACAGAATAGGAAGCCAGGTGACCAGATTGAACAACATTAGTCATATCTTCATCTTTTAATTCCCTTCTTGTCCCAAAGACTGGATTCCCAGCGTATCACACAGCAGAGGGAAAAGACCCTGTAAGATCTAGAAACAGGAGACAAAACCAGGAGCAAGAACCAGTGAAAGAAGCAGAGTTTAATAAAAGTTTCCTGGAAATGGGGTATAAAACACAGGTTAAGGTATGCTTGTCTCATATCCCCCGCTATCCACTGAGAAAATGTTCTTAGAAATTGTGGCTCATGATGAAGGAAATATTTACACACAGAAACAAAGCAAACTAGGAGCAAAAGAGCTCAGCAGCAAAGGTTTAAAGAAATCAGGAGGGAGATAATTTTAAGTGGAATTGATTTATTTTTTACCTGAGCCCAGGTTAAAAACAAAATAAAATAAGTAGAGAGTCTGTGTTAGTTTTCACTTTGGTTTATTTTGCTGAGCAAGTTTGCAAAGCTGAGACTCTGCTTTGCACAATAGAGGCATTGACCTCAGTCAATATTTAATCACTAGTCCACTCCAGAAACCAGGTTCATGTCAAGCACAAACCACAGGTGTTCCCCTCAATTTTCAGACAGCACAGGATATAAACCGCTGAAGAATTATGTTGTGCGGCATGTCACCTCTTGGGAGTCTGTCTGACAGACAATAGCCTCCATGCACCTACTGCAGGGCCCAGTAGCAGGGAATAAGGTAGGTTCCAAAAACATCTAGACAAAAACATGCCCCTACTTTGGCAGGCACAGAGCATCATGCAGTTTCCTTAACCCACAGCTCTGCATCAGGCATTTATACAGTGGCTGGTGCTGGGGGTGGGGGGTTGGCGGGAAGGGCATGCATCTGAAGAGGTGGTGTTTTTTACCCACAAAAGCTTATGCCCAAATAAATCTGTTAGTCTTTAAGATGCCATTGGACTCCTCGTCCCATTTCTTAGAGCTCAACAGCTTCCCAGCCAGGGAACTAGTGTTTCTCCCTGACTCTTTACATGTTGGTCTGCAGTTTGAAGTACCTTTTCTTGGACGTTATGATGGACTGTTCACTGCAGCATACAGCTTCAAGACCAGTGCAGGGCTGTCCCCTTGCATTTCTCCAGGAATTTCACAAGTAAGTCGCTGCAGCTGGGCGGCTACCAGACATCTTCAGGGGACTTAACAGAGTTCTCTAAAGATCCCCTCCCACTGAAGAGTTATTGTGTAACTGACACCTTGAGGCAGGAGGTAAAGAACACCTAGGATCTGTGCTCCCACTATGCAGGGAAGTAGCGATACTTCTTGTGGTTATAATACCAAGTCACTCCTTCTACCAAATAAGTTTGCCTGTGCAATGCTGCTTAACTTTCATAACCCTTCCAAACCAAACACAGCATGACATCCACAAACACGCCCACGCAGGTCTTCCCAGTCTATCCCACTGCTAGCACAGCTCGCATGAAACTTTATTTATTTTTAATTTTTAAAATGTAAAATATACCTTGATATAAATACTCAAGGTCAGATTTTACATTTGAAAGAAAGAAATATTTTTCAAAACCATTATTAGAAAACCCCCTCTGACTTTCCCTCCAAGCCAACTATCTACCAGCCCACCAGCACCCTCACTCAAATACTGGGAAGAAATTTGAGCCTTGGCTCGTGTGTGAATATTAAATAGACTTGTGTTGTCAAACTAATGGGAAAAGTCAATTTCTGAGTCAAAGAACCCTCCACTGAGAGCTCCTGGCTGCCAGCTGCAGATGTTCAAATCTTGGGATTCTCGGTGTTGTCAACTCTCATGATTTTATCACAAGACTTGTGATACCGGTGGTTTTTCTTAAAGTCCCCTCTCCTGGAATCATGTGATTATATGAGACTCTAGGCTTTCCAAACAACAGTTTATAATCCTTATAGTTGTAGAGAAAAGCTTGAAAATCTGAATCCTAAATGCTCGAACACCAGAATGCAAGTAAAAAGATCCGACTGTTAATTTTTTTTAAATTATGATTTTAAGACGACAATTATCATTTGAGGGGAATTATTGCAGCGAGGGTATAAGATGTGGATGCAATAACTACTTAATGTCATTCTCAAACCTAACCAATAATTGATCCACTTTGCATAGCACAGCCTTGTCTCCTTTAAACATTTTAACTGCTACTCTCTTAATGGTTTCCATAGACTTTATATATTCCCAGACATTATTATAGTGTTATGAAGCCTGCATACAGTATGAACCCCAAACTGTCAATGGAGGCTTTTCCCATTACAGCAAATACTGGAGGGAAAAATCACCGGGGAAACAAGATTTGTTGTAGAGACCCTTTATTATAAACAAACATTTGTGAATGTCTGTGTGTAATTGCAACCAGCACACAGAAAATATATCCAGGTAGGTTTGCAAATACTGTACTCTTCAACCTGAACATAAAATTAAAAAGCAATGAAGTGCCAAAATTTCAAGTATTCTTGGAACAAACATCTCATAAAATATGGGAAAAGGACATCAGTGCAACATATATGCTATTTTCCTGATCCTGCACTTCTGATACAGACAAAATTGAGAGAGAGGTAGCTCAGTGTTTTGAGCATTGGCCTACTAAACCCAGGGTTGTGAGTTCAATCTTTGAGGGGGTCATTTAGGGAGCTGAGGAAAAAAATCTGTCTGGACATTGGTCCTGCTTTGGGCAGGGGGTTGGACTAGATGACCTCTTGAGGTCCCTTCCAACCCTGATATCCTATGATTCTATGAAAATTCTGATTGCACAAGGACAGCAGAATTGGGCCTCACAGCACCCTTTCAAAGCCAAATAACTATGCCTGTGACTTCATTCAGGACAGGAACCTCTGATGCACAGCTTGGTGCAACCCCTCCCTCCCATTTATGTATTTGTTGCAAGTATCCAAGACCACATCAAGCATACACAAATGTAAGTTGCCTAGCCTGATTTAATTTGTTTTTATCTCCATAAGCCTTTTTCAACATTCTAATTACCCCTGACAACTCATAGCTAAGATTGAAAAGATTTCACACAAGTGAAAACAAATATTGTTCTTTTTTGAAAACTATCATCAAAAGAAAGACATGAAAAAAAATTGCAACTCACCAAATGTAAAAGAAGACAGCAATTGCATCTTAATGCAAGGTCCTGAGGGATAGACGGTGCTTATTTCATAGTGCAGGATGCAGTGCCTTGTTGTGTATTAACAGCTACTGGACATAAAAGCTAGTGAAAATTAGATGGAAAAAGTCTAGCCTCTGGGACAATACCAGGGAAGTCAATGAACCACTCAGTCTCTGGCTAAGCTGACTCCTGACAGAATATCAAACTGCTGCAAATGTAGCTTACACCTATTTAGCAGGCCCTGGCATGAAAATGGTGTAACTGCGTTGCTGCTTGTTTTCTGACAGGCTTACACCGCAAAATGTAACTTTCACCACTAATAAATTTGTTCCTTAGGAATGTACCAAGGCTAGATTCAGCTTCATTACATCGGTGTGGAGTAACTCAACTGGCTCAACTGACAAAGGAGTCACCTCAGACTGAAAATGGTGTAATCAGTGTGCAATGGTCCCCACTCTGGGTTTGGTTGGGAAGTATTGCCTAGTGGTCATGGCCACAACCCCGGACTGCCAAGGGGGCTGTGGGAAGGGGAGCCGTGGCCCTCCCACTCCACCAGACTCCAACCCAGAGCCCTTTGGACTACCAGTAACCTGGCAACCAAAGCTACTTGCGGCTGTCCTCCCTGGGCCTCTTCCTCTCGTCTCCCCCTCTGGGGTCAGCTCAGTCCAGTCAGCCTGGTGAGGAAATCCAAATCAACAGAAACAAGATGGAATTGCCACTGTCCAGGACCACCGGACACTTCCCTCTTTGTTTGTCTCTGCGGAGGGTCCTCCCTTCCCTCAAGGAGGGCCTCTTTAGTCAGCTGGGTCAGAGCCTTTAGGTTTCCCTCTGTTCTGCTCTGCTGGAGCTATGGGATGCAGGTCTGCTCACCTTCAGTGCTACTCACCAAATGAGCTAATTTGTTGCCTATTAATTCCTCCAGCAGATGGAGCATTTGCTGCAGGTGTGGCGGGGCAAGGCTAGCTGAGCCCAAAACAAGCCCTTGTTGCTCAGTGTGCACCCCATTACACAAGGCCACAATAGTTGTGCTTACTCTTTAAGTAGAGCTAAGATTGCACAACCCGTCCCATGTTGGAGCACCCACCCACATGAGTAGCACTTAAGTATGAGGTGAAAGAGACAACATGAAAAATTATATTGTTGGGTTCACCTCTCAGTTAATAATGACAAAACTCTGAACTTGGTCTGCGTAACTCTGGCACCAGCCAAATACATACATCAGTAATGGCTTGAGGCAAGAACGCATTTGTAAGTTCAGCTGTGCCAAGAAGTGTTTCTACATCTAAAAGCACATTTTATCACCCATTCTGTTATTCACCTATATCTACATGCCAAGTATAAGAATTTCATTGCAGAAGAAAGCTCAGTACAATGTTGCCAGTACTGATATATTTATCAGATTACACATATCCCTTTTGCAAGCTGAATTTAAGGTCAAAGATTGATGGACAAAGATATCGGACTTAACTAAAACACAGGGGGCCGCATTCTGACACATTCTACACATGCTTGTTAGCACCTTACCCTGCAAGCAGGGGGACTACTGGCACAGTAAGGGTACCAGACCCAACTTCCCAAAACACATTTCTATTGTGGAACCGATCATTGGTATTGATTAAAAAGTTACAATGTCAATATATTAGCAGCAACATTCGTACATTCTGGCAGGGAAAAAAATACCAGTTATCTAATGATGTAACCACAAGCTCACCCAAAATAGAAAAATAATTAACTTCACAATGTTGTGCAAAGTGATTAGAGCATATTGTGCATAGTCAAATTACAATACATTGCTGTTTGCCTTCACCTTGCAGTGTTATTTTAATCCTATGAAAGCAAGTAAGCAAATGGTAAGATTTGGATGAAAGCGCATGCATTTAGACAGGAAGTGACCACAGATGCAAATGTGTGACAGCCCACACGTCTCTTCCCCAACATGCTTTCTCTTCCTCATTTTTGTGACTTGTCTCTAATTCATTAGATATCTTTCATAAATAAAAACAGGGGAGCCTGCTCCCACAGAAGTCAAGGGCAAAACTGCCCTTCAGCAAGAGCAGCCTGCAGGGTCAGGCCCATGTCAAATACTAAATGGGAGTGTTTGTTTTAATTCAGAAGGCGTAAGATTATGTTAGGCATCACACGCGCACACACAGTTACTTTAAAAGGGGCTTGATAAGTTCCCAAGGTGAGGCTTCTTCTGCCCCAGCTGTGAATCATTCTAGCATTCGCAGCAAGGAACCACCTTTATCATTTTTAAAAAGAGCTGAAAACAAATTACTGGGCCATAATGTGTTGTTAACTGGCTCATTCTACTTCCATGTCTGCAGAGGTACAGCTCCAGCGAACATGGATTGTCAATGCATTCTAATTCCACAAGGAGATTTGTCCTTTCAAGTGTCCATTAAGTTTTCAGCCAAGTTCATGATGAAACCAAGAGCTCTACCTCTACCTCTAGAAATGAGAAATCAAAAAGGCACAAATTATAACTGTGCAAAGCTGAAAGGAGATATGCCATTGAAATCACTCTGGACAATGGAGCTGAGACTACCTATTGCTAAGTATGATACTTTAATAGTATGAAGTATAGAGCCATAACATCCCAGTAGTTTTTAAGACCATTCCTACTGATTCCAGAGGGGAGTTTTGCTGGCAGCATATGACCCATGTGTCATAAACAGATAGCTAAGGGTTAATGTCTCTTTCACCTGGAAAGGGTTAACAAACAACACCTGACCAGAGGACCAATCAGGAAACAAGATACTTTCAAATCTCAAGGGAGGGAAGCCTTTGTTTGTGGTTTTTGGGTTTGGCTTTGTTCTCTCTGGGTCCTGGACAGGACTAGAGGTGCAACCAGGTTTCTGCCAATCTCCCTGCTACAGTCTCTTATCTATTCAGAATAGTGAGTAAGTAAAAAGGCGGTTATAGTCTTTT
>NC_133772.1:13646665-13659283 GCF_003597395.2 Chelonoidis abingdonii
TTGTGAGACTCAAGGAATCCGAGTCTTGGGTCCCCAGGGAAGGTTTTTGGGGGAGACCAGAGCTTATCAGGCACTCTACCCTAAGTCCTGATTGGTGGCAGCACTACAGGATCTAAGCTGGTAATAAAGCTTAGAGGATTCATGCTGGTACCCATATTTTGGACGCTAAGGTTCAGATTTGGGAATTATACCATGACACCATGACAACAACAGAGGTAACCCATTTTCTTTTCTAGGAACAAATATCTTCTAGGAACAAACATCTTCCAATTAATTCTCTCCTTCAGATACATCTCGGTTTCAAATCATAACATCTCTGCACATGTCCCATAGCGTTCTTCCTCTAAACTTACTACATGTAATTCTCTTCTGGGCTATGACATCACAAATATAGAGTTGGTGACTTCAAGTGTTACAGTTAAAGGACACAGTTTTACTTGGGAAATGATGGAAGTGAACTTTGGGCACATACAGCTCAAGTCTCCACTAACTCGCACTTTGCATCATTCTTTATCACTGTGCAAAGTGGCTATAAATCAGAACATTGGCGTTTCACAAATGGAGTGTAGAAAAGTTTACTGGAGCATACAATGAGAAGAAAAGCAATACTGAAGCAGTCTAGTGGTTCAAAGTTACTTCATTTTATTTATCTGATCCACAAGAAAGTTTACAACACAAATATTCAGAAACAACATTACAATATCTATTTTGCAGGCCCATATTTGCAAAAAAAAAAATCAACCATGTGAAACACTTTGCTGGTTTTACAACTATGCTCCTTCCATACAGGAAATGTACTAATGACGTTCTGATGCATTTTATAAAGAGAATGCATTCATATGAGCAAGACTAGCAGGTAACTTTACAGACACACAGCTATATAAACTAAAATACAAAGGCCAAGATTTTCAAAAGTGACTAACGTATTTAGGTGCCCAACATGAGTCACCTTAAAGGGGCCTGAATTGCAGAAATTGCTGAGCACTTGCCCTTCAGACGTAAGGGGCACTTCTGAAGATTGTAGCCCAATCTTGTAAATCAGTCTGTGCCATTTTATTTATGGTATAATCATCAGTGTTTAGCAGTAAAGAGACACGAACTAAGTCATTGATTCAATGACAAAAATCATCAAAACACATTTACTCTTTTAAAAACATTCAGAAAATCAGACATGACATTTTTCCATGTGTGATTTACAAACAAGTCATATTTGATTAAAAATAAAACTGCCCCCACCCCAAGAAACCACAAACAGAAAAAACAAGCAACTTTTTATAACAAACCAATGCCAGCATAAGATGCTAGTATTCTATAAAGAACGTGTCTATAGCAACACATTCACACCGAGTTTTAATGCAAATCAAAACCATGGGGGGGGGGGAAGGATGTTGTAGACTAAATTCCACAAAATGTTGGACTAAGTTCCATCAGTTTGTTTGCAAACACACCCCTTCCACCAGCTTCTTCATATAGAGACTCAAGCTTAAAGTGCGATTATGGCTAGAAAATAATATTGCTAAAATGGCATTTGGGGGCGGGGGAGGGCTGCAGGTTTACTTCTTCAGGGTACAATTAATTTCTGTGCAAAGTACCAGCACAGAGGCCAGGCATAAGCAGCACGCAGGCCTTGTTCCTCAGTCCAGGGGTGAATTTCACCCTTGTTGATCAGAAATCTTATTTGCTATATTTACAAAGTGAAAATGACAATTTACCTAGTTGCCAGTGACACAAGCTCCCACCTGAAGACCTAGCTGGCACCCTGCTGTCTTACTTCATTCCCAGCAAAACAGACTCTGCAACTGGACCTTAGCCTGACCATTCTACTGGGGCTTGCTCCTGTGGACGTGTCAAGGCAAAACTCTCACCTACTTTACTGGGAACAGGATCAGCCCCACAGCGAGGGTTCGGGGGAGAAGAAAAAAATCCATCTTGCTCTCCCATGTGTACACGTTTGTGTCAGTAAAGTCCACAGATGAGACACAGAGACACACAGGGAACGAACTGAGAAGGTGCCATTTCTGCATAACAACTTTGCTGATAATACCCAAAACATTCACTCAGTATCTAGCAACATCCATTGACATTTTGTGCGTTATTGCAGCTTGAGTAAAACAGTCACAACATCACTTTATCATTTAAATAAAACTTTTCTGTATCTGTTATTTAAAATCTATGTTAAGATAGAGAGAATAAACGACAAAACAAGGCACGTTATCCTGAAACCCATAACATAGTCATTTATCCTAAGGAATGTATGCCTATAAAATGCTGGTTACAAACAGGGAGGCTACGTAATCACAGTAAAAGTGCTGAAGAGATTCACTCTCATTACAAAGTGCAATTAAATTTAAAATCCTTTTGTTAGCAGATGAGTTACAAACAGCTCTGGATAGATCACTGTGTGGTACCTACAAGTTCTGATTGTGCCTGTAGATGCATGTTCACAATGTCTGTAGACATTCAATCGAAGTTGTTCAATTCTGAACGGAAGTTGTGCTTGTCTTGATTCAACACAAAGTACAGCCCTCCCCGCTTGAAAGAGGTGTTTAAGTGACACCTGAAAACAGCAAGACCCACGTCTGGCTGTAGCGTTCCTTTTTTTGGTACTATCTTTGAGAATGAAATATGAATGGAGTCTCTTTTATGAAACCCTAATTTTCCATTCTTACTGTGTCTGTTAGATGTCTGGAAAACAATTGAACCAGCAACCATTTTCCTTTCCATCTGCAGAACATAGTTCTACATAAAGACAGAATTGGCATACGATTCGTAAGTGGAAACTGTAAGTTAAGGCAGCTCAGCAAATGACAATTAAAAAAAGCAGTTTCAATATAGCTCTAAAATGAAGCTGTCATATAGGATAAGGCATTTAACTTCAGTGTCACAGGGAAAAAATGCATTTCTCCCTCCCATTTTTTTTTCTACCAGCGAAACTGAAAGACAAGTGCATTGCCTATAAAATGGAGAAGGCCACAGAATATCTGTTCCTCAGAGCATAATGTTGTCAGTATCAAGAGGTTTTTGGAACTCTGATGAATTGCAAACAAATTTCTATAGGGTTAAATTCTGTCTTGGGTGTGTGGGAGGAAATGCATTAGGTCCATGTAATGACTGAATACCCAAGAGGAATAGTCTGGAAGAGCGTAGTCTGCCCTTCCCGCTGCATGGGGTAGTTCCTGGCCACTGGATCCATGAAATGAAAAAAAAAACCTGACGTGTTTTAACAAAGTTAAAAAAAGAATAACTGACCATCACGGTCATCTTGACTGTTTGACATGCAACACCAGATTGAGACGATCCCCATTGGAAAGCTTGGAAACCAGAGTTTTTAAAAAGCTGTTTCAAGATCAGTTTTCTAATTTAAAATCGATAGTTAAAATGAGCTCCCCTCAAGTCCACGACAATGATATTTGGCATTTACACAGCACCTTTCATCAGATGATCTCAAAGTGCTTTATAAACATGGGTACTATCCCCAGATGGGAAACCAAAGTACAGGGAGATTAAGTGACTTGGTCTATGCCATAAAATTAGTCAATATGGAACCAATGGAATGGAACCCATAACTTTTGACTCCCAGAACCCAATTCTAAAACATTCCTCTGGCTGCCAAGGTGGTCACCAAGGAGAGACAGTTTTCTGAAGGCCTTGTTCTAATGCAAACATTTTTCAGCTTCTTTGAGAATATTCCTTTAAAGCAAAGTCACTTATTCAATATAGCAACAGTAACATTGTTGAGTATAGAAGTGCGTTTCAAGCACAGTCAAAAATCACTGGAAAGAGAAAGAGATTTCATGCCAAATGGTTGCAACTGGGCATTTAAACAGAGTTACAACAAATGCATAGGAGAAAATGATATCACTCCCCTGAGGAGAAAGCAAAAATGCTGTGATAACATTAAACACACACGTACAAAACCCAAAGAGACACCTACTAAGAACCACAACTAAATTAAATAAAAACAAATCTCACATTGCACAATCAGTTTCACAAATAAGATAAATAAAATGCAACGTCAAAGTTATAGAAGTCAATTTCACAGGCAAGGCATAAACTGAAACATCAAGCACATGAAGAGATATTTGTACTAACATTTGCAGTGACATTCACTCAGGCATTTAAAGAAGGGACAAGAAAGGGCCTCGTGGTCAGCAAGGTTGGATCTGAGCAACACAGGCACAAAGGGAAGCATGGGTAATATCCTGGCCATTCTGTACAGTGTGACACTAAATTCCTCTCACTCGACAGCCTCACTTGGTGGCTGAGACAGAAACCAAGGACTCACAAGTGATGTTGTTTGCTGACTCCCTGGAGAGAAGGGATAATAGACTATTTATGTCCTCTCTCACTGGATGTGAGAAAGAGATGCTACAGTATCCTTCAGCCCCATCCAATTCACCCCTCCAGTAGGATTATGGGATCTGATAGTTAGTGAAGATTAATAATTATACTTAACACTAACAGCACTCTTCACTGTCTAAGCACTTTACAAAGTTCACAATCCTGTGAGGGACCAAGTTCCTCCTGTAAGGTGGGAAATTAATTCAACCCCCACTTGAAGTCAATGGAGTTGAGGGTTTTCAGCAGCATTTGGGAGTAGGCTATAATTAAATAACCATCACAAAAACCCTGCGATATAATACTTGTCTATCACATAGGGGGAACTAAGGCAGATAAGGTAAGAGACGTGCCCAAGGCCTCGGAGAGTTGGTGTCTCAGCAGGAATTAAAGCTCAAGAAGTTCCTGGCTCAGGCTACTAGACTCTGGCAGAACTTTCCCTCCTCCAATTTATTGAAGTCTTCATGTAAATGGTTCTGAAGTCCTGCAGACTAGGGTTGCTTCATGCCATCCACCTCTGTGCATAACTCACCCTTTATTCATCTCAGTAGGGAATTCCTAGCATGGATCAACAACAAAACTACAGCTACTAGCATCCGGTGCTGTAAACAGACACCTAGGGCCAAAACCTCGCCTGCTGTAATTCCACGGAATGATTTCTACAGGATTACACCCAAAACATATTTGGGGACTGATACACCATTCAACTATCCCAGTAATCTTGCTGATCTGGGGTGAAATTCACCCCTCTGCAAATGGCCAGCATGAAGTCTATGCACCATTATATTCCATTTCAACCCTCGCACCTGCCTCTGCAGATGATGAATTTCACCTATGATAAACAGATTCTCCATCAACGATGGCCCTTCTTTGATTTGCTGGATTATTATGTGACAAATGATTTCCTTCTGCCCCAAGCATTCATTGTTCTCCCCCTCTCTCCACAATGATTGCCATGCAATTATAATTAAAAGAATTGCTACTTACTAAACAAACCCAGAAAGAATGCATACAAGCTATGCTCAGTGACACTCACAAGCAAGCACTTCCCATTTGAAACTGCAAAGAAAAAAGAAACAGCACAGGATAGCTCATACTGCATTTTAAAATAGACTAAAAAATAATAATATAAAAGCAGAGCAGAAAACAAGGAAAAATTGAAACAACCCCCAGAATCTCATGTGAAGGCAGGACCATTGCAGGCTTGTATAAGAAACAACTACCTCATACAAGCCAGGGAAACTGCATCCTAAAGCACCAATGAAGTCCAGCCAGTCAATCAGTCTCTTGGCTGAACGCTCATTTAAATGGCTCTGCCCAGTTCAGTGTATTCCATATTGATAAGCTGCAATGTTAATGTCAGTACAGGGAGAAATGGTTTTTAAATACTAAGTTTAAAGGGATGTTTTCAGGTTTTGAAACATACTCTCTGTAGCTCAGATTTTCAAAAGTGACTAGATATTTTGAGTGTCTCCATTTTCATCAAGTGCCCTCTGAAAATCAGGCTCCTTTATATTGTCTTAAAATTGGGTATCCCAAATCTGCCACTTTTGAAAATTTAAACCTGTGTTTTACTATTACCACAGTAGAATTATTAGAACTGAACGGGGGCCCAAATTGTCACGTTACCTAGTCTTTTTTATTTGTGGAAATCAGCGAAGCAACACCAGTGTGAAAGCAGAGATACACTGGTGAATCAGGACCTCAGCTTTAAAAGTGTGACTTACTGGTGAATCAGGACCTCAGCTTTAAAAGTGTGACTTACTGGTGAATCAGGACCTCAGCTTTAAAAGTGTGACTTACAATTCAGTATTTATGCAGTGCGAAGTGCAAAAAACTAAGCATCCAGCTTGGAACAACAAAAACAGACTACTCCATTTCAATTTACAAAGAGGCAGAGTTACTTCTCCCCGCAACAAGATCATGCATGCAAAGCTGCTGATCAGTTTCACTGGAAGCAGAGGATCACTTTGTTGCATATACCTTATGACATTCGGGCAAGCAGAGAGTCCCTTAAAAATCAACTTGTGTGTCTGGAAAGGGGAATCGTTTTTTAAAACATACAAACCAGGAACTCATTGTTATTCAATGACATTCACTTTGCAGGGAGCAGGGCATTTTACGCTTACATGATTGCAGTTGCACCGCAGTTTGGTGACTCTTAAGGAATTTGTAATCTGAAGCTATTTTAAAGCAGGGATGATGATAAGGCATCTAAACTTCAAGACATTTCATTTGTGCATTGCACAGGACCATTGGAAAACAGGAGTAATTGTTTGGCCATTAGTTCTGTGTTTGACCAGGGAGGGAGGGATAAGATAGAAAAGTTACCACTTGAACACTGACTTGTAGCTTCTGCTGATCAGCCCCATCTCGAGTCTCTGGGAATAGCGGAGACCCCACTGGGTTGAGAGGCCTGCTCCCAACACTGTAATTTCGTGTGCGCTTTATTGTGTCCGAACTGGCCAGAGGCGTAAAGCTGTTTCTTCTCATCCTTACAGGGGTTTGGCTCTTTGGAAGGTTGTTCTGATTGAAAATGGAGCATATTACAAGAAATGAATAGCAGAACCACAATCTGAGGCCTGGTCTACACTACGTGTTTAAACTGAATTTAGCAGGGTTAAACCGATTTAATCCTGCACCCGTCCACACAACGAGGCCCTTTATATCGATATAAAGGGCTCTTTAAACTGGTTTCTGTACTCCTCCCTGACGAGAGAAGTAGCGCTGAAATCGGTATTGCCATGTCAGATTAGGGTTAGTGTGGCCGCAAATCAACAGTATTGATGCGCCTCCGGGGTATCCACAGGCATCATGTGAACCGCTCGGAAAGAACGAAACTCAGAGACGGCCAGGACAAGAAACCCTGCGAACTCTTGAATTTCATTCCCTGTTGCCCACCTAGAGCTGATTCAGCACGGGTGGCGATGCATATCCAAATCCAAGAACTCCAGCATGGACTGTAAATGGGAGATACTGGAATCTATCAGGAGGGGAAGGACAAATCTGTTCTATCAAGAGCTCCGTTACATGAATGATGAAATGACACAAAAGCATTTGAAAAAATTCATCCAGCTAGACAGATCAGAGGCCACAGCAGGGACTCACACAGCGGACTGTTGACAAGCTAACGAAAGCAAAGAAGACAAAGGACGCTCAATGGGAGGAGGGAAGCGGTACTGAAGGACCCAGACGTAAGTCGCACAGTCCTGCATCTCCGAAAAGCATGGCATTCTTGGCTAGCTCCCAGAGCCTTTGGTCATAAACATTTCCGGGGTGGGTTCAGGGATACGCTCGTCAATTTAAACGCCCCCCACCGAAAGAAAAAGGAAAAAATTGTTTCTTGACTTTTTCATGTAACCCTAGCCTACTGATGCGGCTTGGTAATTGGTGCGGGCACTGACGCAGCATCCTCCCTCCGAGCATACGGTTACATGACAAAATGATGTTCAGCCGCCCAATCATCCTGCGAGCACCTGTCGGCCTGGTCGGCCGGGGGTGCCTGGGTAAAAATAGAAGCGAATTGCCGGTCATCCCGCAGTATGAAGAACGGACGGTAATCTCTCAATCATAGCAAATGGAGCTTAGCCCATTCAGCCCCACCACCCATTTCATGAATAAGAAAAGATTCTAGCGCCATGGACTATGCAACGAAGCGGAGGCTGGCTCCTCTCCTCGCCACCCGTTAATGTCCTGCTGGCCATCATACTCAGCTGGCGCCTCCCGCCTCAATAATCTTACAACAAGCCATTGTTTCTACTTCTAGATTCTATTGACTTCATCCACAAATGACGGGCGACACGGCACAGTACCAGAGGATTGGAAGGGAAAGCAAGTTGCGTTGTGCCCAGCACTTCCTCTTAATGACATCAGCTCATATCTCGCGGTATCTGACCGGAGCGGCTGTGCTTCTGTTGTCTCAGTACATCTGGTCTCTAGAACTCTTGTCCCATAGCTAGGCAAGACTCACTCATTTTTAGATAAACATAAAGGAGGAATGACCCAGGATCACTCCCATTTTTGTCTTTGCCCCCGCCGACCTCAGCGAAAGGCCACCAGAGCCCCTGACAGCAGAGATGGTACACAGAATGACTGATACACTCTCATCGCCAAGTTTCAATGGCAATGGCAACGCTACAAGAGATGGTAACCGCCTGCTACCTTGCAAAGCACATAATCTGTTGGGAAGCACGCAGTACAGCCTCGTCAGCACATCCGTAACATACCGTGACAGGGACAAAACGCAAAAACAGGCTCCATGGTTGCCATGCTATGGCGTCGCAGGCAATCCCAGTGAAAAAGGGTCGCGAAATGATGTCGCTGTGCTTCACCGAGGAAGGAAGAGTATGACATTTACCCAAATACCCGAACAATGTTTTGCACCATCAGCAGATCTTCAACAAATTCCAAGCAGGAGATGCGGAACTAATGGCGATAGCTACCACAATGCAACGCTCATAAAATCGATGCCTAGCCTCGTACATGGGACTCACACCGCGGAAGTACGGCTTTGGAGCCGCGTGCACTCCTCTATATCAATCGTTTTAACAAAACGTTTAGAATAAAACAAAAAAGCGTAAGTGTAAATATACCAACATCAAAGTTTCATGCCAAGATATCCTGATGCCTAGAGCCACTCTCACGTGCCATATATCAGAAGCCTATCTGCTTCTGCTCTCAGTCAGACTCATCTATCAAACCAAAATGAGGCCTAAGCAAAGCCTGAAGTCAACTGAAAAATTCCTCTTGCAGGGACAGCACAAACTGAAGCACCACTGAAGTCCTATTTGAGAATTCACAAGGGCCGTAGTCTTGTGCAGCCCTCTGCATAGGAAGTAAAATTTAAACGTTGTGGCCTACAGACAGGCCCTCACTATCAAATTCAACGTCACTCGTCAAAGTTACCATTCTCTAACCATTCCTACCTTAGCCCCCTGCCACACAGACAGCGAGAACTGCTTCGTCAGTAGCTGCGTTAAAATCACTCTTGCACTCAGCTTGTAACAGCTTAGTCCTTATCTGGGGTTCAGAATTAGTTTTTTAAACAGGGATCAATAAAAAAATTTGAGACAAAATTTCTCGCAAGCACTTGATTTTTTCAGACCGCTGCATCTTCTTGCAAGAAACAAATGTAAATCAAATAGTATACCAGCGCCTACTGTTCAATGGAGGCATGTGCTATATAACACAGGAACAAGTAAGCAGTGCTAGCACAATTGAGTACAAATTAAAAATACAACGAATGAACTAGCCGCGAATCTTGCTGAAACTCTCAAGTGGCCATTTCAATGCAGTGTGCCTTTGCACGACACATCTAGACTTCCGGCCCTCTACAATTGCCGATTGGTCATCTATATTTCTGTATCCCGGAGTTAATAAGACAATTAATGCCACAAAATCCCAAGATAGAAAATAGGTCTATTTCAATGACAATCATTTCACAACGCACTTGACATACACTTGCAAGCTACAGAGAGAGAGAGGTCCAAGTCTCAAAAGTTGGCTAATACTGTAAATGGAACACTTCCAATAGACACCAGTCTAACACAGGTTAGCTAGATTCCTTCAACAATAAGTCTGTGTTTGATGGCTCCAACGGAACTAGCGGACCCTGATGTTAAGAGGCCGAACCCGCTGGACCACTACAGGTGCAATGATCACACCTCTGAACTAACCACGCCCGTCAGCGTGAAGTGGACACTCAATAACTGAAGCACTTTGAAAACTTGGCGTAAGGCCATTTAGCAGATACATGTAAGCGGTGTAAGCGTTGCCTGACAAGGTAGGGCTGAAGTGGGTCTTTGGTGGCCGTCGTTACATAACCCGTCGAATCGGAGCTCCTAGCTAGTCACCAGATGGGAATAGCGGGCCATGCTAGCACCTAAAAAGCTGTTACAGACAGCACGTTGATCTATGCGAAGCTAAGCTGGCTCTGACCTAGGGAAAGTAACTGCTGTTCCAAACACTGCATCAGCCAGAGGTCAACTGCCACCCAGCGAATTTGGCTCTCACCTTGCCACATATCTCGGTCCCTAACAATCACTGATGCTAAGGTCGGTGTTCATATCACCTTGTAGTCCCTCATAGAGTCATGCCCCACTATGTGTCCTAATCCGTGTCTGAATGGTCCTTATTTGTAACAGAATACATAGAGGTGCTTTACTAATTTAAGAGATCATATGAAGAGACCAGCCGGTACAAAAGACCTTTCTAAGTTGCCTCAGATAATTACAGCATATCTGATACACAATAGAACAATATGCACTGATGGTGCCTGAAAGGTTTTTAGCTTCAGCAACATTTAAAGCCCGACCTTGACGTCGTCCACCACTTTTAGATCTTGGGAACCAGAGTTAAACGCCAACCATGAAGTTTTTATGATTTTGGTTCCAATGCTTTTATAACTTAAAAATCGAAGACTCAATTGAAAGATAACGAAAACAGCATCTAAAAAGAATAATCATAGCAATCCAATGGGAAATGCTATCATTAAACAGTCGGATGATCACCCTAGAAGCTTAAAAAGGCGTCATGAATAAATTGCATTCAATTGGTCCTAATATGGATGAAATAGATTTAAAGATAAACTCTTCCCATCATGTTGGAAACAACAAACTAAATATCTGGAAAATTTAAACCTGCAAATAGTTGAAGCTCAAAGAAGGTAATACTTAAGGGGCAATACTTCAAAGCCAAGTTTTTTGACGCTGAAATGAAGCATTAAAATTTAGCAGGCAATACCATAGTGACTGTATAGTAATTTTGCAATATTACTTTGATGCAGGCTCTTAGTATGTAAGTGCCAAATTCTGATCAGGGCAGGAGTTCAGTAAGACTACAGTAACTCCAGAGGCTTGGCTCGAGGGTATGTCACTGCTTAACAGTCCAAAGGATCGTTCCACTTTACACCCTCAGCCAAAGAAAAGAAAAACTCGAAAAGAGGATCACTAGATTTCTTTAAAATCAATTATTCTCATAAATACTGGCAACTGGACTCAATATTGCAGAGACAATAAATAATTCGAGTTCTTCTTTGTAACGAACCTTATATATATACACAGTACGCTAAAGTTTAATACTAATCACGATTTCTACGGTGTGTGTGAACACCCATGTAAAGTACTTCTCTGGAATTCTGTGCTCGCGAAGTGGAGCTAGTAAACAAGGGCAGCCTTCACAAAAGATACATCGTAGCGATACACTTATTGACATAAAACAGTTCAGTTTCAGTTCATTCCGAGGTGTTACGAGTTATAACTGGAGGAAAAACATTTCCTGGTCAATAAAAATCCAGAGATAATGGTCCCTTTAGAAAGCAAACTGGTTGTGACTCATTATTATATATATAATTATAACGTTCTCGCTCATTCTTGCTCCCCCTTATTTTTCTTTAATTATTATAACCAAGGGCAGTAAATTTACAGGACATAATTTTCATGTACGTTTGATATCAAACATATGCCGCAATCCACAAACATAATGCAGCTAAGTGAGAAAAAGAGAAATATGTACCATAATAGGCAACTGTGAGAGCTTGAATATTGTCGTGAAGGGGCCACTTCAGACTATGGCCAAACTCGTCTGAAACCAGAGAGAAAAATTAACACAGCATGTATGGCACAGTTAGAGCTATCAGGAATTGTGGTGGTTCTCAACTTGGCCTGGATCTTTGCAAAGGACTTACCACACACGCTTAGCTTCAAAGCACATGAGTAAGCCATGGGTAACCGACGATGATCACTTGTTTAACGTAAAGGTGTGTGATCTTTAAAGGAGCAGGACGTGTTTTCGAAAAGCCTGATCAGAAGAATTCGCCTCATAATATTGACACCCTTAATCTCTCCGGAGTCTACTGCTGCAGCCTGAGGAACCAAGAACAACTTTGGCCACTTCCTCCTGCTCAAACTCTTCCCCATTGACACCAGTCAAAGTCCAGAATCCACTAAGGGCACATTACTGCTGCACCCATTCTGCCAGAGAGTCCCCCAACCCCAAAACCACCACAAGTTCTGACCGACACGCCTCGCAAAGCTCAGCCGCTGCCCACTAGGACCTAAGAGACCAGAGTGACCTAAGGGCTTACTTCAGCTCTCACTGGAAATCATAATTTGGATTTAACCACGATTCATGGGCCGCCAGGATCCTTCCAGGTCCCTCCCACATGGGGCCAGCCAGTCCAATAGACAGTTCGTTACTTAGATCGGTATTTGTTGTTTGTTCCTTAACCTTTCACACAGTGGAATATACTTCATAGCAGATACGACATACCTCAAAGTATAA
>NC_133772.1:13659308-13817015 GCF_003597395.2 Chelonoidis abingdonii
GCTGCCTCCCCCTCATTTAATCTTACTAAAAAGTCAGTGTTTCTTATTCCTGCATTCTTTATTACTTCATCACACAAATGAGGGGACACTGCAACAGTAGCCCAGGAGGATTGGGGGAGGAGGGAAGCAAGGGGTGGGGTTGTTGCACAGGCACCCCCCGTTAATGACATGCAGCTCATCATTTCTGCGGGATCTGACATGGAGCGGCTGTGCTCTCTGGTTTTCTAGTACACTGGTTCTCTAGTACTCTTGTCCCATATTCTAGGCAAGACTCACTCTATTTTTAGATAAAACATAAAGGAGGGAATGACCCAGGGAGTCACTCCCATTTTTGTCTTTGCGCCCCCAGCCGACCTCAGCGAAGGCCAACCAGGAGCACCCATGACAGCAGCAGATGGTACAGAATGACTGATAACTGACATCTCATCGCCAGTTTTCAATGGCATGGCAGACGGTACATTAGAGATGGTAACCGTCTCTGCTACCTTGCAAAGGCAAATGAATGCTGTTGTGTAGCACTGTAGTACCGCCTCTGTCAGCAGCATCCAGTACACATACGGTGACAGTGACAAAACGCAAAACAGGCTCCATGGTTGCCATGCTATGGCGTCTGCCAGGGCAATCCAGTGAAAAAGGGCGCGAAATGATTGTCTGCTGTTGCTTCACGGAGGAAGGAATGAGTGATGACATTTACCCAGAATCACCCGAGACACTGTTTTTGCACCATCATGCATTGGGATCTCAACCCAGAATTCCAAGGGGCAGGGGAGATTGCGGGAACTATGGGATAGCTACCCACAGTGCAACGCTCCATAAATCGATGCTAGCCTCGGTACATGGACGCACACCGCCGAATTATTGTGCTTTGTGTAGCCGCGTGCACTCGACTCTATACAATCTGTTTTACAAAACCGGTTTATATAAAATCAGAATAATCCTGTAGTGTAGATGTACCCTGAAATCAAAGTTCATGCCAAGATATTCCTGATGCCAGAGCCACTTTCCACTTGCCATAATCAGAAGCCTAATCCTGCTTCTGCTCTGCAGGCAGACCTCCTATTCAAACCAATTGAGGCCTAATGCAAAGCCCATGGAAGTCAATGGAAAAATTCCTCTGTGCAGAGGACCAGCACAAACTGTATGCACCACTGAAGTCCTATTTTGAGAATTCACAAGGTGCGTAGGTCTTGTGCTAGCCCTCTGCATAGGAGTAAATTTAAACTTCTGGGTGGCTACAGAATCAGGCCCCTCAACTATCAAATTTCACCTGTCACCTTCTTCAAAGTTATCCATTTCTAACCATTCCCTTTACCTTAGCCCCACTGCACACAGAACAGCTGAGATACTGCTTTCGTCCAGTAGCTGCTGTTAAAATGCACTCTTGTCACTGCACTGTAACAGCTTTATTTCCCTTATCTCTGTGGGTTCAAGATTTTTTTAAACAGGATGCAGATAAAAAAATTATTGATAGTAAAATTTCTCCAAGCACTTGGATTTATTTTCAGACCTGCTGCATCTTGCCAAGAAAGCAAAGAATCAAATAGTAACAGCTCCTACTGTTTTCATGGAGGCAGTGCTGAGTATCACACAGGAACAAGGTATCAGTGCTAGCACAATTTGAGTACAAATTATAAAATACCAAAATTGAACTAGCCGCTGAAATCTTGCTGAATCTCCTCAGAGTGGCCATTTCAATGCAGGTGTTGCCTTTGCAAGACACATTCAAAACTTTCTGCCCGTCTACAAATTCCGAATTTGTCAATCTATTATTTTCTTGTCATCCCGTAGTTCAATAAGACAATTTAGATGCCACAAAAAATTCAGCAAGATTAGAAATAGGTATTAATGACAATCATCTTCACAGCACTTTACATACACTTTGCAAAGCACAGAGAGATAAAGGTCCAAGTTCTCAAAAGTGTGTCTAAATGTAATGGAATCACTTCCAATATACACCAGTCTAACCCAGCAGGGTTTAGCAGATGTCCTTCAACAATAAGTGCTGCAGTTTTTGAGTGCTCAACGTGAACACGCGGAGCCTGATTGTTAAAAGATGGCGAACACCTGGACCCTAGCAGTTGCAAATGATCAGCACCTCTGAACTACCAAGCCCTGTGTCAGCGTGTAAAGGTGGACACTCAATAACTGATGCAACCTTTGAAAACTTGGCCGTAAGGCCTCAATTCAGCAGATAATTTAAGCGTGTGGTTAAGTGCTTTGCTGAACAAGGGTAGGATGCTGAATGTGGGTCTTGTGGCGTGCTTACATAACCCGTGGAAGGGAGCTTCCTAGCCTAGGTCGACAGATGTGGGATAGCGGGGCTCATGCTAGCACTCTAAAAATAGCTGTACAGACAGCACTTTGGAGCTATGGCTGAGGCTAGAGCTTGGGCTCTGAAGCCTAGGGAAGAGTTTAACTGCTGTTCCAACATCTGCATTTCAGCAGAGGTGCAACTGCCCACACCAGGGCTGAATTTGGCTCTCACGTTGCCACAATCTTCTGTTCCCTAACATACTGATGGCTAAGGTCGGTGTTCATATTCACCTTGTAGTCCTAAAGAGTCATTCCCCACTATGTGTGCCTAAATTTCCGTGTCTGAATGTCCTTATTTGTACAGAATACATAGATGTGTCTTTACTAAATTTAAGAGTATCAGTATGAAGAGACCAGGGTACAAAAGACCTTTCTAGTTGCCTCAGATAATTACACATATCTGGATCAACAGCAATAGAACAAATGCACTGATGGTGCCTTGAAGGTTTAGCTTTCCAGGCAGACCAGTTATAGCACTGACCTTGACGTTTCCACCACTTTTTAGATCTTGTGAACCAGAGTTAAAGCCAACCAAGAAGTTTATTTATGATTTTTGTCCAATGCTATTTATAACTTTAGAAATATGAGCAAGAGCTCACATTAAAGAATTATAGAACGAGCATCTTAAAAAGACAGATCATAGCAATAACAATGGGGAAATGCATCATTACACATCGGGATGATCACCCTAAAGCTTAAAAAGGCTGTATTGATAAACTTTGCATTCAGTTGTCCTAATATGGTTATTGAAATAGATTTTAAAATAAACTCTCTCCCATTCATGTTTGGAAACAACAAACTAAATATCTGGAAAATTTAAACCTGCAATAGTTGAGCTCAAAGAAGTTAATTATCCTTATAGGGGCAATACTTCAAAAGCAGTTTTTGTGACGGCTGAAATGAATGCAAAATTTCTAGCAGGCACTCCATAGTGACTGTTCAGATTTGCAATATTATCTTTGATGCAGGCTCTAGTTATGTAATTTGCCAATTCTGAATCAAGGGCAGGGATTTTCAGTAAAGACTTACAGTACTCCCAGAAGGCTTGTCTCGATGGGTATTCACTGCTTCAACATTCAAGGTGATCGTTTCCACTTTACACCCTTCACCAAATGAAAAGAGAAACTTCAAAAGAGGAACTAGATTTTCTTTTAAAATCAATTATTCTCAGTTAAATTACTGGCAACTGGACTCAGATATTTGCAGAGACAATAAATAATTCAGTTTCTTCTTTTGTAAAGAACCTGTATATATATACACAGTACTTTAAATTTAATATTAATCACTGATTCTACGTGTGTGTGTGATACACATTGTAATTACTTTCTCTGTAGATTTTGCTGCTGAAGTGGAGCTAGTAAACAAGGGCAGCCTTCACACAAAGATACATGCTGTACGGATTACACTTATTGACATGAAAACTAGTTCAAGTTCAGTTCATTCCCAGGTACGAGTTAAAGTCTGGAGGGAAAAACCAGTTTCCTGGTCAATAAATATAATCCAGAGATAATGGGTCTCCTTTAGAAGAAACTGGTTGTTACTCATTTTATATATATATATATATAACGTTCTCGCTCATTTTGCCTCCCCCTTATTTTCTTTTAATTATTATAATAAATGTAGCATTTAAATGTTTAACAGGACATAATTTTGCATGTATATTTTGATATCAAATTGCCCAGCAAATTCACAAACATGCAGCTAAGTGAGAAAAAGAGAAATATGTACCATAAGCAACTGGTGTGAGCTTGAATATGGTGTGAAGGGGGCACTTCAGATATGGCAACTCGTCTGAAACCAGAGAAGAAGAAGTTAAACACAGCATGTATTGGGCACAGTTTGGAGCTATGCAGGAATTTTGTGGTTCCTCAATTTGGCCTGGATCTTGCAAGGACTTACACACACGCTTAGCTTTAAGCACATGAGAAGTCCCATGGGGTTCAAGAGGATGGCTCACTTGTTTAACGTTAAAATGTGTGTGTAAGTCTTTGAAGGATCAGGACCTTTGTTTTCTGAAAAGCTGATGCAGAAGGTAATCGCCTCATAATTTATTTGACATCCCCTTATCTCTCCTGGAGTCTACTGCTGCAGTCCTGAGGGATACCCTAGAATCAACTTTGTGCACTTCCCTCCTGCTTCAACTCTTCCCCTCCTTGAGCCACCAAGTCACAGGTCCAGTAATTCCATCTAAGGGCACATTACTGCTGCTACTCAGTCTGCCAGGAGAGTTCCCCCCACCACAAGTTCTGACCACACTGCCTTCGCAAGCGTCAGTCCCTGCCTGCCAGCTTAGGGACCAAGAGACCAGGAGCTGAACCTAAGGGCTTAAATCCCAGCTCCACTGAAATCAATGGGAGTTTTACCACTGATTTCAGTGGGGCCAGGATTCCTCCCAAGGTCCCTCCCACATGGCCAGCAACAGTCCCAATAGACAGGTTTCGTACTTAGATCGGGATTTTGTTTTGTTTTGTTCCTAACCTTCCACACAGTGGAAGTAGCTTTCAATAGCAGATACAGACATCCCTGAAAACAGAGGCTTATAGCAAAATTCCTCAGAGACCCACCCACTTAGGGTATGTCTATACTCCAATGTCTACACGGTGCCAGCTGACGTGGGCTCACAGGACTCGGGCTAAGGGGCTGTTTCACTGCAGTGTGGACGTTTGGGCTTGGGCTGCAACGTCTACACTGCAGTTAAAGAGTTTCTTAGCCGTATCCCCGCGAGCCCGAGTCAGCTGGCATGGGCCAGTCATGGGTGTCTAATTGCAGCGTAGACATAGCTTCTTGCAGCCACAGGTCTCTAAGGGTATCTGTCTGGTGGATCTTAAAGATCGTGGCAAACACTTCAGGAGTTTAAGAGTTCAATTCCGTGTCCTTGGACATAATTTCCCTTCTCTGTGCCATTTAGCCCCACTGCTGTCCAGAAATTGGCTGGGTGATGCTTTCTCTGTAAGTACTTACATGACCCTCATCACAGCTGTATCTGAGCACTTCACAATCATTAATGGATTTTATCCTCCTCGCACCCATCAGGTAAAGTGGTATCACCCCCCATTTCCAGATAGGAAACTGAAGCATGGAATTGATTAAGTGACTTGCCCAATGTCATAGAAGTATCTATGGCAGAGACAGGAACTGAAACCCACATCTCTCAAGTCCCAATAACGGGGCCAATCCAGACTAACCTTCCTAAACTCACACACCCGAAGTGGCTGCATTTCCATGGCACTGCAAGGAGAACTGTTTGTGAAGCACTTACAGATACTCTGGGCTAAAAGAGGCTGGAGAATTGTAAGGTACTATATTACCGAATTTTTTTTTCCCAAAAAGTTCTGTTTTTTTTTAAATTAAATGAATAATGCAAGTCTCCCTTCCAGAAGCTCTGTTATGTAACTGGCAAACCCCAACCTAACACAGTGAATTTACTTTCACACCTGCGCTCTTGTCAAGGAAGTAGGCCAACAGGCACCGCATAACAGCCTGGTGAGCAATAACCAGAACATTGCCCTGACGCTCCAGCTCCATAATCACAGCCTCCAAACGCTGGACCAAGTCTTGGTACGACTGGAAATCAAGGGAAAGATTCAACAGCATAAGGATGTTTAGGGGTTTCACAAGCATGCGGAGATGCCAGAACCAAGAGCAGGGCTTAAAATTGCTTTACATGAATCAAAACACAGGTTAAAAATCTTAAAATATGGAAGATATAGAAGAACTGATAGCACTGGTGGGGGGGGGGGGCAAGATATATTTTTGGATTGGTAACTGGCCCCTAAATTTGTGGAGATAGTCAGATTTCGAGCAACATTTTCAACAGATGTAAATAAAACTAAGTAATAAACTAAATTAAATAATCATGTCTATGGCTCTCTCCCTGCAATGAGCTCCACGCAGAAGGACCCTTATGTCTGCACACAGCCCCAAGGAAATAATACACTTGATCATATTTGTAAAATGTATCACTTGCATGGCACCATAAAGGAAATAGTCACTGATCAGTAACCCACTGTATTACAGCTAAATTTGGGATACTACCATTAGGTCTATTGCCATTTCCCACATAAATCTAACTTCGTTTTAATTATTCCCTTCTTTCCTACCTACACATACTCAGCTACACTATTATTTTAAACCTACTCACTTCTCCTCCAGGATAACGATAAAGATATTTCTCTTGATCCCTCAGAGCAAACTCATCTGGGTACTGAGTTTCAATCTCTTCATATGTCATCTCTTCACACACTCCCTGGTGGAAGAGGAGTTTGTTAGAAGGGAATTCATTTCAATAGATTTAAGTACTGGGGGGAAAGGACTGAACACAGAAGATTCTATGCCTATGTGGCGAGTGTTTTACATTTCGTAACAGACAGGAGTAATTCTAACACAGCACTTTACACCTGACAACCATGGAGTGGGCTTGCAAACATTGATTCCTTAAGCCTCCCACCCCTCCTGAGAGGTAGGCAAGCATTAACATCCTCATTATATAGATGCAGGCAGGCAAGATCAGTTGGATGAACAGGAGACTCAACCTTTGCACTGTGGAAACTAATTTCTTGAGAGAGGTTTTTCTGGCCTGTATTACATGAGATATCAGACCAGGTGATCACAATGGTCCCTTTCTGGCTTTGGAATTTATGAATACAACAGAAATGACCTCCGCAAAGGAGCAAAAGTCTCCCCCACACCCCCCAATAACTGCAATGTGTTTGCTAGTTTGAATTTTAAACCCAAACCTTTATGTTCTATGGCTGTGGTTTTGGTTTGTTGGTTTTTAAATCTGCAAATAACGAAAACAAATATTTACTTCCAAGTTATTATCTTTACAGCTTATTTGCATGAAAGAATTACAGTGGGAACCACTGAAAGCCCAACATATGCCAGTTGTGCTGTAGCTGGTTGTTGCAAGTACATGGGACCTTGAATATTGAGTTTTTAATGGTATGTGCTGTAAAGAGCATTGGGAAACTTAGACAGGTAAAAATCCATCAGCATTTTCAATTTTACACCAAGCAGTCCCATAGTTCACAGAGGTGAGGGGTGCAATATAAACACATAGTGTTGTGAAGCGTAATTAATGCTCAGAAAATGTTTAGATGAGAGGGGAAAGACTTTATTTCATGTTCACTGTTCTTATTTACAAGCCCCCAGAAGTTCAGTGTATAGTTTTGGATCATTTCCCCACTGTACTCACAGCATCGAGCTCATTCAGAATCTTCCACTGCTCATAGGGGACCCCTAAGAACTCAGCTGTCTGGATGGTTCTCTTCAGCTGGCTCGTCCAAACCTTCAAATCCACAATCTCCTGCTCAGCAATGAATTTTTTAAGGGCTTGAGCGAACTGGAGAAATTGAAGCAAGTTGGGAGATGAGAAAAGTAACCATTGTGAATTCACTCTTCATTATGAAAGAACATGCTAAATAAACTTCTCACCAGACTGGCATTAACTGATGCCATCCAGAGCCAATTTCTGCCACTCTGGGTCTAGAGTTAATATGTTCACAGTTGTGAACGGTATAGATGTCAAACATGCCTTGAATACATGTTGCGAATAAGTTACCATAGCTCCCTCTCACGCCCCTTTTAATCTGGAAGCTAAACACAGCAACTAGGATTACAACTAATCACTGCATGTGGGCTCCCAGCTTTAGCTTCCTCTCAGGACTAAAGACAATGGGAATCAATCTGCCCATCCAAATGTATAGGACATCTTGTCTGGGAAGCATCAGTTAACCTAGAGCTGAAATACACTTTCCTCAGGAAAGGAAAGCTCCAATGCTTGTTAAGGAGTCTTCCAGCTATTGCTAGACTCTCAAATCAAAGACTCCCATGATTTGCTTGTGGACGAGACTTCCATCTCTCTTGGTCTAGCTAAAGAGAGCCTCTACCAGATGACAGACAAGAATTTCTTGTTTTCCTGTGCAGAGTACTCTACTGCTTCCTATAAAGAACCAGAGCTGTGTGTAGAAACAGAGTTATACCAGTTAAGAATGCTTGCTAGGTCACCTATAGAAATATGAATAACATATATAGGTCAAGCTTTCTGATACCCCAAGAAATTCAAACCAACAATTTTTATCCCAAATTAGAAACTGCACATTTATCTGCTTTATGAATTAAAGGTACCATCTCTCTAGATCTGATTACCCTGTCTGTCTTTTTAAAATAATGTTTCTTGTTCCACTACAAGCCCTGAAAGATGTGAAATAAAAGGTATTCGATATAATCAAAGAATGTATGGACTAAGTCCACTAAATTTACATGAGCTGTAAAGAGATTTTGTTCGCTTTCTTTCTAAATAATTGCTGCATTAAGTGGTATGAATTGTATGACACTAAAAGGAAAAACAACATTGAAAGATATATGCAGTGTTGCTGGTCCCAGGATATTCGATAGACAAGGTGAGTGAGGGAATATTTTTTATTGGAACAACTTCTGTTGGTGAGAGAGACAAGCTTGTGAGCTACAGGCTAGGACCTGAAGAAGAGCTCTGTGTAAGCTCAAAGCTGGTCTCTCTCATCAACTGAAGTTGGTCCAATAAGAGATATTACCTCACCCACCTTGTCTCACTGAAAGATATAAGCAGCTAACCAAGGTATAACTTTGAAACTGAGCAGAGATTCCAATTCGCAGTATAGATAATACAGAAAAAAAAACAGATAAAAAATATTTGAAATGAATGAAACCTTGAAGTCTACTAGGAATTGAAGAAATTTGTTATACGCCAGCACCATCTGCTGGATATCAGTGGAAACAATGGAGCCGAATGGCTTTCAGCTCTCATTCAAGTGGTCAATAGAAACTGCACCGTTTCTCAGATGTGGCCACCAGAGGCTTTTCTTATAGCCGCAGCCTCCTGGGCAGTGACTGGCGGGGCGCCAGGGGAGGGAACCAACAGGGCGTGGGCCCTGCCCCCCTGAGGATCCACAAACGCCAGAGGAGCAGGCAGCCAGTGAGTTCCCCACCTTCCTGGGAGCAGTGGGTCTCAAATTTCAGGCCTCAGCCCTGAAGTGGTGGGTAGCAGACTCCAGTCGTGAGGCTTTGAGCTCTGGCCCTGGACCCTAGCCACAGGTGCAAACCCTCAGCTCACCCTCATCCACAGTGCATCTTGGGTTGCCAACTTTCTAGTCGCACAAAACCAAACACCCTAGCCCTGCCCTTCCCTGAGGCCCCGCCCCTTCCCTGAGGCCCCGCCTCCACTCACTATATTCCTTTTCTCTCAATAGTTCACTCTGACCAGGGCCGGCTCCAGGCCCCAGCGCGCCAAGCGCGTGCTTGGGGCAGCATGCCGCAGGGGGCGCTCTGCTGGTTGCCGGGAGGGCTGCAGGCGGCTCCGGTGAACCTCCCGCAGAAACGCCTGCGGCAGGTCCACCGGAGCCGTGGGACCGGCTGACCGCCCGCAGAAACACCTGTGGCAGGTCCACCGGAGCCGCGGGACTGGCAAGCGGCAGAACGCCCCCCGCGGCGTGCCGCCATGCTTGGGGCGATGAAATGGCTAGAGCTGGCCCTGGCTCTGACCCATCCTCACTCTTTTTCACTGAGCTGGGGCGGTCTTTTCCCAGGGTTAGCATCCCAGGGCTTGTTGTCCAGTTCCCTCTCGCCCCCCAGTTTCCTCTTCCCTACTTCTCTGCTTCCAACAAGTGACTGCAAGCTCTCCCTTACAAATACAAATTTCCTTTCTTTAGATTCCCTACCCAGCTTCTCCTCCAGTGAGGCTTCATCAGCCATTAGGCCTCATCAGTCCCTGGCTCTCCTCCAGGTGTAGCCTATAAGGTTAATTGGCCTATTTTACCTGTTCAGACACTGTGAGGGGTGGACAGCCTGTCACACTACCAAGTAACCAAACTGTGGATTTTAACTAAGTAATGCTATATATGTGTTTCTCCTTTGTAAATCCAAGCACACTGCCCTCTGAACTTCAAAAAAAGAAATGTAAGCAATTGCTTTTGATGTTTCAAACTAGTTCCTATCAAACCAAACACAAGAAATAGCACGGACCAAATTCATAAGAGAGAGTACTCTAAGGCAGGGGTAGCCTTATTCTTTGAGAGAATTACCTGAAGGGTGATAAATGCATTAGAGATACTAAAGAACTTAAAACTGGTGACAATCAGTAAATGTAATAAGATTTAGGGTGATTTGTTTTGTTCCTCGGAATAGTTGCTGGAGCCCAACAACTAGTTGCTGGGTCTTGTTACTCACACAGAAGACTGCATGTGTATTTTGCATTCAGCATACGCCTAGAAGATCTGTTGTATCTGCACTTGAACCCTGCGAGGGCAGCACTCAGGCAGCCTTCGGTGGCGCTCCTGCAGGAAGTCTGGCGGTCCTGTGGATTCAGCGGCAAGCCGAGGGACCGGCGGACCCTCACAGGCAAGCCGCCGAAGGCTGCCTGATTGCCGTGCTTGGGGCGGCAAAAAAGCTAGAGCTGCCCCGCCTTGATCAATCAACTGTTGTTTATATACCAATGAGGTTCTAGGTGAATTAAGAAACTGCTGATTGGTTAAGAATAACAAAATGTCCTGATCTCAGAAATACTGTCTAAGATAAAAGTAGACCAGCAAAGAACCTAGTATTAAAATTAGTAAACTAGCACTCTCTGGATTCATTAACGAGGAGTTATCCTGATTAAACTGCATCCCAATGTTGGCAGTAACATTTCTCATATTGGCAAATCTAGTCTATTACATGTCAGCTTTACAGTCTAACTGGCACGTTGGCAAAACAATAAAAACGTACGCTCATTCTTGTTTGCGCAGTAAAGAATGAATCCTTTGCAGGATGAACACCCCTCACTGGCCGGGAGCATTGCTACAGGGGGGCAGGGAGAGTGACAGCTGAAGATGAATGTGGGGACTTCAACTCCAGGCCAAAGAGAAATCACACATCCCTGACAGTCAGATGCAGGCCAATTTCTCGTCTGGCATAAATGAACAAAACTCTGTTGAAGTCCATGGAACTGAGCCCATTTACACCAGCAGACAATCTGACCTAAATCCAGGTCCCTATTATACTGACACACTTTAAAAGGATGTCAATCCTGACACTGCCAAGAACATACCTGCTTCCCACGTGGTGACAGGCCAGAATCCCCACCGATCTTGCCAACAAGGTTAAACTCACTCTCGCCATGCCGGCAAAGGTAGATGGTGCGCGGCTGGACATGAATGTTCATTAGGTAATAGACGATTTTACTCTGGATGTAATCCCGGACACGGTTTACCAGGAACCGCTGTCCCACATTGATCACTTTAATGAAGGAAAGATCTCTACGGTCAACACAAAACAAGGATGCTCGTCAGCATCTTTAAAGCAAAATATGTGTGTATTCTTGTAATACTGATACTGCTGCTACCACTTGGCATTGAGGTGCCTTAGAAAACTCTTAGAGAGAAAAGACAGACTATTACAACGTATCAGAGGGTTAGCCTATAAGGTGCCACAGGATTCTCTGCTGCTTTTAGGGTTAGCCGTGTTAGTCTGGATCTGTAAAAGCAGCAAAGAGTTCTGTGGCACCTTATAGACTAACAAATGTATTGAAGCATGAGCTTTCGTGGGTGAATACCAACTTCGTCAGATGCATCCGACGAAATGGGTATTCACCCACGAAAGCTCATGCTCCAATATGTCTATTACATTGTAGTGTAATTTTCTATTTAAACATTCCTGTTTTATACACTAGAGAGAAATCCTTGCAAATCATGTTGGACATAATCCTGCACGCTTTACACAAGCAAATCTCCCATATTGCAAAGTCAATGAGCGTTTCACTAGCATAGGGACTGCAGCATGTTAGGTTAGGGAACAAAACTGGCAAAAGAAAGCAGCCCATGTGTCTGAATCCACAGCATATCCAGTATGTAACATGCTCCTAATCTTGCCTCTTACTGGTCATAACTATCTGGATCAAGGGGCTGATATGTGACTTTATAGCACTCTATCCTCTTCAGGAAATCATCCATCACACACTCTCGATTTCTCTCTGGGTAGTCAGGGCTGGAGACCTTCACTTCCTGAACAAGAGAGAGAGATTTAAGAAAAGTTAAGCAAACTGTCTATAAATCAGAATAAGTGACATTATTCTTCAATTTTCAAACAAACAAACAAGCAAACGCTGTTTGCTTTTCCCCTTCCCATCTGCCCTGTGAAGAACCTGCTCCTGGAGAGGAAACAAAGAACACTTCCAAATGTCACAGGGTGGCATTTGGTCAGGGGACAGAGACAGATGGCTTGACTTTTCCCTCTCCACACAAACCACTTACTGCAGATCTTTCCATGAAAATAAAATCAAGCTCCGAGATAAAATGCTTCATGGCTTTAGTTTGGTTTCCAAGTTCCCACATATATAACCCATCTGTCTTGGTTGCCATGCATCTGCAAATATTAACCACTTATTTCAGAACTGAAACATCAGAACAAGGCTATCAGAACTGCATACACTATTGCAAAGGGCACCCCACCCCAGGTAGTTTACACAGGGATAGCACTGCACCAGAATAAGAACTGCAGAGTTACACTTATTAGAAGCAGTTCAGTTTCAATCTCTTTCTGCCTAGTGAGATAACAAAGCCCAGTTTTTCTGATCCTGGCATAAGCTGCACTAAAGCAGGGTAAGAGCATATTGGGTGAGTTTAACCGAGGATGCCATTCATGACTGCAGAAAGGAAAATCAGAATGAAAGTTAGAACTCAGTCTTTGAGCCAGACTCTGATCTGTCTTAGGACAGCATAAATCCAGAGTGACTCATCTTACTCCGACTAGGTTATTCTGAATTTACATGGGTGTAACAGAGATTAACCCCAGACCTAAACAGACACCTCAGTGTAGAACACTCAGTACGACTTCACAGAATCACCTGCCCACAGGCAGGTACAACAGAATGAGAGAGAGTAAAAGCCTTTAAACCCAGAATCCCCTGAGTTCTGTGCATTAAATTTAACTTTACTGTAGAGCTCTCTAATAATAATGAATCTCAGCATTTACTGTGAGCCACTATAATAGTCTGTGACCTTCCCTGACAAACATCAAGTCTCCTGGAGAAGGCTGCTACAGACTGCACCTATGAACATTCAGCACCCACCAGGATATTGGCAGCAATGACTTCTGGATCATCACAGACAGACTCCACAAAAAACACCTAGAGAAGAGACAATGAAGCATGTTTAGTAGAATTAAGAGCCTCTAGAGTAATGTACATAGGCCATATTAATTCCCAGTATAGCCACAAATGAAGTCAGCAGGGTTACCCCAGGGATAGATTTAGCCAGATATGCTTTATGAGAAACTAACCTTGCCCCTCACAGTGGGTTCCTATCATCTGTCTATTTAGGAATGTGTGCCACACTCATCCTCACACTCTCTGGGCTCCAGAGAGATAAGGGCTGATGAGAGAAGAATATTTTGTTTGGGATATCCCAACAGCCAATTCACTAAAACAGGGTACTTCCCAAATCAGACATATGCATAGAAGGGTGCATGCACCTACCATGCACTTTAAATATTCATTGACACCGGAACAGAGTGGATGAAAAACAACACCAGAACGGCATTTCAAACCAGCTTTGCAGAGGTGGACATGATGACACAAACCCTGAAACTACAACAGCACTGTACAAAAATAAGGGCCCAAATCTGCCATCCAATGCACTGACGCTAATGGCAATGGGATACACCCAAAGGAAGCATTCACTCCTACAGTCGTTATTCCAGATCAATGAAAGTCACCTTATAAGCATTCTCCTTAGCAAAATTTAAGATCAAGTCCCTCCTCTCTCGAGTCGTGTTGGTTGCATCGAATACCTAACAGAAAAAAAAAAATCCCAACAACATTAGCTACGGGTTTTAAAGCTGCCAGAAGAGTTTGGATGAATATCTCAGGCTTTGATTTAATACTCTTTTGATTTAAACTCGGTATAATGAAGTGTTATCTTACAGCTATCTGCCCGCCATCCTCTGTGACATAAGCTTTCACATCTTCCAGAGCCACCAAGGCACACTGTCTGTAAGGAGAGAAATTGGCAGCATTGTAGACAGTGCAAAGTGTTCAGATTCCAAGCCTCATGAATCACAACTCCAAAGCTTACAGTGGGATAAGTTACAGAGCCAACTCTGTTTAAATCCCTTTTGCACCTCCATGCCTCTGTTCTGAGCACTCTGTCTTTCCAGCTCAGGAGTCTGTTGCCATCTCTCCTTAAAGGAACAAATGGGCCTCTATGGAGTCATAGTCTTTGGGGACAGATGCGATGCCCACCAGGGAAGATAGATTCTGGGAGCCAAAGCTGAATCTAGGTCTCCCAACTGGTCACTAAATGGGACAATAAGGACTTTTTAATCCATCTGCTTTCTATTTGTTTTACATACCTCTCTTATCATCTGAGTTTTGTCCCTTGGGCCCCATTCTGCACCCCTGGAAGTAAATGTCCAGATTCCCTCTGACTTCAGTAGGAGCAGGGTTAGCCCCTTTATTAGATTTATTGTTTTAGTATCATTTGACATCTCTCCCCAAGACGTCTCATCATTAAACAGCCACAACTGTACGCTTGGGGGGAAATTCTACCCTCCACCCCATGAAAGTCAATGGGAGTTTTGCCATGGACTTCAGCGGAGCAAGGATTTCATCCTTGGCAATCATCTGTAAGGATAAATTTTTCTTAAAAGAACATATCTATGCTCCAGTCAAGGGGGTGAGAGAGCACGGCAGCTTGTAAACATGCCTGAACAAGGACCAAAGGGCACTTTCTTGGAGGGATAGTTATATCTCTGCCAACTTGCTAAAGAGGATCTGAAGTTTGTTACCTACTCATGAACAGGAGGCCTCATGCCCATCCTGAAGACCCAGCTTCTAGGGCAGCTGTTTTAATGGCATGCACAGGATACCCTTCAAAGCACACAGATATGTGTTTCCCCCAGCCCTGAAATGTGAATTTTATGGAACAAGTCTGCTTGTCACCTTGAATTCATACTACAGTGTTGGTGTCCTGCTGTGTGCAAATGTCTATACGAAAAGTGATCTGGAGTCTGAAGCTGGGAATTGTTTATTCTGGTGGAGAAGTGCAAAAACAAAGCAGAACCCTGGAACAGCATGACTTTTAGACTGACCTAGAGGTAACCTGAATTCAGAAGCAAATTCCAGAGCAATGCAGAATTCAGAAAAATTATCAGCCACTAAGCTTTGATCTCAATAGCTACAGAAAAAACATAATCCTGCTGCCATTATAATCAATGGGGGTTTTGCCACAAATACTCATGGGAGGATGAAGCCCTAAATATTTTATCCTATTGGAAGCTATAGAGAAATACACAGAGATTGTAGAGGCTATAAGATGGTATAAATCAAGCATGCCGGAGACCATACAAAAGTCCAAATTACTAGAGAGTTTAACAACATCTCTCTCTTTTGTAAGAGCCACAAGCAAGTTCACATGCTTGGAAATTTCCCCCTGCACTGTCTGCAAAATTAAATTACCGGGTAGGGTTAGTTTACTTTCTCCCTATATAATTCCAGGTATTCATTTAAAGATGTTCTTGGAGTTTCCAGTACCCCAAAACCTGTATAGACAGCTGTATCATCAACTGGGCAAGGGTCAACTACCTTTTTTCCTCCTTCTCAAAGTGCCAGCAATGAGGAGAATGCAGGTGGGAATATGAGGATTTAATGAAAAAAAAAATATATTTTTGAAGAGCACTAGTCTACACAAAATTCAATTCTGCCCCCAATGCAGTTTTTAAAACTTGTAAAATAATCTGAAGTTTCCTCAGGTAGAACAAATCATTAATCCACTCCACAAAACATTCACTGCAGGCCCAAATCTGCCATCTTTACACACACAATGTAACACTTTACTTTGTGAGTAGTCTCTGTTGAAATCAATGGGAGGTCTGATGCAATAAAGTCCTCCTCCACCTAAGCAATGGTGGCAGAATTTAACCCCATATTTGTCTATTGATATTAAATGTCACTTCCTACAATCAGAGACATAGTCTAAACCCAGTTGCACAGACTTTAGAATGACATGAACTTTTTCCTCTACCATTCAAGTTGGGTTGCACCCTCTGACACAGACTTACTTCCGAATCTTCATGGCTTCTGTGTTATCATGCCTGAAAAAATCATAGGACTTGTACGACTGCACTGCTTCACGACGATATACTCCTAGATTAAACACTTCACAAAAAACAAACAAAGACGTGTGATTTGCAGCATTTCACAAATATGTGTTACCTAGCTGTGAGCCAAGAGGAGAATCACATCCTTATCTTGATTACAGCAATTTATGAGCTATCCCTCCAACTAAAATCTTCCAGCAATTTTACTTCAAATTAACTTCCACAAACACCACGAGAATTCCTTATGACTGAAATCAGAAACACTTAAACTGCACCAAAGAATTTCAGAATCCCTGATTTTCTGTGTGTACCTTTTCCCAGATCTCCTCAAGTTAATCCACATTTTTATAACTATTCTCCTAGTTATCAGTATGTTCATGTGCAATCCCTATGCCCATTAAGCAGGATTATATGCACTCACTGAAAGGAGAAGAGGCCCAAATCAAGCAGAAGGGGCTTTATAATATCTCATGCACTTTGCTAAAGAAGAATTTAGTTCTCAGAAAACATAAGAACATCAGAATGGCCGTACTGGGTCAGACCAAAGGTCCATCTAGCCCAGTATCCTGTCTACCAACAGTGGCCAATGTCAGGTGCCCCAGAGGGAGTGAACCTAACAGGTAATGATCAAGTGATCTCTCTCCTGCTGTCCATCTCCACCCTCTGACAAACAGAGGCTAAGGAAACCATTCCTTACCCATCCTGGCTAATAGCCATTTATGGACTTAGCCACCATGAATTTATCCAGTTCCCTTTTAAACACTGTTATAGTCCCAGCCTTCACAACCTCCTCAGGTAAGGAGTTCCACAAGTTGACTGTGCGCTGTGTGAAGAAGAACTTCCTTTTATTTGTTTTCAACCTGCTGCCATTAATTTCATTTGGTGGCCCCTAATTCTTATATTATGGCAACAAGTAAATAACTTTTCTTTATTCACTTTCTCCACATCACTCATGATTTTATATACCTCTATCATATCCCCCCTTAGTCTCCTTTTTTCCAAGCTGAAAAGACACCAAATTTGGCAGCCCTGGAAACCAAAGGCCTCTGTCTGACTGAAATTCACCCCCATGCAGAGGGCCAGCACAAGGGTCTATGAAGCACTTAAGACCTACTTTGAGGACGTAAGTAACACACAGATTTTGTGCTGGCTCTCTGCACAGGGATGATGCTCCCTCTCTAAGCACAGAATACATACAGCTTGAGTAACACTAATTAAGCTTCCCTGACATATTGACCCTTGGCAATCTGCCTGTAGAAACCACCTCTAAGGGTTCAAGTGGAATTCAGTTGCTATGGATAATTGAATCTTAGGTCTCTTTGCTGGCACTGCCAATAAGGTTTTATGCCGTAGACGCTTGTTCATCGGGGACAACACTGAAGCTAGCACCCCATAAAGTAGCTACCAAGTTATGACAACTTTCAGTGACTACAAACCTGGGCTGGATTAAAACAAACGTCTCATTGCCAGCTCCATGACCCATCCATCACTTTAAACTACCATGTACAAAAAATCCGTACAGACCTTTTGTAGGCACACCAATCCAGTTGAGGTAGCGTGTTAACTTCTTGGACATATAAGTCTTGCCCCGGGCAGGAAGGCCAATCATTACAATCAAAGTAGGGGAGTTGGTCATATAGGAAGCCCATGCTGCAAAGAGGAGGAGGCGAAATCATTAAACTAACTAAAACAGCTTAGAACCAAAACCAAGTCAGAAGCCAAATTCATCTCTGGCATAATTCACTGCCTCTGCCCATCTACCAGCCACACAAAAGGTTACTTACTGTATGAAACACACAGTTGATTCATTATCATGCCCTTCCATCCAATTAAACATTAATAGCAATCACCGGACAACAGCATGGCTCTCTCGAGGCTTAGCTAATGAAGTAGGTTAACCACTGATCAGCCACCGGGAACAGGGAAAATAATGTGTAACTAATGTGTCAGCCAAAATACGTCAGCCAGAGTTAAATATATTTAACTATTAAGCAGTAACTGTCAAGGACATAGGAAAAAATTCTTTAATGAAAGAGATCATATTTCTCTACTGACAGCAGACAGGAATCTAATTTCCTTCCTTAACATAGTCAATAAATGATCTGAGAAACTAAATTAGTAATGTTTAGCCTGTTGCTGAGAAGCAGGATTTTTTTTACCATTATTGGTTTTGCATAAAATTTCTTGTTTATTTAAAAAAAAAAAGTTATGTAATTTCCCAAAAGCAACAGATTAACTAATCCACTAATTAAGTGAAACTGAGTTTTATAAAACTACCGTATATGAAAGACACTGATTATAGACAGGGATATGGGAGTATGTGTTGCCATAATTAAACTGATCAAAACAAGTAAATATAAACTGAATGGAACATGGAATGGACAAAATGTCCATATGGCCAGTTGAGATGGTTTCGCCAAACAAGATAAAATGCAAATCTAACTGGAATACTGACAGGGCTTTGTCAGCTGCAAATCTAATCAGTTGCAAAGACTTTGTTAAAGGTATATCTGTGCACTACACCTGCCCCCAAACCACCATGCCAATTTTTTTTATAGTTTTATAGCCATCCTTATCTGTTATTAGAACTGTTCTTCTCTCACTTGTTGCAGTGCACAAAAACCCACACAAACAACAGGGAAACTATTGTTTGGGGAAGCCATCTGTACCAAGTGCTGTCAAATGCACAAAGTAAACAAATGGGAAAAAAATAAATATTTTTCCTCACAGTATCTTCCAGTCATAGTCATTTTAAGGATTATTTGCAACAATTGTAGGTAAAATATTGTTAAACACAAGCATAGCCTTTAAATTGATGATGTCCCTTTAAATAGCTTTATAAAAAATCTGGAGGAAGAGGCAAACAAGATGTTAAATTTTAATTCCCAGAGTGACCTAGATTGAGAGGTTTTGAAAAATCCGTAAAGACACTGTGTTATGAGATCCAGAATGGTTAGATATATAAGCAGGAATTAACAAAATGAGTGTAATCTACATCAGGGCAACCAGTACATGTGGAGAAAAAGTAATCCCTAATTAAACTATTCAATGGGGGAGAGATACTTGGAAAGCAGTAAAAATCACAACAGACCTCCGGTGATTATGCAGCCCTAATCATAGTATTGTGTGTGTGCATCCTTCCTACTGAGCAAATACCTTTGGGATTCTTTGCTGAAATCTGTTCCTGGCCTATGTCAACAGAAGATTGGAAGAGAGTTAAAAGACTTCAGTGGAGATTGGTAGACACTAGGTTTGGCATCAACTCAACATATCGGGAAAATGGGTAGGGATAGGGTACAGAGTGACCTAGACAAATTGGAGGACTGGGCCACAAGAAATCTGATGAGGTTCAACAAGGACAAGTGCAGAGTCCTGCATTTAGGAAGGAAGAAACCCATGCATCGTTACAGGCTGGGGATGGACTGGATAAGCAGCAGTTCTGCAGAAAAGGACCTGGGGATTACAGTGGACGAGAAGCTGGATATGAATCAGCAGTGTGCCCTTGTTGCCAAGAAGGACAACAGCATATTGGGCTGTATTAGTAGGAGCATTGCCAGCAGATCAAGGGAAGTGATTATTCCCCTCTATTTGGCACTAGTGAGGCCACATCTGGAGTATTGTATCCAGTTTTGGTCCCCCACCACAGAAAGGATGTGGACAAACTGGAGAGTCCAGCGGAGGGCAATAAAAATGATTAGGGGCTGGGGCACATGACTTATGAGGAGAGGCTGAGGGAACTGGGGTTATTTAGGCTGCAGAAGAGAAGAGTGAGGCGGGATTTGATAGCAGCCTTCAACTATTTGAAGTGGGGTTCCAAAGAGGATGGAGCTCGGCTGTTCTCAGTTGTGGCAGATGACAGAACAAGAAGCAATGGTCTCAAGTTGCCGTGAGGGAGGTCTAGATTGGATATTAGGAAACACTATTTCACTAGGAGGGTGGTGAAGCACTGGAATGGGTTACCTAAGGAGGTGGTGGAATCTCCATCCTTAGGGGGTTTTAAGGCCCAGCTTGACAAAGCCCTGGCTGGGATGATTTAGTTGGTGTTGGTCCTGCTTAGAGCAGGGGATTGGACTAGAAGACCTCCTGAGGTCTCTTCCAACCCTAATCTTCTATGATTCTATGATTCTTTCACAGATGTAACATGCCCAGATCATTGCCTGATGAAGCTCATTAGACAGAAATATGAAACAACGTTTCATGATGGGGTATTTTAAACCACTGTTCAGTACAGCTGTGCTACTTATTGCCTAGTACATGTGGGTGGCTTTCAGGAACAGAGATTACATTAAAACTCTAATTTACATTAAAATAGAGTTCCTTTTTAAACAGCTAAATTGCAAAACATTATTAACTCGAAAGGTAAACATTTGTCCAGAAGAGCAAAACATGTAACAAATATAATTAGAAGTGATACAAACAAGAATTGTAAACAGTTATAAACTCGAGAGCCTACATGAAATTATTTCTGGCGATCTCAGTTCCAAGCGGACATCATAAAAACACATCACAATTGTTCCCCTTGTTGGCAGCCTCAACAGAGAGGTCAAGAACTGATTGAGATGCACAAAAGGAACAACCCTCCAGATCAGAGCTGAAGCACTTTGGGGAGGTGACATGGGGGAAGCCAGCACTACCACTGTTGTATTGAGGATTGCATGGGGGACATAATTCAGCTATCGAGTCAGAAAAAGTAAAATAATTCAAGATGTTTATGTTAAAGACTTAAAAACAAAAGTTGTGCATGCTAGGATGATTTTATTAAAAAGATCCTGATCCTGCACTCATGTGCAGCTCATTTCAGGATTCTAGATAGGCCTAAATTCATTCCTGGTGTAATGCCACTGAAGTCTATAGGGTTGTACTAAGGATTAAATTGTATTTGTGTACTACTGCACTGAGCTAGAAGGAATAAAGCATGACTGACTTACCTGTTTATAAAAAGAAGTAGTCAGTCAAAGAGAAATTCATTGCAAGACACAACATCTATTTTCCCAAGACTGTCACAAATACTTACAGCACTTTTTTTCTGAGACTCGCATATTTGAAGTTTTGTTTTCCTGGTTGCTGTTCTGCTCTGGGACTAATGCTGTATGTCCCGACATTGCTGCTAATCGCACACCTGGTCAGCGTTGGACCTTTAGGCTCTTGGAAAAGAAAAGAAGAACCAAGAAACAAATCTTTGTGAAATCCAGTAGGCAGAATAAAATAAGATGCATAACAACTTATCTGTGCTGTTCCGGGTGGGAGGGAAAAGAAATCATAGAACAGTCTCAGAGCCACAGTACAAGGTCAACAGCAGGTCGCAACATACGTAAGTGGTAACTAATGTAGCTGGCACAAGATAAGGCAAAGCACATAAAAATGAAGCAGAGGAGGAAAAAAATACCTCCCTCACAAGGACATTAATGAAACATCTCAGCCAAGGAACAGAAGGATTAAGGGGAAGAGTACCTACTTTTGCCCCTTCCCTGTAAGTCACTAAAAATATAAAGGAACAACCTTCCCCAACCTCCCAAAGTCATAATGCAGCTGCTAGGCACTGTTTTAGGGGGGCAGTCCCCGAGATGCCAAGGCTGGGAAAGAATCCCAGCTGGTCTGACAGCATCCTCTGAGCAGGGGACTGGGCAGGTCTCTCAGCCAGGCACTCCCAAGCCTCGCTCCAAGATTTCTGGCATTCATCGGGTGCCGACTGCAGAGAGCCTCAGTCCACCCGACACGCCGCTCGCAGCGCGGGGGAACTGAGGCGCAGAACCCCCCAGCCTTCAGCACGAGCCCGGGACCGGGTTCCGCGCTGAGACGTACCGGGAAGGGGTGGGCAGCCAGGCGGCTGCTGCACCTGTCAAGCGCTGCGACCTTCAGAGACTGCCCAGGAGCCTCTCGCAGCAGCCAGGACTTGGCTGAACCGGCCGACTCGCGCGACCCCGCACTGCAGCAGCAAATCAGCCGGCGCGGAACCCGCGCACCCGCTGCGCGCTGCCCGGGTGGCACCAGCTAAGGCTGGCGAGACGGAAACGAGATGCAAATTGTATGCTAATGTGGCGCCCACGTGACGAAGCCGCAGCCGTGCTGGGGGCAGACCCGTGGAACCAGAGGAGTCGGACCAAACTAGGCAAATGAACGGGAACAATTAGAATAGGCCTAGACATGCAAACGGGGTGTAAACGCGCCCATTAGCAAAGGGTGCAACTGAGATGCAAATAGGTCCATAGATAAATAGCATGTAAATGAGCCCAGAACGCTCAATTATTTTCCACTGAACTGCGAAGGAGTAAAAGAACAGGCAGTTCGGATATGCAAATAAGATTAAATTATGCAAATCAGGTTACAATAGAGCTCCGCCCCACCAGCTCCTATTCCACCTGGACCCCGGGGAGGCAGAACGCAGTGACGTGTCCCCCATCAACTGTGAGATTCCCCGTGTGCCTGTGACACCACCAAGGTCACCTCGAGCGTTCCGCCCCAAGCCGCGGATTGGCTGCGCCGCGGGCACGCGGTAAGCGATGCAGGTTGCGGCGTGGGCCCAGCGAGCCAATAGTGAGGCACGGCGGAAGCATCGCGAGACTTGGCGGGGCAAGCGCCCCGGCCATTTTGCTGGGGTAGCAGATTTGGGAGTCCCGGTCTGGAGGAGGAGGAGGATGCTGCGGCTGCGCTGCAAGGCCCGGAGCGGCTCCCACCCGCTGCCCGGCCTCACGGCGCATTCCCGTCTCCGGGAGCTGCAGGCCGCCCTGGCCGCCCTCACCGGGGTGCCGGCCCCGGGCCAGCGCCTCCTGCTCGGCTTCCCCCCGCGGAGCCTGGACGTGAGCGACGGGGAGCGGCGGCTGGGGGAGCTCGGTATCCACTCAGGTGAGGAGCGTGGGGACGCCGCCCCCCTTCCCTGGCGGGCGGGCCCGGGGAGTTGCCCTTGCCCGGCTGACAGGCCTGAGCCTGAGGGGCTCTCGGCTGCCTCCATCATGGGCAGGGCAGCTCCCCTGGACAGCGCCTGCTGGGGTCCCAGGCTGCGGGGCAGCGTCTCTTCCTCTCACCCTGGGGCGGTGGGGGAGGGAGTGTAATCTAAAGGCTGAACCCAGTGGGGGGAGGGGCATCCCGCTGACCCCAGTGACCTCCAAAGTGCAGGGAGGTTGCTGGGTGCTCCACCGGGCAAGGCTGGTCTAAGAAGTTAGTACTTGCCCTCTAGTGCTCAAGATGCAGAGAGAACAGACACAGGACAAACTGGACAAACTGGGTGGAGGCAAGAGGATTGTGCACAGAAATATGTATTTTTTGACACTATAATTCTAGAATGGATGTTGTGGACGCTGCTGGGTTAAGAATATATTCAGGTTGCCCCTATAAACTTCTCTGATCATGCGTGTGGCTCACTGAAATTGTTACGGATTAGTATGAATTTCCTTTCTGGAGCTTATTTCATTCTCTCTGCAAATATTAAAGCCTGCTTCAACACAGTGTAAAGAACATGTAGCAAAAGCTTTAGTCCTCTCTGGCGTAAAAGGCACAACATTAATATTCTGCTGCATACAGTGTTGTTCCACAGCTCAAGACAGGAAGAGCAAAAGAATGCCATACCTAATTGAAACTGCATTTCAGCAGATTATAATTACCTGACCTGAAACTTGGTTGGGACATTGGGGCTACCACCCTTTAATAAGAAATTGATTGCAAAATAGTGCTGTCAGTGACTGTCCAACCTGTTTATCAGCTTCTGTAAATGTAAACATCTTCTATTTCACTGTCTCTAAAGTGGGTTTTCGAGAGTCTAAAACGAAAAGAACTGCGTATCACTGATGTTCCAGATTTGGCTAGTAAACTTGAAAACATTAACTACTGTGCTAATTTGGAGACTTCAGTACAAAACCTGGGCTTGGCTACATTGGCACTTTACAGCGCTGCAACTTCCGCGCTCAGGGATGTGAAAAACACCCCCCTGAGCGCTGCAAGATGCAGCGCTGTAAAGTGTCAGCGTAATCAGGGCGGCAGTGCTAGGAGCGCGGCTCCCAGCGCTGCACTCTACACCCATAAGGGATGTGGTTTACAAGCAGCGCTGGGAGAGCTCTCTCCCAGCGCTGCGGCTCTGACTACACTCACACTTCAAAGCACTGCCGGGGCAGCACTTTGAAATTTCTAATGTAGCCAAGCCCCCTGTGTCTTTATCTGAACTAGCAATATACTGTGAGAGCCCAAAGCTACGATCATCTGCTGCATCATGTTGTGGCTTCTTATGTAATTGATTTAATTGGTAATGCTTTCTGTTGTGCTGATCTGAGCCTCAGAGAACTGAGGCACGATATAATGGAGGCCTTAAATGATTTGCTTCTCTGTTTTTGTAGTTTTTCCCTTTCTGTTTGTTAGCACTTTGGTGAAGCAACTCTGCATTTCATCTACCTAATCCTCACCATTCTTGATTCTTTATTTTTGACAGGTGATACTCTAATTGTTGAAGAGGACACAGCCAAACCCAAGACTGAGTCACCTGTGGTTGCAAAAAGGAGTGTTCCTACTTTGGTCAGGGAAGCACTGCCTGTACTTGCAAGGAGGGTTGTTCCAGCAGATAACTCCTGTCTCTTCACAAGCATATTCTATGTGGTAGAGGGAGGCATTTATGATCCAGCATATGCTCCAGAGATGCGCAGTCTTATAGCCCAGATAGTGGCAAGTGATCCAGAGTCCTATTGTGAGGCAGTACTAGGGAAAACCAATGAAGAGTATTGTGAGTGGATCAGAAGAGAAGATACATGGGGAGGAGCCATTGAAATATCCATTCTCTCTAAGTTTTATCAGTGTGAAATCTGTGTAGTGGATACACAGACAGTCAGAATTGACCGTTTTGGGGAAGATGCTGGCTATGCTAGGCGGGTCCTTCTGATTTATGATGGGATTCATTATGATCCACTTGAACATAAAATCCCTGACTCAGACATCCCTCCCCTGACTATTTTCTCAACAAATGATGACATTGTTCTTGCACAAGCGTTGGAATTGGCAGATGAAGCCAGACGAAAGAGGCAGTTTACTGATGTAAATCGCTTTACACTAAGATGCATGGTGTGCCAGAAGGGGTTAACTGGACAGGTGGAAGCCAGAGAACATGCCAAGGAGACTGGGCATGCGAACTTTGGAGAAGTGTGACATCTACATGAGGATGGTTACATCTACTACCTCACTGCTCCAGAATAAGATTCTGGGTTTTCAGATAAGCTATATGTAAGCATAAAAAACTCCCTTCAAAGCTTGAAAAACCCTCTTAACTTAATGATTGAGACGCACAGGTTTATTATGGTTAGTGTGCAGGTTTACAGATAGGTATGCAGTAGTGACACACTCTTCCCAACTACTTTGAAATAGGTAACTTCTTGCATGCCGATTTTAAAGTAACTGGCAGCTGTTTGTTGTATGTTAGCAGCTAAAAGTCCTGATTCCTGAAGAACCTTATTTTCTGATGGAGAAGCTGCTGTGTGACATGGCTGGACAGACATACAATACTTATCTAAAGTTACAGACTTAGAATAACAGTTGAAATCTAAACTCTGAATTATCGGGTTTAGTTATAATCTTTCAGTACTTGTAAACTGGTCTTAGTTTGGCATATTCATGTGCCTATCACCATTTTGTATGAAGAGTTACACAGTAACTCTTACACATTCAAGCAGTTTTTGCAGCAGAGATGCCTATAGTGCATACTTCATATAGAAATGGTAACACCAAAGTTGCCCTCTATTAGGTCACAATGAACAATATTAGAATGTACAGTCTGATAGTGGCTGTACTGAGAGCCTTTTTTAATTGAGTAGAGTTAAGTACCCAATATATTTAATAATTTTTCCATAGATACTACTTGAAATGTAGTTTAGTTGCTTGAAAATTAACTGTCAACCCCTCTGTTTACACTGCATCAGGATGTTGGCATGTTTCTTGAAATACTTGAATTCTTGGTAACAATATGATCTCAATTCCAGCAAGAAGGAATTACAGTAGTTGAGATTCGAATTACAGATTGTATTGGTTAAACATTAATATATAGTTTTGATTAAGTGTGGCTGATATTGTGGCCACTGAAAGTGTTAATAAGTTGTACCAGGCTCCAGCTAGTGTTAGCACTTTTTAATCTTTGGTTCTTGCTCTTTTACAGGTCAAAGGCTTGTTCTTTTTTCAGAAGGTCAGAGCATTTATCCAAAAGGGAAAAACTTAAAGTTCCTTTGTTTGCATGCTGCCAGATGCTCTTTAATTTGCTTGATTTCTCCCCAGTGCTTAAGTAGCAAGACCTCTATTCCAATAAGGAATGGAGCAGTTTTTCACAACAAAATAAGCTAGGTAAAATGGTCTACTTCTGAAATGACAAAAGCAGAGATGTCAAAACTGGTACAATAAGGAAATCTCATCTTTATGGAGGAGTGTGAGGCTTAATGTAGAGTGCTTTGAGATCATCTAAATTAAAGATGCTGTAGATGTGCATATTACTGAAATTATTTCTTAGAATGCCTTAACACATGTATGTTAAGGCATTTAAACTCTTTTAGCCATGTTTTGGGTCTGAAATGCCTTCTGAATGCTTGTGCAAATGGGGAACAAAGATATACATCTTCATAATAAAGTAGCAATGTGTTGGCTTCAGGCATGGAAAGTTCTAGTTATTCAAAGACAGCCAATTTACTAAGGCTAGCCTAACTAAAGCTGTGATTCAGGAAAGCCCCCTTAAGCACCTGCTTAAGCAATTTCCTGAATTGGAGCCCTCATGCATATATAAGTATAGGGATAGTTCTGCGGACCCTCCATGGAACTAGGAATGTGCTTGTAGTTACATGTGCATAGCTTGTCTTGTTTAGGCCTTAATCCAGCAAAGTAGTATAAAAACAGTATAATCACCAACAGTAGAATGGACCAGAATTCTTTTACTCAGTATTAAGTTACATTGCACTCATGAGTTTGTTACAGAAATCAAGTTAGCTGCTAGTGTTAAGACCATTTAGCTTTTAGACTTGTTTTAAACTGTTTTTAATGCTCGACTAGAAGCAGATGCTTAAAGCTAGGAACATGAAAGATACTGTGTTATAAACACTTGAGATGGAACTTGGGTTACTGACTAGACCAAGGGACTGTCAGACTCCTACATTGTATTCCCAACTTTGTCAGTGAATGGGTGACACACCCTGGAAAAATTGCTACACTTCAGTTTATATATTCAGCTATAAAATGGGTATAATATCTACCTCACAGAGGTATTGTGAGGCTAATGGATTGATGTTTGTAAAGTGCTTGGATGAAAGGTGCTACATAAGTGCAAAGTGCTATTAGTGTGTGCCATGTTAGCAAACTTATTCTTGGCTTTTGGGAACATAACTTCTGTACTGCAAAATCCTTTAGTTTTGTGCTCTGGAATCTGCAATATAAGACTTGATGAATCTTTGCATACATTGTAACCGAGTCCAAACTTTATCTGCAATGGATCTCTAAAGTGGATATCATGGTCACAAGTGTTTGTTTGCCCTGTTATATTACTAAAAAAAAAAAAGTCTGCTTTATTTAAGTGAATCTGCTAGATTGTGTTTAATGCAAGTGTCATTTTCATTGCTTGAATGTGTTTAGTTACCTAGAAAATCAGATGGTTTGGATCTGAAATCACAACTGAACTGCTGTAATACTTGTTCAGATTCTTTTAGTGTAACAATTAACTTTGAAAAATTAAGACATTTAATTTAACAGTAGAGTAATTTACAGAATCTAAATTAAAAGATGGAAAGTGATCAGTTACCTTCCTCCCAGGCAGAAAATCGAAATTGTAGAAATATAATTGTAAAATATATTTGAAACAGCAACTTCACGTTTTCTCCTTATGGCAAGATCTTATAAATTTGTGCTAGCTTCATTATGTCTGATTACTACTAGCATGTGTGTTCCCTTTCTTTACAGTACAGACATGGAAATATAAGTGATTTCCTTATCTCAGGGGAATCAATCTGTGACTTTTTTCAACACCTCTGTTAATTGACTTGTACTGAAGCATTACTAATTGTAGACAGTTTCTAAAATTAGTTGTTCAAGACAGCATGGACCTTAAGCTCAGGTAACTGGATTTGACGATGATGCTTGTCATCTGTGAATAATGACCCAAAAAATATCACATGGACTGATGTCCTTAAAAGTCCCTCTGAATATTATTAGCACTAATTTCCATGCTGAAAGTTTCAGCTGAGACTAGAGATTGAATGGGCCATGGAGACTGAACTTCCTACCCCTAGAGGTAGATTCCTTGGTAAAGGTTGAAGCACACTACTATCCTTTTGAAGCTGGCCTGTGCAGGACTAGTTCTCTGATTAATTATAGGACTTTAACTTCCAGATTGCCAGTCTGGCCCTTTTCACCAGCACTCAATTCCTTTTCCTGAAGAAGGGAGGAAAGAAGCTTAACAAACTCTAATCATGTGGCCTTTCACAAACATTTTATATTGCATGAAGAAATGCACATCGTGATTTTCACAGCACTTTAAAAGCTTGTCAGAGTTTACGTGTTTAGCAGTGTTTTGCAGGGACCTAGCCTGATGTAAGTGTGGTGTTGCAGTAAAAACTGACAGTGAACAATTTCTAAAAATCTTGATACTAAAAACATACCCATGTATTCCAGTGACATAACATCTTGTTTTATGAGCACAGGTTATTTCTTTAAACGTGCCCTATATTGCAAAACTCATTATTGCACCAATAAAAATGCATGAATATTTTTGGTGTAGTGTTCATTTGTGGCTTGAGTCTTGGGGTTTAAGTGGAAATACCTGAATAAGTGACTGGAGCATCAGATAGTCTTCGCAAGCCACTAGCAAAAACCTTGCCCCTTGTAGTTAGTTTCAAAGGCAAATAAGCACTTGTAATATAGCTTTTCTGTGGAATTCATGGACAAGCAGAGTTTTCTGAGACAAAGTGAGTCAAAACACTACAGCATTCTTGTAAGGTCCATTAAAGTGTATAAGACATTCCACAATGTAAAATAGTCTTTTCAGTGTACGAAAAAGAAAATCACTTCTAAAGGGCAGTGCATTTAATATGGTCTCAACCAGGGGTTTGGAAGTGTAATTAGATCAACTTTTGAAACTTGAAATACTGCATTATGTTTTTTGTAATGTAAATTGAAAATGCATTTAATTCACTAAGGAGCAATGTAGCTTAGTTGTTAGCACACAGTTAACAGAGGTGGGTGGGTTTTTTTTTTAAGCACTTCAGTTCAAAAAGCACTTTGTGCAAAATCACTGCATTCAGTCTCAATCTTTAACTGGAACATTAAACTACTAGCTTTGATACTTCAAAAGGAGGTTGTTTTGGACAATAAGAATCAAAAAAGACATGCACAACAGAAGACTCCTCCAGAAGGCTGAAAAACTGATGCTACAGTGCGAAAACCATTGGGGTAAGGTCATACCTTCAGCGAAGGCAATGCAAGCTTTGTCTTTGACTTTAATGGAGGTGTGATTTCACCTACAGTTGCTATATTGTGCAGTGGTAAATGCTGCGGACAAAGTAGTATGAAGCATACTGTACACGAGCATGAAGCACAACACTGGAGCTTCAGTAGTACACAAAAGACAAAGTTATATAATTGATTCCCACTCTTGATTGCAAGAGTAATATACAGTAGTTTAAATTAAAAAAAATACATCTTACCAGCCCAATTAGACAATGTAACCTTTAGCAAATAAATTCACAATACTGTAGAAGGAGGATATTGAACCAAAAGGAACATAGGATGTAGTTAAGGTAGAAGGGCATGATTGTCAAAAGTTGGAGAAGAAGCCTGTGCAAGATGGCAGAAGACAGAAAAGGAGGCTTTTGGGGTCTCAAAATATAGTGTTAGTAACTTGAGTCTATCTTCTATGCACACAAGTTCACATCAGAATCCTGTCATTACTTGTGGCATATTTTGTCCAATCATGGTTTTCAGCATTCTCATTCAGTAGGGCATTGCTGTGAGGACTATACAGAAGGCAACTTGTATGTCTTCGGAAGCCTTCTGAATTTGCCATTTTGAACAGTGCATCATTTTACTTTTAAATCTGTACGATTAAGTGATGCTGTATATTAACTTTGATTATAGTGGGAGGGGGGTGGGGAGTGAACAATGTGTCGGGTAAACCATTTGTTTTCTGCATGAGATTTTCACTGGTTGCTTGGTGTACAAAAACCCATGTAATGGTTATAGCGGGGTAGGCAACCTATGGCATGTATGCCGAAGGCAGCGCGCGAGCTGATTTTCAGTGGCACTCACACTGCCCGGGTCCTGGCCACCAGTTCGGGGGCTCTGCATTTTAATTTAATTTTAAATGAAGCTTCCTAAATGTTTTAAAAACCTTATTTACTTTACATACAACTATACTTTAGTTATATATTAGTATATAACTATACTATAGTATAGATTTTCTGTACGTCTATAATATAGAACTAGAGACCTTCTAAAAATGTTAAAGTGTATTACTGGCACGCGAAACCTTAAATTAGAGTGAATAAATGAAGACTTAGCACACCACTTCTAAAAAATTGCCAACCTCTGGGCTATACAGTAGTCTATTCAACTTGAAGTCTATTTGACCAAGTATGCTAATCCTTTAGAAATCTCATGCACTTGATGTATTTTTCATTTCTTAACACCAGAGGGGGGTGTTAACACATCTTCCCAATCAATTTGGGAATTTTATACATATGAATGATGGATAGTCTTTGTACTCAGTCTATCTGAAGTAATATATTTGCAAGATGGCTTACCCCAACTGAGTACTGTAGTTTGACAAGTAACCCCCCCCCCCCCAGGTCAAGATCTGAATGACTAGATAGTGGGCTTAATCGGATTAGTTTTCATGGCCATTTTGCAAGGCTAAACAAGTACAAGAAGATACTAAATTTTGAACTGCAACTACACCTCTACCCTGATATAACACTGTCCTCAGGAGCCAAGAAAAATCTTACTTTATAGGTGAAAACGTGTTCTATTGAACTTGCTTTGATCTGCCGGAGTGCGCAGCCCGCCACCCCAGAGCGCTGCTTTACTGCATTATATCCAAATTCACGTTATAGCGGGTTGTGTTATGTTGGTAGAGGTGTGTATTAGGGCACCTATTCTCGCCTTAGTGCACAGGTCGTTTAACGCTAATGAGCTTCCAAAACTACGTACGTTCTTACATGGCCTTATCTTCAGTAGGAGGAATGGTATGTTTAACCCATGTTAACTAGCCACATGTTACAAAGCTTGTAAAGACAAGCCAGTTGCAGTTTTAACTCATTTCAGCTGGCTTTGGTAAACGCTATGGGGGAATTTGTCATTGGCAGGGGGTTTGTAAGCAGCCCTATTTTCCTTGGAGCAGAAATCAGTTGAGTGCAGTCTTTCATTTGTTGAAAGTGATATTTGCACTAAAACCCATAATCTAGTCAAGAGTCTGTTACTATATTTCTCTAGTTGACTGCCTACATGGTCCTGGAAACAAAGTACATAGACAAAATGGGATGTCTGTGGGGGAGTGATATACTAGTGATGGTGAAAACATTTCCTCGTGCATTACTATATTTTTGCAGCAAGGATTGTATTGCCCACCAAAATTAAGTCTCTCTTTTGAACAAACATCCTAGATAACAGGATAACAGCCCCACAGAACATTGGGAACTAGCTGCTATTTCCAGTATAATTGTCATTCCGTGACTTAAATGTTTGTTTTCAGAAACATCCTTTTATTTTTGTACAATGTATTAATAAAAGCTGCATTGCCCTGTAACAGGACATAACTTGTTTTGAAAATTGTAGTTACGCCTAAAATGTAAGCAATCTTTCATACTTTCGGTTTTAAATAAGATTGAGCCTCCAATTTTCACTATGAACTTCCTGTTCTGGCTTGGACCAAGTGAAGTAAAACTACAGTGGAGAGGTGGGGCAAATCACTGCTTTGCTACTCTGATTCCAAGCACCATGAAGTTATTTGTAATGAATGACTGGCAACCAAGCAATTAATAAACACATCTTCCCAGCCTGACAATGGCTGCAGTGTCCTTTGTACTATGGGAAAATAAGAGGGGGAGAGATTGTACTGTAACTGTGCTGGAAGTCAACCCTTGAGTTGTAACTGTATCTCTAATACTCACTACTTCTGACCTTGGGCAAATCACTTAAGATCTCTGCCTTCTTTTCTTCCTTCTGTAAAATGGAGAAACTTAACTATCTCACAGCTGTGTTAAGGTTCAATATTATAATATATTTTGAAAATGTGACATGCTATATGTTAATTAGCATTTTGCCTAATTAATTGGTTTGGTGCTGAACTGTACACAGCTGACAGGAGAAAAGTGCTTGACAGTCCTACAGAGTCAAGTGGAAATAGCACTACATATAGGTGACTAGCCCAGCCTGGTAAGATATCTTATCAACAAGCGCAATTTAGTTCTTTCCGCTCCCCCCTCTCCCCGCAACACACCCTCAGCGTCTATACTGAATTATTTGTATTTATCAATAGGGTGAGGTACATTGAACTTGTTAACATGGCCAAAGTCCTTTTGTGTTGGGAGTGGAGTGTTTGCCTATATCATTGTGTGTGCTTCCTACTGTATATATAAAATCACGCACAGTTTAGATTACCCCTGCCATATGTTGTTGGAAGGACATGAAAAACAACTCAGGTTCTCGCTGATGCATTATATCATGGATAGGGTCTTTAGTTTCTGTGCAGTCAAACGGGGTCTTTTTATAGGCCGACTCCTTAGAGGTGCTGTGCCTTTGATACTTTAATGGGAGATAAGAGTGCTATGCCCCTTGCAGATCAGGACTTAAATTAATAGATGCTATCAGGCTGCAAGGGGTTCTATTTTCAAATAGTTAGAACTATTCTGAGTCCTTCTGCTAAATCAGTAGAGGTGCTGATAGCATAACACATGGCTCGGAATATCTACAAAACAAAATCCTATTTGCACTTGCAATGGGTAAATACATTTTGCTGATTACTTAACTTGCCTGCATAGAGAGGAAAAATAGGCAAGAACCAGCCAGAAGCTTGTCATAGAGCAAATCACCTAAACGGAATGTCCTTTAACTTGTTGAGCCACATATTTTTGACTATATTGTGGGAGTGCATATCAAGTGTTAAAATAGGTCATGTTTTTATTCAAAGGTAATATCAAATATTTATAGATTTAGTACGGTCAATGTTCGTGCCTCTCCTCCAAAAGGAACCTTTTTGTTAATTATTAAGCAAAGAGAATGTGCAGCTTGTGGAAAGCTGTTGTGCAGTCTATTTTATTACCAAACCCACAGTAATGGGAAGAAAAATATCAAGTAAAAGACAGAAGAATTGTAAGCAGTTTCTTTTTCCAAATACTATTTTGCTCACAAGGAAACTGCCAAACTACTGAAAGGTAAAATTATTTGAAAAAAAGTTTTCCAAAATTTAAGAGAATTTCCATAAACCACCTTCTAATTAAGGGGATTAGGAAGAAACTACCCAGGGACTGCTTATTCCATGACCATCACTACAGAGTTTTTTGCATCTTCCTCTAAAGCATTTGGTTTTGGCCGTTCTTGGAAAGAGCAAACTGCACTAAATGAGCACTTATCCAGCCTGGCAATCCCTATTTTCCTAACTAGAAAGTGATATAAACAAGAGGGACATAAATCTAATTCATTCATTAGTGAAATGCAAATAAATTTTTAAATATAATTTGCTATCTGATATTAGACCTAAAGTAAAGGGATTTTTTTTAAATGACTTTAAAACAAGTATGATATTGCAGATGGAACACTTTTATATGTCAGAAGTTTCATGACCCAAGGACTACAGGACTGGACCACAATTAGTGTCCTTTGGCTGTAATGGTGTATGTGGAATAGTGTGACCTTCAAGTGCCTGTGTATGGAACAACACTGCTGCAGACACTATGAATCCTGAGTGTGCATAATGTATATTTACAGCTGTGCTGCATACCACAAAGTACATGTCCGGCTGAATTTGTTTATGCACTAACATTAAATGTTACATGGTAGTAACTGTAAGAAAAATATCAACTCTGCTACAATCTTCTGCTCAAGATAAAGCAAGATTCTGTTTACAGCAAAATAAAATAAGCAGCTCAGGACATTTTGAACAGAGACATATTGCCCTTAGTTTTAGGGCAAGAGAGAAATGGTAAAATGTATAAACATTTTCAAAAGCACGCAGTGTTGGCTTAATTCTGCTCTGAGTGAAGGCAATGGGAGTCTTATTTATTTCAATAGGAGCAGTGTTAGGTCAATGCTGAGTATTTTTCAAAATCCCACCCCATACTTTTAAAATTATATTAATTTTCAAGGCCATGTTTATGAACTGAGCAATTGGTAGGTAGATGGGTGAAATCTTAGGTTTCTTAAATACAACCAACAATACAACTCTTTCCTCTATGGATCATCTTTATAGAACATGGATGCATAAAATGCCAATTATATACCAGGGAAGAAACATAAATGTCAAATCCACTCAATTATACAGGCTAGTGGTGTTTTAGGGGTAAAACTGAGGACCAGTAACTGACATCCAGCCTGATTCTCTTCCCAGGGATAACCGCATGGATCTCACCTAGTTTTAATGCTGAAATGGCATTAATTCCTGCAGGTAACTCTCTCTGCAACTGTCCCTGGGGTCTCAGGCATGTGGCAGCAAGCTGTATCATTCGTGTGTGTCTCCCTTTGGATCCATGGCTTTAGGAGACTGCGCCCCTTCCTTGCTCTAGGACCCCCATCCCCTCTGCCATTTGATTGGAGGATGACCTGGAAATGCTGAGAAGCGAATCTCTGTGCCTCTTTGGTCCAGCTGCCTCTTTGCCTTAGTTTTTTCTACATGGCTCTTTATCTCTAAACAACATTTCCACCTAACTATTCAAGGTAGTGCTAAGATAATACATGTTGCAATAGTAGCAGCTCCTTTCTTTGATAACTGAAGCTTGTACCCCTGAGTGAGCCTGTCAGCTAGTGGATTTGAGTGATGGGAGTTTGCTGCTGGTGTTATTCTGGGATTTTTTTGGTGGCTGGATGTGGCAAACCTCATGGAGCAGACGTGAGCAGCAGAAAAAAGCCCCACACTGCTCACCAACCAGAAGGGGGGGTAACTTTAATAGTAGCCTTAGATCCTAAAGTCAGGGAAACAGAAAAGCACAACTCATTCTTTTAACAGCTCCTACTGCACAGCACAGAGTCAGCTGAGTAATTTAAGGGATGCCTCAGTCTGAAAATAATATCTGGACTCTATCTGCCTAATGGAGACAGACTGCAGAGGTGACATGCTTGTTCGTGGAGGTGAAGATGCTACCAAAGGAGATGTCTTTTCACTTCAGATGACAAGTGGCTTTGAATGAGAAGTGGAAAGTGTTCGGGCAGGAGAGGGAGTGAAACCCTGGGAAGTAAAGAAAGTATCATGGGTGGATGGAGGCAGGAGGATTGAGCTTTGCAGCTCAACGTTCAAACCTTCCTTGTTAGGAAAAATATTTCCGTGCTCATCGCCATCTCTGAGTGCTGTGAGAGTGCTTTAATGGCATTTGTAAATAGTTTTTTCCCCCCTTTTGCAGTCTGTGGCAAGTGCTAATGCAAATGGCAGAATCATGATGGAAGGTGTGTGCACTCACACTTACTCTTGTTTCCTCTCCCACAAAAATAAAACATTAACTCTCGGTATGCACTATGCCAGGACTAACAGTGGGCCTCAATCCTGCATGCGCTCTGACTGTGAATTCCCACTGGGCCAAGGTCCCCCTTGATGTAACAGTTGCAAGTTACACTCGGGAGTTTTGTTAATGAATGGCTTGCACTTAGACTTGAGTCTGCAAGCCCTTATGCATGTGAGTAGCTGTTACTCACAGCAATGACACCACTGAGGTTAGGGCTACTCACATGAGCAAGAGTTGGCAGAATCAGACCCTCAGACCAGGGCCGTCCTTAGGATTTATGGTGCCCTAGGCAGGATTATTAAACTGGTGTCCCTGTGCCTGTCTTGCTCTTAGCAACACAAAACATAAGCTTACACTATTGGAAAACTTGCCACATGCATGTTATTAAAACCAGTTTAACTTACTTAAGCACACTGTAATGCTGATAGACTAGCACTAAAGTAGCACTATAGAAAAAATTCTGATTTGACAGAATGATGCAAATAATATGATTTTTTGTACTTTGTCAACATTTTATTGAAAATTTATATGAAGAGGTATTGAAACAAGGATTTGTTTTTAATTAAAAGCAATCTTTCTGGCTTTTTGGGCTGCAAAATCAGTAATAATGTCATTGTATGACAAAGACAAAGTGATGTCTTGTATGATTGCAAGAATAGCAAGACCAGTCAAGTGTTCCTGACTCCTTGTAGAGCGGAGATAGTTTTTAATGAGCTTTAGTTTTGAGAAACTCCGTTCTCCTGATGCTACTGTTACAGGAATTGTCAGTAGAATACGACTGGCAATGTACACATTAGGATATATGTCAACAAGTTGCTGGTATGAGTAAACTGTACAATGTACATCATCGATTTTGTATGTGGCAACATTAATGACAGTATACTCAATTCTTCATACAGTTCATCATTTAAATCAAAATGATCACCTTGCTTCAGGAGGTTCTCTACGTCCGGGGTCTCCAACGCGGTGCCTGTGGGTGCCATGGCGCCCACAGGGGCCTCTCAGTGCACCTGCATACTGGCTGGCGGACGAGCATCCACCGAAATGCCATCGAAATTCGGCACCATTTCGGTGGCGACGCCTCTGGATGACACCGCTTGCCGCCGATAAGCAGCATCATCAGAGGCGTCGCTGCTGAAATGCTGCCGAATGCTCGTCCACTGCCATGAGCCAGACGAAAAAGGTTGGGTACCACTGCTCTAGGTTGTTGTACTCTGTCATTTGTTGCTCTTGTTTTCCTATTTCGTTGAATTTAGTCCCACTCAGCCCACCTGCCAGATGAGTGAATGGAATCCCAGGCAGACAGCGGGTTGAGTGGCTCAGCCGGGGTCTCAGCCACCAGCTTGCGCAGCCACTGCCAGCCTGGATTTCCTTGGGGGTCCCCAGGCCAGCAGCAAGTGCTGAGTGAGGCCAGCAGCCGGGACCCCGGGTGGCAATGGGGCAGCAGCCGGAACCCCAGAGCAGCGGTGGGCTGAGCAGCTCAGCCCACTGCTGTGTGCCATCAAAAATCAGCTCATGTGCTACCTTTGGCACGTGTAGGGTGACCAGATCACCCAGGTCAAATATTGGGATGCGGGGTGGGGGCAGAGAGGAAAAAAAATGGCGGCAGAGGAAAAAAAAAAATCCCCCACCCCCGATTCCTCCTCCCTCCGCAAGCGCTGGAGGGAGGCCCAGGAGACTCAGGGGCACGTGGGCTGGGGTGAGTGTGAGTCTGGCCTGACCCTGAGCAGGCAGGACTCGGGAGTGGTACCTGGAGGGAGAGTGGGGGCGGCCTGCGGGGCCAGGCGGAAGCTATTCTCCTCACCTGGGCAGCAGGACTCGGGAGCAGCCGCTGCTACAGTTTCCACTGCCGCAGGGGAGGAAGCAGCCGCTGGCCAAGCTCGGCGGCTGCGGCTCTGGTGCCCACGACCCCCCCAAGCCCAGGCCTGCTGGGCATGGCCAGCCCCTGGGCAGTTGCATCCGGGCTGGCTGCCCAGCTGGTGCAACCCCGCAGGCAGCCCCGGCCTGGGGGCAGCAGGCCCCAGCCCCCTCATCTCACTCGGGTCCCGCAGGGGAACGAATAGGGCTGGGCTGCCGATGCCTCCACCATGGGATTGCACCAGCTGGGCAGCCAGCCCAGACACGACTAGCCAGGGGCTGGGTGCAGCGTGCACGCTGCTGGGTCCCCGCAGCAGGCCCGGGCACAGGGAGTTCAGTCCCAGGCGCCAAAGCTGCAGCCGCCAAGCGTCACGTGCTTGGCCAGTTCCTCCCCCCGTGGCAGTGGGAGCTGCAGCAGCGGCTGCTCCCGAGTCCCACTGCCCAGTGGGGAGAACAGCTGCCGCCTGGCCCCGTGGGCTGCCCCCTTACTCTCCCTCCAGGTATGGCCCCCGAGTCCTGCCTGCTCGGAGCCAGGCTGGATTCACACTCCCCTGCGTCTCCTGCGCATGGCGTGCTTGGCAAGAGCGGGGGATTTGGGGAGGAAGCCAATGGGGCAGTGACAGGGCGGGGATTTGGGGAGGGATCCAATGGGGGAAAGAAGGGATGGAGTCGGGGTGGGGGAGGGCGCGAGCCCTTCCGGGCTTGGGAGTCTTTGTATGTTTGTCCAGTGTCCCAACGTAACATTGGTCGAGAGGCAGGACAAACAAGCAAATATCGGGACAGTCCTGGTAAAATCGGGACATCTGGTTACCCTAGACATGTGTGCCGTAGGTTGCCGACCACTGCTCTATACACTAGTAAAAAGATGAGCATATTAGAGTTGTTGGAGGGCTCTATTTAGCAGTAACAGGGCTATAGGAAAGTTAGTCAACATTTTTTGTTTCTCTGATGTAAACGGGCCCACTCCCTTCCCCATACCAAACTTGTCACAAATAATTGTCAACAACTTGATTTTTGGTTTTTGGCCAAGATATTGATTTTTTTAAAAAATTTATATTGAAATTGAATTCAGGATTGTTAGCAAGCGTTTTTGGCAAACAAAGTTGTTAAATGACAATCTAAATGGTAACACAGCACTGCTTTCATGCTTGGCTCATCCCCCAGCCTGCTGGTCCAACAGCTGCAGTAGAGGAGGAGATAGGCGGAAAACTGCAGGAACCCAAAATCCATTTCTTGGGGTGCAGAATGGTAACAGCAGCAGCAAACCCTCAGGTCCGATCACACACCAATGGGCACAGGGGTGGGAGGGAATAGGAGCCTATATAAGAAAAAGACCCAAAAATTGGGACTGTCCTTATAAAATCGGGACATCTGGTCACCCTACAGGTGAGTTCTTTCCCCCACCCCTTCCCAGAGACCCTAGCAGCCAATCTCCTCCCTCAGACTGTGCTGCATTTGATTCTCTCTAGGACCCAGCAGCCCTGCTCTTACATGCTCCACTGCTTCCCATCTGTCCAGGCTCCCAGCAGAGCGGTGGTGCCCCCGACCTGGTGATGCCTAGGTGGCTGCCTTTTTGCCTATGGCTAGGGACGCCCTGCCTGCAGACTCTAATCCTGTCCTGCTGCAGTCACTGGGAGTTGAAGGCACACAGCAGGGTCAATACACAGGTCAAATTAAAGTCACTTTCAGTGGCATACCAGTCTAAGGGTATGGCTACACTTGCACTTCAAAGTGCTTTGAAGTTTCGAGTGTGCTCACAGCGCCAACGCTGCACATACTCTACCAGCGCTGCACGTACTCTACATCCTCTACGGGTGTAAGCTGAGCGCTGGAGCTCCCAGCGCTGCGGCACTGTTTACACTGAGGCTTTACAGCCGCTGTATCTTGCAGCGCTCGGGGTGGTTTTTTTCACATCCCTGACGTGAAAGTTGCAGCACTGTAAGTGCCAGTGTAGCCATGGCCTGAGCTGTTGACTCCAGCAGCAGCTGAAAGCAGCGGTACAATAGCTTGAGAGAAATGTGCTATTGTCTAAGAGCAATCAGTTGTTATATGGCTTAGGGAAAAAGCTTCCCCTGCTTGATTGGTGTCGAAGTTCACAAACAGTCAGGAAGCAGGAACATATTGCATGAACTTATTGCTGTGGGGTGCTAGTTTGCTACAAAGACGTTAATGGAGATACAGATATTGGACTATCTGTTAGGGGTGGGTCCAGTCTGGAAGCCTTTCATAGAATATCTGGATTGGAAGGGACCTCAGGAGGTCATCTAGTCCAATCCCCTGCTCAAACAGGACCAATCCCAACTAAATCATCTCAGCCAGGGCTTTGTCGAGACTGACCTTAAAATCTCTAAGGAAGGAGATTCCACCACCTCCCTAGGTAACCCATTCCGGTCTTAACCACACTCATAGTGAAAAGTTTCCCTAATATCCAACCTAAACTTCCCACTGCAACTTGAGACCATTACTCCTTGTTCTGTCATCTGTTACCACTGAGAACGGCGGAGCTCCTCCTCTTTGGATCTTCCCCCCCCCCCCTTTCAGGTAGCTGAAAGCAGTTATCAAATCCCCCCTCATTCTTCTCTTTACTGATACACAGACACAAGCTTGTTTCACTAGCAATGCATATTTTTATAGCTGAGGGGGAAAAAAGCATCCTATTAAAGCTCTTCTGCACTGAGCCGTAAAATCTAAGCTACTTAACCACATAAGAGAATAAACTTGCTGAGAACTAATATATTCACTGCCACACACTACTAGACACCTCATAAGAGAGCTAATTATTATGTACACACACATTTTGGTCAAGGCTATGAGTTTGACTCCTCCAAACATCACTAAATATGCAGAAGAACAGGATACCAGATTAAGGTGTCTCCTGTGAGAACTATTTAAAATGTTTAAGACAGAGACAGGAAGTTAGAGGGATGAGCGGCAGCAGAAATGAAAGAGCTGCTCAGTGACGTGTAAGAAGTGACTTGGTTGTCTCAGTCTAGCTGAGAGAGGACAGGTGATCTTACAATAAGAAACACCACAGCAACCGGGATCCCTGTTCAGTCTCAGCAAAAGTTGGAAAGCAATGGGTCTATTGATAAAAGACAAGGGGCAAGAAGCCAAGGAGTCAGGACTTCAGTTTCTCCAGCTATAAAAGAGTGATGTTAGTACCTTTCTCCCAGGAATAATTAAGGAATGTTCATAAAGCACTTTCCCTCAAATGAAAGTTGCTCTAGGCATGCAAAGTATCAGCATTCTGAAGGGATTACATCACCCTGCAACTGACCTCCTTAGGTCCAAGGAAGAGGTATTTTGTTAGCATCAAGAGATGGGGAGCTTGCCCCACCTGTACCTGTTCTGTGGACCGAGGACTAAAGCATCCTGAATTAGCCAGTCTGCACACCTCAGTTGCACTAAGCCATTGACAAAGGAAAAGGGAGAGAAAATGGCCCCACTTAGGAGCAGCGAAGAAGCTTCTCCTGACAGTTGAGAAATTAGTTTAACTTACATTTGTTCACCTGTCTGTTTGGCCTTCCCTCAACTGACTATCAGAGCCCTTTTCGCTGCACTCAGCCCCTCTCCAGCTGCCACTAAGGGTACCCCACCCTCTGATCTCATTGGCTGTCATGGTGTGAGGCCAAGAGCTTTGATTGGTGAAGAAGACTTCCACCCCACCCCCACATCAAGCCCCTCCCTCCTCACTTTTGAGAACAGCTGGAGTGAGAAGTTGGGAGGAGGATTTGTGATTGGGTGGCAGTCAACCGCAGGGTGGGTGAGGCATACCTGTCCAGGTAAATCAGTGATAGGTTATAAGCAGAACAGAATAGGAGGGGTTTCTATTCCTTGCTTAGAGAAGCAGAGACTTTTGATCCTTTGCTCTCTTCTAGTTAAGATGAGTTAATCTCTAACTGAGCTGTATTTGTTTAATATAAAGTGGAGAGATTTTGGGACAGCTGGGGAGGAGTGCGGTGGACTAGGAGTTTGGGAAAGAGCCTTTGAGTCTTACTCAGATTTCCTCCCTGCAGTTTCAGTATCTGCTGCTGCTGCTCTCTGTCTGCTCTGCAGGGGCTGTGGACCAAATTTCAGGTAAAGCTTTCTAGATTTCTCACTGCTTCCTTTTTAGTGCTGAGGAAAGGTTCCTCTGCAACCAGCTTTGGTGACAAAAATTAAAAGTTTCTAATGAGTGACAAGTAATAGTTTATTTTGCCTGGTTTCTTGGGAGAAGACTAGTGACAGTGGGAGATAAAACTCACAAGGGTGGAATGTAAATCCCATTGACTCTAAATCAGGATTTTACTTGGGGGTCTTTAGCTTCTAGACCCTAAAAATTAAAATGGTTTTATGATCAGTAGTTTGGGGGGTAGGAGGAGTCTCTATTTTTTTCTGATTTAGAAGCATGTGATGTTCTTAATACAGTTTCCCATGCTAGTTCAAAGTTAACAAGAAAAACTTATCAATTAAATCTCTTTATGTAACCAAGAGGAACTGGTATGACAGTAGCTCCCATCTCCTTTCAGCTTGAGCCTTGATACTTCTGATCCTGTGGTTGTAAAACTAAAAGGAGTTGCAACTTTAGCTGCCAAGAATTTTAGTTGAACTTTTTTGTGCCTGTGGAAGTGATCTGTTGAACAGGATCGTGCCCTTTGCACCTGTGTGTAAAGTATGTTTTGTGTACTTGTTCTGCCCTAGCCAAAAAAAGCTTCATGAATGTGTTGCTCAAATAGCTGCGTCACTAATACTTGTGTTAGTAGCTGCATTAAAAGCTGCCTTGATATATAGCATTAAGTGTTGCCTAGCCCACTGCTGATTGCTGGTCAAAGCTTTGAAGAGCAGCCATAGCAATGCAGATAACTGCATTTATTTGTTTGGGGTTTTTTGGTTAAACTTGATTATTGTTGGAAAAATGGCTTTTTTTCTCAAACAAAAGTAGAGAAGCTACGTATTATTGTTGAAATTTAGCTTCTCAGTTTTTAAAAATCAAAATGGTTACTGAAATGTAGTTTGCTGGCTTTTTGGGGGAGGGGGGCAAATGGGAAAGTTTTTTTTTTTTTTATAACTGCTTTGAACTTTGCAAAGGGGGAGAAACTTCACTCAATTTTTCTTGTCACTTTTTGACCAGCTATAGTGGGTTGACGTTCATGATGTAAGATCAGGAGTGGGCGAGGAGAGAACCTAGAAGGTAAACCTCAAATTTTTGTTCTTTCCATTTTTTGACACCTTTGATCTACCCGTAAGCGTGTGTGTGTGTGTGTGTGTGTGTGTGTGTCTTGGTAGACCAGAAGGCTTTTCTTCCCCAGCTTTGCCCTAAAGAACAAATGAGACAGTGTGTAGTAATCATGCAACTCTGCATGGTGGTTAGTTTGTATATTTTTGTAAATGCCACATCTGAGGCTCTGATACAGATCCAGGTGAACTTTTTGTTCCTAATAATTAGATGAATTTAGGTCTCTTCACAAAGAGTGACTTATACCTCTTTATATAGAACCTAAACTTTTGTGCTCAAATTTGGAGAGCCTGTATTTTGTTGTTTTGATATGTAACTGGTCACAGGGCATTGTTTCTGTTGTGTGGATGACAAATAGTTGTAAACAGGAAGCTGGCTTGAACTAGCCACTTCAGGTTTCAGCCATCACATAAATAGGTGTAAGACTTTGACTTCCCACAAACACCAATACACTCCTAAATGTTTGAGTGGGGAACTAATGAAGAGGTTACGAGTACCACTGAAGCAAACTTGTGGGTCTCATTCAAACTAATGTTAGCATCTGGCTTCTTGCATTGTTAGCATTACGAAGTCATAGATCTCATAATGTCCGAGGGTCCCTTACACTCAGCCTGGTCCTCCTACTGCCAAACTGTTGGACAGCTGGCTGTAAAAACTACCTGCTATCCTAGACCACAGGGTGTTATTTTATTTCAAATAATACTTTATCGAACATTAAATTGAGAATTTTTAGGTATTTCCTGAATAAAGATAGAGAATAAATCCCAATACACACCATAGGAGATATGATCCCTCCATGCATACAGTAGTCTCAGTCTGACTAATCCTGTATTACTAGATGTGGCTTCCTGATGCTGTTAAAAGAAGCCAGCTGCCACATTGCTGAAGGCCACACCAGGTAACACTACAAAGAATTGCTTTGCCTTACCTTCTGATGGGTAATGCTGGCTGTGTTTAGTGGATTAAGTATTTATGGGCCTGCCCTTCTCCTCTCTCTGAAGAATAAGCAGCATGCATCTGGAAAATATGCATCACTTTTTTTTTTTTTTAAATATGCAGTATCACTGAGCTGTGTTTCAGAGTGTTAATATTTCACGTCTCAGATTTTATGACTATAAATAACTACACCTTTTTTAAGCTAAACTTTTAGCCTTTGTTAATGTGAGTTAATCACACCCCCTAAATCCCTTATCAATGCATTCTAGTGTTAAGCCTAGGAAAGGCCCTCTCATTCTCAGTCAACATTTTGACCTCCATTTCAAACTTCATATCTTCACTTTTGCTGAAATGCTTAGTTTTTTCTCTGCCTCCATAAAGGGTTGTCACTGGATACTGTACATACAAACTTGTCTAAAAGCAACATGTTTAAAACAACCCACTCGTCTGAACTTGCCACCAGGTGTAAGGAGCTGGAAGTCTCTTGGGAGCTAATTATTGATAACAATACACTTGAGTTTAGCCTCTATCTTAAACATATTAGCCTAGAAACATTCAAATACCTGCTTGTATCAGGGGAAGAAGTGACCTCTAGAAAAGCAGCCATTGCATATGGCCTGTGCATCCATCAGTTACAATTTCCTAGCTATTTCTATTACCTGTGACAATGTCTCTGCAGTGGTCATTTTGGGATGTTAGACTTTGAGGGCTTGTCATATAATTATTCATAAAATAGGCAATATTTGTACCACATTGACTGTCATGGTCCTAACATATGTAGGTTAGAAATCTGAGTTCAGTCTTAAGACCAGTTGCCCATGATGGGAGGGAATGATATTGATCAGTGGCTGGATGACTTTTAGAATGTGTAGAGGGTGGGGTTGACAATGAGCTTAATGATGCAGGGCTGGTCACAGATTTAATTATGGAGTTTGGGACAGTGTGATCACAAGGCAGCATGGTCTAGTGGCTAGAGTAGGGAGAGAAACCAGTGTTCCATTCTCAGCTCTGCTACTGCCTTGCTGTGGGACTTCGGCAAGTTGCTTAACCTATGATCCTTTATGTGGGAAAATGGGGATAATTTACTCCCACTCTGCACAGCGCTTTAAATCCTAGGATGAAAGAGGAGTTCAATGTTTTGTATGTAACTGGAATTTCACTGATTCAAGGAAAAAAGTACATCTGCATATGTCTCTGAATTCAAACTTTTTTTTTTTTTTTAAATCAAAGCTCTCACCGTCCCATTAAATGAGTCACTACAGTTTATCTGGGCCTCCTAATCCAGTTTCACAGAGACCCTTAGCAATCTAGTGCTGTCTGAAGCAAGACCTTTTCCTCTTGGCATTACAGCGAGAACAAGGAACCTCTGTGAGGTGCTCTTCTTCACACAGGCTATGCCTTGAACACACCCATCCAAACTCATGACTTAGGTAAACAAGCACCTCTCCCTGTGGCAGCTGACAAACTTGCATCATTTAGAGGTGTGGGGTGGAAGAAAACTAGCACCTTGCAAAGAGGAAGCTCATGGCAAAGCAATGTGCTAGCTAGTTCAGTTAGCAGGCTGGTAAGATTTAGCCCCACCTGTTAAACTCTCCAAAATACCTTGGCTATGGGTTTTTTCAGTCTTGTCTATGCTACAAATTTTACCCTCTACTGCCAATGGATGCAGTTGAACTATCACTGAAATATGTTCAAACAGCAAGTGCAGACAAGGACAAAGTGTTCAGCACAATTTCAGAAATTGCTTCCTCCCATCCCAGCATGTGGACTGAGCCTAGCGGAGCTGAGAACTAACCATGGCATTGCTTCTGCTTCCTGGCTTTCTTTTCCCTTACCCATTAATCACTACCTTACTTATGTTGCAGAGACCCCTAGACTCTCAGTGGATAGCAATAGCTTGTGATCACTACCAAAAATGGGCTTGATTTGAATTGGTGGCCTGTTGGCGGCATTTACCCTATTACAGATCTATTGAGCTTTCAAGTCTTCCAGATAACAATTTTTTTTTAAGTCACTAACTTGTGAACAGTCTTTCAGAACAGAATGATGGCCAGATTAAACAGATTTGAAGTCCTCATTGCTTCGTTAGAGTTTGAATGCTAATATAGCTGATGTGTCTGAATTGGTGTGAGCGAGTTCCGGGCATAACTAATACAACACTTAACATGTCATGCTCTTTCTGCAGCTTGAGTTGGAACTACACTACACCTGCTCCTGGAAGTTCTTGCCACAGTGATTTGTGATATGCCGAAAGAGGATTTGTGGCTAGGGACAGCTGGTCAAGATTCTGGCAGTTGTGACAGCATGGTTAGCACTAACTCAAGCCACTCTGAATTTGTAAGTAAACATTAAGTAACCTTTATTCTCCATGGCTAGCAGCTGGATGGCCTGTAAGCTCTGAAAGAGGGATTCTAGGTAGGCAGAAAGTGCTCTTACATAAAATACATATTTGTACTGGAGTAACATGAAGAAGCCCCTGTCATGGATCAGGACCCCATTGTATTAGTTACTGTATAAACATGGAACAAAAGGATGGTTCCTGCCCCAAAGAGTTAAGGTTTCTGTCTTTTTTTTCAGTCCATGCATCTGAAGTGGGTTTTTTATTGTTTTTTTGTTTGGGTTTTTTTACCCACGAAAGCTTATGCCCAAATAAATTTTAGTCTAAGGTGCCACTTGATGACTCCAGTTTTTTTCATTGACTCTCTCTCTCGGGTATAATCCAGCAATCAAACCCTTGTGCAGCACAAACACAGGTGATCTCTTAGCTAAGCAAAGGAAGTGAAGCAGAGTCCTATAAAAGACTCATCGCTACAGGCATGAATCAGTACAGCTGAATTGCGATGCCAAACTCCTTCTCTGGCTCCAAAGCAATCTTAACACTTGGCAATTGAACTGTGGTGGTATTGCTTAAGATCTATATGTTTTGAAGCTCCCAGATGGTAGTACAATGGAAGTGTGTAGTGAGAGATCTATAAGTGGTAAACTTAAGTTTACAAAACAAGCTGTCACCTGCTCCCAACTGGTGCGCAGATTGGCAAACACAGATATAACCAATGTGCTGAGCTTTATGTAGCTCAGAATGGCTTGGCTAGTGGGGACTATCATTTTGCCTCTTCTGAATTGCTAGAGCCTTGAATCCCGACTGGGTTGTGTCAGGGCCCGCACACTCTGCTCATTGGGTAGGAGGAGTCTAGCAGGCTTGATCTCCTGAGAGGGACCAAAGTGTGACTAACTATAACAAATTGATGCCAAGTTAATCTAAAGGAGACGTATTAAACCACACTCCACTTTGCTTTAATTCCAGCTAAGTCAGTAATGAAACCAGTGATGAATTTGGCCCATTAGATGGTGAAAATCATGCATTTGCACCCATCCATTAGGGCTAGTTTGTATCAAACACATTCCAGGATTAGGGAGACTAATTACTCCTCTTGGACTTGGAGTATATTGCAATGAAGTCACTGCAGTTCTGTACTGAACAGGCCCTCCATGCTACTGCACACCAGAAGTAGACCTGTTTATAACTAATAGGGATGGGCAAACTAGTTGCTGTATGATACCAGATCCAGCTTGATGCCTTTTTCTAAAATAAGGGAGTTTTTTCCAAGGTGGAGGTTTGTGTGTCATGCCTAATGCAGTTTTTCCCTTTCATGCCTTCAATTTTATAGGCCTCTAACAATGCATTACAGAGTCGAATAGCATCTTACGTTGGCCCTGACAGTAAGGCTTGATGTGACACGGAAGAAGAGTTGCTTACAGGCCAGTGATAACTGAGCCAGATCCTATAGGGCTTGTTAAAAAGGGGGTGTGAGGGGTTACAGAGCATGGAGAGAAGCCATCATACTCCTAAGACCTCTGAATTTCTGGATGCTTAGCCAAGTTTCCAAATCTCAATATGGCTGATTCATACAAATGTGGCCTGTCCAGAGTACAACCAGCCAGCCAAATGTGTTACGGGATTAGCTTCAAAGGAAATTTAGTGGCTGCTGCCAGGGGCATGATTCTAACTGCTTGATTGGGAATGCCAAATCCTCAGAGGCAGTTTGATTATACTGCCAAATAAGATTGCCATTAAGTAGTGCTTCTGGTGGTGAGTGGCTGAGTTGTCACCAGGCAGATTGGCAGTTTCTGGATATTCAACAGTTAGATCCTGCAGGAGAGAGCTGTCCTTGGCTTCATTTAAACTATAAATACTACTGTAAATAGCATTATGCCTAATTTCCCAATTTGTGATTTTGTTTTTGTTTTTTAAAGAGCGATAACAGCTATGACTACTTATCTGTGGAGGAAAAGGAATGTTTGATGTTCCTAGAAGAAACTATTGATTCTCTGGATACGGAAGCAGACAGTGGGGTTTCTGCTGATGAGATCGATTATGCTGAACGTTCTAAGCTTCCCAGAACATGGCCGAAGAGAGATGTTGTTCCAAAAAGTAAGGTTAAAACTTGTTCTGAACCCCAGAGAACTCAGGGCCTGGACTGTGGCCAGGACTGAAAGCCCTATGACGCAGGAAATCTTAGTGGAGGGACAGAACATTATCCCAGCTTCCCTCATACAGTAAACACCTGATAGTGCGCAATTGACTAGAAAAATTTGTGCTAGGGTAGGGAGAAGGTTCTAAAGGTTTATCTCTCTCCAATGCACCTACTGTAGGTTACCCTTGGAGAAGAGCCTGCTGGTTGTCCCGGTAAAGGTAAACAGCTATTCTGCAAAACTGTAGGACAAAATACCTATATGCTGATGACACTGGAAAATACTGAATGTTAATCTCTAGGACTCATCAGGCAATGTGCGTGTCACTAACTGCAAACTTACTATCTTTGCAATAAGAAAATGTATTAGTCTCCCTATTGCTAACATGCCCCAGTAAGTCTTTTCAGTTGGGTATCTTGACTCTGTTCCATTGGCAGCCCTATTTAAAAAGGTTAGCTCTGTATGTAACTAGTGGGTGGTCCTGATGCGCTGCTCTGCATATAGCTGCATACTTAACACTTATCTTTTTTTTTTTTTTTTTTGTCTAGATTTGGACAGTGGGTCTCCCACTGAAAGTTTTGGTCAGCGACATGAAGTAGAACAAAAGGGTGATAAACATGGATCTCTTCTCTCAAGTTCTGCTCCAGTGGGGGTTACAAGCTCAGGCTACCGCAGTCTTCCAAGGATTGTGAATGCAGGAAGTGCACAAACAACCACCAAGATTTCTGTCAGCAAAGCAGCTGACCTCCCCGATGGTCCAAGTCGAACAGCTCAAGAACCAGGGAAGTCTTCATGGAAGATGCCCAAGAAAAGGGGGGTTGAGGACAAGTCAAATCACCAGCCCAGCATGAGTACTCAGATAAAGCCATCAGACTTGGAGTCTGTAATTATCTGCCCCCCTGAACCCTTCCAGGATCCCAGAAGCAAGGGGTCTGGCAATGGCAGTGAAGATGAGCTACTACCTAATAATTTGGAGACAAAGGGAAAAGCTGAGGAAGCAATGGGGAATGAAGCTGAAGTTGCATCACAGCATTCTACTCCAGAGAATGCAAGGCTGCCACTGAAAGAGGAAAAGAAACATTGTGAGAAGGGAAGAGAGAGAGCCCCTGATCTTCAAGACAACCAAGAGAAATCGCCCTCTAAAGAAGCTTCTCTGGATTCAAACATCAAGCTAGGGCCTCCCACAGCCCCAAAGCCAAGAAAACTGCCACCAAATATTATCCTGAAACCTAGCAAAATCAGCCCAGCACCACTCGTAGACCCCAATCACAATAGAAAAGCGCCTTCTCCATCTTCACCCAAGCACAAATCCAACACCAGTGACTCTTCTGTGGAAAAGCAGGAAAGGGCCAGGTGGGAGGCATTGGAGAAGTTGGGACTCCTACATGATAAAGGAAAGGAATCTAAAGTCCATGTTGTCAGACCACCTACTGCTCCCAAACCAAACCCTGTCCTCATTCCTAGGGCTGGTAGTAGGGATAACTTAAACAGTGATGAAGGAACAGATGTTCCTGTGAATGGGAAACCTGACCAACAACATGCTTCAGATTTATATCCAGCAGAGAGCACTGCTCCTAGCTTGAGGCAGACAATCAAATCCAACTCCTTGGAGCGTTCAGGCATAGGTCTGAGCAGCAAGGACCAGAACATGGACAGCAGCTCACTTGGCAAAACATCAGACCTTAAGATGGCAGCTCCCAGTGATATCAGGAATAACCGAACACGCCCAGCTTCCCTCGGCACAAGGGAAGACTTTATTGAACTCAAAGCATCCAAAACTGATAATGAGGAGCTGGGAAAAAGTGACAATCGCAAATCTTACCCGTTGCTGAAGTTTCCCCGGCCTACTTGTGTCAGTGTAAAAATCACCCCTAAAGGAGCTACAGATGAAAACCGGCGGGAGGCTCTGAAAAAACTTGGCCTACTGAAGGAATAATCAAACACTTTGTGAAAATTCACTTATGTTTTTATGCTATGAATACAGGAACTTCTGTCCTTCCTCTTTAGCAAAATGGGACAAACTGTGTGGGTGAATACAGCAAAGTTTTGTAACAGGGTTCTAGGCACACTTAAATTAATTCTGCACACTCTGAACTGGCAGTATGAAAAATGAGTGTCTTCACAGTTTGATTTCTACCCCTCCAGGGCCTCAGGAGGGCAGGCCTGAATCAATACAGCCATTAGAATTATTCAAAGCGTCATGCTAAATAGACATCACATGTATATAATGTATATAATTATTTATATGTAATGGGAATAAGTATGTGGATGGGAACATTCCCCTAAATGTTTTATTGCATTTGCTCCCCTAAACGTTCACTGTTCGCAAACCATGAACTCCTGGCATGTGGTGGCTGAATAGGGTGGGAGGAGCCAATCTGGGAAAGACAGGATGGCAGGATTTGACTCGGGTAGGTGTGTGTGTCTTATTAATAGAAAACATTTATTCAAAGCTTTCTGGGACCTGATCATCACATTGGGCACATGCACATACCTCCTGAAGCCAAGGGGAGTGATGCATATGCAACTGCCAGTGTGATCAGGACCTGGCTATTTTAGCCTGGATAGCAGTGAGGAGTAAGTGTGCCTAATGCTGCTCTGCATAAAAGATGATTGGCAATAGAACTTGTATAGGTATCCGATTCAGAACTGCTGCCAAATATGAGGAAAAAATACAAGTGAGTAGAAACTGATTTTTGTTGTGGTTGGTTGGTTGCTTTCATGAACTCTTATCTGACATCTGGTTTATTGTATCCAGCTGTATAGGCAAACTACTGATGCCTTGTCATCAGGTTTTATGTTATGCACCTTTTATCTTAGAGGTTTTTTATTTTGGTAATAAACTATTTTAAATGGCCAAATGATGACTGTATATTTGTGGATTTCCTCTTTAAAAGACAGTATGTTTCAACAATAAAGTGTTGGGGAGAGTGGGGAAAAACAAATTTTTATTCTTAAATATCTTCTCAACCTGGAGCAGTGAACCAATAAGGAAACTGTTCCCTCTGCACTTGAGTGGCAGAACCTGAAAAGTTGCACTAATTTAATGTGATTTATTTCCATGTCTATAATTTGACGGCAGTTACTGGTCTTGCTGTGATACCAAGTGCAAGCCACTAAAGTAAGCAGAGTTGCATTGAATGGTAGCCAGATCAAAACTTGATTCAACTTCTGAACTGACCTTGATACGATCGGTTAATTATTCTAGCACATTAGACTCTAGAGAAGTGCTAGCTACCACTAAGGCTAAATCTTTCTCTGCTATGGGCTTGGCCTCCTCTCCAAGTTCATCACATACAACAGACTTTTTAAATTGTATAGGCTAATCGGATTTATTCATGAGCAATGAGCCTGAGCAATAAAGCCTTGCCCCAACTTGGCAAAACTTGCAATGATGCATGTATCCAGGAGCAACATACCCAACTCTTTAATTAATCATTGGGCACATAGCATCCTGCCAGCAATGTCCATATGGTTATACATCAGTTACTATGGAAGACAATTTTTCCCTTCAGTGGATGTAGCTGCCTGAGGTTAGAGGAGTTCCTCATGCTTCTGAGTGATCACATCAGCGCTACTGAAAATCCTGAGGCCTGAGCTGGTGAGCATGACAATTACAGTTTAGACCTTTCAGATCTCCACTCTACAGCTCGAACCTTTTGTACGATCAGAACCGTGTGTTTGTGTCACACTCAGATGACCTTTGTGCTGGAGAGAGGAAACGTGTTACACAATGTCACAGTTGAGCCGAGAGCAATGTCTGCCTCTCCAAAATGACCCTAGGTACTGACAGGAGCACAGGTAGGGACCTGTTAGAATCCACATTCTCCCGTGAGGTGGCTGGCCAGTGGCAGGATGCTATGCCACATCTCCTTTAAGTTTCCTGCTCCTAGAAAGTGGAGGTGAAATTTCAACAAAAAGGCAGCTGCAGATTCTCCCCTCCCCCAGCTCTTCTTCAGTTACTCGTCACTTATTCTCCACACCTAAACTAAATTCTCTGGTTATATAGTGCATCACCATTTTAACTCTAACTTTTGAGCCATGACGGCAGTCATGCATCACCCATATTATTAGAATAGTAAGATCCAGATACTGTGGCATAGAGATGAGACCCTTTTAAAAAGCTGGTGGGCCCTGCCCGCTCCCCTTACCAATTCAGGATTGAACATGATTCTGTACACTTATTTAGGAGGACCACCCTGGACTGTCTGAGGAGGTTGCCTGCAATAGGAAGGAGTTGGACTTTAACCCAGGAGTTCTCTTCCACTCCTCTAACTCATTAGTGCCAACCAATTCCTTGGAAGACTATTCCACATTTTAATGATATCACCAGGGGAAGATTTTTCTCCCCTTGTCAGCCTTGAGTTAGTTTGTTCTCTTTCCCTGAAGGGTTCTCTCTGATAGCTCTCAGTATCTAGCCAGTGTCTGTGTGTTCCTCAGGCTTGCCTCTGTTATTGTAAGCTCTTCCAATTGCTGTTGCCTGGCTTTTTGTACAGAACATTGCAACTCACTGTAAAAGAACTAAACAGAAATGGTTGTAGCAGCAATAAAAAAAAAAATTGCTTCAGATTTACAAGCTCAGTCAAGCTGATACCATCAATGGATATTTCAAGTTTGTTACATAAAAAGCATCCTTCTATCATGGTGTTTAAGTTAGGGGAATTTGAGACTCCACCTCCCAGATGTAAAAGGGGGATTTAATAAATGTACTCTACGTCTGGCTTTCCCTCACCATCCTCCCCTCCCCTAAGAAGTGTGGTACAGGGAGAGCATGATAAACAGGTGTCAGACTACTCTTCAAGCCCCTGAGGCTAATACACATTTCTTCTCAGAGCTGAAAGTCGTAAGCTGTACCTGTCAGACTGATCCCCTTAGGCTTCCTGGGATCTTCCGCTGCTCTAATGTGAACACTTGTAAGCCTGAGAAGCTCTTCCCATAGCCTTAAGCAGCCACATTCAGCTGAGGGAAAACTGCATCTCCCATAGTACCTGATGAGTGACCTTACTAGTGGCAGAAATGCAATGTTAAAGATGATGATGGCTGGAATAAGGCCTGCATGCCCCTTTTATACCAGATACCACCTCCTTGTCTTCAATGTGCATAACATTTCCTGTGTCTTTTCAGCCACCCACAGATGCTTTGTTCTGTGAGTGCTGCAGACATTTTTGCTCCTATGGTGCTCTCCTCCCACAAACAACTCTGCTTTTCTCTGCAACCTTTTTGTCCACAGCCCTGCCCTCCTAAAACTTCATCTGAGTCTGTTTGTTCTGCCACCCAGGCTCTGGTTTTTTTAGCCAGCCTTCCATCACCAACCTCTACTCTGCCAGTCACACTTTCTTGTATGAGTTTACGCCTCAGTCTGCAAGTGTAATTAATGAATTTATTAAAAGTATTGAACTAGAAGAACTAAAGAGATACAGATAGCAAGAGTATTTCATCTCATTTTACTGTTTGCTTTGCCTATGCTATTCTTGTTGAAAAGGAATTAAATTATATGGCCCCTTTTGAACATTTTCTCCTTTAATACATTGGTCCTGATTTTCAAAGGGAGCGAGCTGCTGCATGTCTTATTGGCTTCACCTCTGAAAAATCAGGCAGAGTCGAGTACTCACAATCCATGACCACTTTTGCAAAAATTTGTCCAGGGGGAGTCCTGGCATTAGTGCCCTGGGGGTCAGTTAAAATGTCTCCTTTCTTCTGACAAAAGTAAAAGTGGACCCCAAATGACCAACATTCCTCATCACTAAAGGTGGTTTTTTGTGGACACGCCATCCAGCAGCAAACAACTGTCTTTCTGCACATTACAGTTTGCTCACAGGGAAGTCTTGTTCTCAAGTTTTTGCATTTTTAAGGTTCAATTAGGTGAATAAATCAAGTGTCCTTATTCCCAGCAGGAAATTTAACAGTTAAAAGTCATGCACCCTACCACTACCTATGTTAACTGCTTGCAATATTTACTGAAAGTCGCAGGCCAGAGATAAGACAGCTAACCTGGCAGTGAAATTAAGCAATCAACATTCCTTTTAAGGTCAATATTATGCAAATAGGCCCAGATTTTTCAAAGGTATGTAGGCATTCTCAGTTTTGCAAATGATACTTAGGGTCTTAAGCCACAGACCAAGCACTGCTGATTGGAACATGCTTAAATATTGGTAAACAGCTAGGCCATGGTGTTTTAAAAACATAAAGAAGGGTGCAGGCTACAATATTCAGAGCGAGATTTCTAATCACTCCAAATTGTGTGTGTATGTTGAGGGGGTGGGGTTTAGGAGCTAGGATTTTGAATTGGGACTATCTTTCTTTTAAAAGTGTTTTTCCTGCAAACCTCACCAACAGGTCCAGCTCCCTACCCCTTTAAAACTCTTCACAAAATAGAGCAGAAAAAGAAAGCAAACAAAATAATATGAATAAATGAAAAGTTCCACCCCCTTGGAAAGAATCCAAACAATGTCAGAGAAAGATGCTTGATAAACTTTGTTTTCATAAGCAGTTGTTTGTTTGCAGGTAAACTATTATCTTGATTAGCTGTGGGCTGGTCAGCATTAATCCAAACCCACACACCATTGAGAGGAAATGAAGCAGGTAAGTTATACTGAACAGTGCCTAGCTGGAAACCCTTCTGGTTTGCCCAGTATGAAATATCCTACAGACACACTGGATCCCACTGGAGGAGCTTGTGAATTTTCCTGAAGCTCTTTTGCCAGCGTGAAAATCCTGCTACTGAATATTGATCCTGGAGTCAGACCTACTTACGGGCCCATTCCAGGCCTAGCAAGTCTAGGGGTCCACATTGTTGTTGCCTTGTGATATGCTGGTCCACAGGAGCTGCAAAGCAGTCACAGAGCCTCCTGCTGTAGCCCTCTATGTCAGATGCATATTGGAGGCAGGCACGGATTCTAGGTGGTAGGGCTGAGACAGCTATTCTCCAGCAGTTACAAGGCCCGTAGGGGACTGGGACAACTGGGCACAAATTAAGACTGCTTTAACCTACTGAACTGGCCCATCGCTTTCTCAGTCCCTGCACCAGTACAGGGCTGAGTTTAGTCCTTGGATTCCATTTTCCTACTACAAGTGGGTCATGTGACAAGTTATTTGTATTGGAGACCCACAATGCAACCTCCTAAACTGCCTGGTGATCTTGGCTTTGGGACATGCCTCTGGGCTCATCCTGAGCAGGGATCAAGGGAGGATGTGGTCTGTTTTTCTAAACCTTTTATTCACATCAGTCCCACCCCACACCCGTCCTCCTCGTGCCTCTCCTAGGAACAGATCGCACCCAGCCATGCTGGTTGGAAGCCACGTGTTCTGTTCTGGAGGAGTCACACTGGATCAAACTAGAAGTAGAGGGGGCAGATTGGTCCTGGGAAGCCCTTCCTGGCTGTTGAAGTAACATCACTGGAATGGCTCAGCTCTACCCTCCCTGCTAAAGAAGAATTCACTTATCAACACAGATTACATGCGAGGGCTTAAGTCCAGGTGGCACCATGCAAGAATAGGTGACTGTTGTTCCAATGCCCCAGCTCTGGAAGCACTGGCACAGTGGGAATAGGATGACTTGTGAGGATAAATAATTTGGTTGCTAGTGACTCTATAAAATAAACGGGCCTCCAAGTTGCCCTACTTTGTTTGAAGGATAGAGGTAGCAGCTGCTGTCAGGCTGGATGTACAGAACACCCACAGCCACCCACCCATGATAAGAATCAGGATCTAATTTAGACTGTTGACGGCACAGACAGCTAGAGTTAGTGCAGAGGAGAAGCTGGGGCACCCCTTATGTTGGTGTTAAGCTGTCATGCTTTTACTTTATGCAGTTCCCTTTCAGTTTACATCCCATGGGCCGGATCCACAGCTGTTGTAAATGGGCATCTCTGCACTCAAGTGTCAGCATAGTAGTGTAAACTTTGGACATGCAATCTCTCTCTGGAAACTTAACTGATACTTCACCACACTGCATGACAGATATGATGCGATAATATCCCCCGGGAGTTAGATTAGACTGAACATTTTCCACCTAAGATCTTTCCTTTATCCAAGATCATTTTGGAATGGTGCCTCTGTTTCAAAATCATGCTGATAACCAAGCAAAGGTTTTGTTTGACACAAAAGCTCTTTGAGCAATACTGGCAGACTCCACCTTTTTGCTTAGATAAACAAGATCACATTGCCTTTAGGTTAAAGCTGCCTACATATCCGTGTTAAAATATGTCTAATAAAACAACACTCTCTTTTTAAGATACATGACGTACGAGTCATGGATGGGTACACACTCCTGTACAGAACCCCAAACAATATTCAACTGTTTTACAGTGCTGGAGGAAGTCTGCATAAGAACTGGACTAACCAGAAAAAAGTTCAGGTCAGCCTCTTTTAGTACAAAGTGGGAGAAGCATAACGCTCAAGGCCTGAATCTCCATTGTCCTGCCCCTTGTGCGATCATTTTCACCGCTGCAGTAAGATGCTACCTTTCTGAGTGGAAGGGTTTTTTACGTCCTCTTTGCACAGGTGCAAATGTCTAGAGAAGGTGCAAGGCAGTGGTGAATTAGGCCCAGAGTGATTAAAGAGGGGAGGTTGAGGTGTGTATCTTCTGAGCCCCTCTTAGAGCTGTGAGAATTCTTTTTTCCTTTAGTAAGTTAGAGTAGGGGCCTGGGATTCCTGACCTAAAGTTTCTGCTCTTTCACTCATGCACTGTGTATCTTCATCTAGCCACAGCACCTCTGTGCACCTTAGTATGGCCATCGGTAAAGGGCATATCTTACTGGTTACCTGGTGTAGGGTGGAACTAATTAATATTAGTAAATGATTTGACACCCTGGGAGGAAGGATGTGAGAGAAATGCCGAGTGTTTTCACTCCATGGGGGAGGTATCGACAATGTTTCTGCTAGAGGATATCAGCGCTCTCCCACAAATCTGCTGCTGTGTGTCACCAGAGGGCAGAGCAAAGCGCTATCGGGCCGTGTCTTACTTTAAGTGCCCTTTCTGGTTTACATCCATTGGGCCAAATCCACAGCTTGTGTAAATGGGTGCGGCTCCACTGAAGCATCAGCCCAACAGTGTAACCTTTGGACATGAGATCTCTCCCAGCCCACCGGTAGCCAAGGGAACACCATGCTGATGCTAAAACATTAAACCTGCCAGATTTCCCTTATTTACTGGGATTTAAAAGGCAAACGAAAAGAACCATTCTGGTAAGTGCCCTTGTGTGATCAACCCATCAAGGTGGACACAGCTCTGGGATAGAGAGCTGGATTCTATTCTGCCTTATATTTCCATCACCAAAGATGCCAGCTAAATTCTGCCTGCAGGATCTCTATGACCGGTGATAACACAAGAGACGGGCAGGACCAATCTTGATTTTTCAGATCCCAGATGGGGAGGGAGCAGATAACATCTTTGGACTTGTAAAGTGAGGAAATTTGCCTGGACACATGGGGAGTCAATACAGATGGAGCCACCTGATATCATCTTGAGAGAGTCACATTTCAGAGCATAACTGTGTGTTAATACAGACTGACAAATGCAGTCTGCACCATCTTGAAATTTCTTCTCCTCTCTCTTGGTTAACTTGCTTCCTTTTCATTTAAGACAACCATTTGCACTTCAAAGTATATGGCGTAAAGAGTTCATAACTGGGTGGAAACTTCTTTTGCTGCTGTTTGTGCCCCAGACTAGTTTAAACCTGCTGGGTCAAAAGACAGTTTACACACAAAGCAACAGATATTCTTTCAATGATGTTTACTGTAGGGGCTGGGAAATTTAGCATCCGTCATGACATTCTTTCACCTACATTCATTGATGTAATTGTTCCATAAACACTGGCAGGATGAGTTGCTGGGAGCCAAATGAGTTTTTTTTATAACCCTGATGCAACTCGTAATCCTTAGATATATAGAATGAATTTGCCTTCACTCTTCTAACCTATATATTTTCCTATCTGGGACACGCTTATTAACTAAGTCCATAAATTAATTATTTTTAACTAGAATATTCCGATCAAATATTAATTCAAACCTTGTTTGATGCCACGGGGGAAATAAATTGCAGGGTTATAAAGGATAAAGCACCACTGGTATGAAAAACTACACACTATCATACAGATATATTTATATCTATTAATATATTACAGATTAGATTAGATAATGAGCTGACATTCCTGTCTAAAAGTGTTTTACAAACTAATGATTCTAGAAGCTACAGGAATCACCTCTGTTGTCACTGAAATGCAACCATCTCTGTGTTGAAATGCAGCAGCACTGCACAGCAGCTTAGGACAGAAAGTAAAAAGGGATACTGTTTCCTATTAATAAGAACAATACTTCACATTTCTACAGAACCTTTAGAGATCTCAAAACCCTTCCCAGATGTTCTGAAAGTAGCTTCATAACACCTCTGTGAGGTAGGTAAGTATTAGCCCCTTTTTATTGATGGGGAAACTGAGTCACAGAGAGGTTAATTGACTTGCTCAGGTACACTCATGAAATGGACAGCAGAGGCAGGAATAGAAATCAGGAATGTCTCCTCATTCCTGGTTTTGTGTCTTAAGGACAAAACTATGATCAGAGCCAGAGTTGGAATTTGGCCAGGTTACCGGGGTGAAGGGAGAATGTAATGAAGGATCACCCAAAGAACTGGTGAATGTAGCCTCAACAGCTTTAATATACTTGGACAAAGTATGGACATCTCATGGTGGGCAGCAAGGTTCTCCCTACAAATCAGAATAAAGGCTGTTTTGATTTTAATGCCTTGCAGGGATTGTGTACTGTCCTATCAGGACTATATTGGCTCAGACAGGTAGTTTCTGTTTCTTATGTGAATTTACCAAGATTTATCACCCAGCTGAACAATCCAGCTCAAATCCAGAATAAGTGGTTTATTAAAATTGGATAACATCAAAGGTGATACCCTTGTATTGTTTAATCTGGAAGTTAAATCCTGATTCCCTCTTGATTCCAGATTGCAATAATGGCTATTAGTCAGGATGGACAGAGATGGTGTCCCTAGCCTCTGTTTGCCAGAAGCTGGCAATGGGAGATGGGATGGATCACTTGATGATTCCATGTTCTGTTCATTCCCTCTGGGGCACCTGGCATTGGCCACTGTCAGAAGACAGGATATTGACTAGATGGACCTTTGGTCTGACCCAGTATGGCCGTTCTTGTGTTCTTAGTACTTAAGCAATCTCATAAAGCAGCTGGCATCAATAAAAATGCATTGAAATCACCAACCTAGTTGTAACAAGGAGTCTGGTGGCACCTTAAAGACTAACAGATTTATTTTAGCATAAACTTTCATGGGTAAAAAGACTTCACTTCTTTGGATGCATCCATTGGGTTTACCCCAGCATAGCTGGCATCCTCCAGGGTGAAATGCCATCTGAAGAAGTGAGGTTTTACACCCACGAAAGCTTATGCCCAAATAAATCTGTTAGTCTTTAAGGTGCCACCAGACTCCTTGTTGTTTTTGTGGATTCAGACTAACATAGTTACTCCCTGATACTTGACAACCTAGATGTGCCACAATCTCAATGGGAAACTGTTACAACTTCTACTACTTTGCAGATACATAGCACCTTTTATCTGAGCACATACTATAGCTCAACCCCAAGATATGGGATAGATGCAGAAATCACTAGGTGGAATTCTTTGACCTGTCCTATACATGAGGTCAGACTAGATGTTCTATTGGTCCTGTCTGGCCTGGGAATCTCTGACTCCCAAAGCTCAAGAGCAGAACAGCCCACCCACAGGGTGAAAAGCAAACTTCAACCTTTTAAATGAAATCATTTGAAAAGAGACATTTCTCAATCTCAACACTAGACAATGTAATAAATCGGTCCCGTGGGAAACATGTTTTAGCTGGATTCTCTACAGCTGCTTGCTTTGAATCTGAGACATGAGATAAATATCTATGGCTTTTTAATGGGGCATATATTCCAGTATATATTGAAATATTCTGGCTTAGACATGCGGTTAGTTTATCACACCATGGGGCAGTTCATCAGCTGTTGTGAATTGTTGCAGCTCCGTTGACTTCACTGGAGCCATGACAATATACTAGCAGGGGTTCGCCCCTTTATATACATGCATGTCAGAAACTGAAAACTGCAGGTCTGAGCTGAAATTATAGATAGGCTCCCCTAGCTTCACTTTCAGATCCGCCATGTCATCCCAACCCAGACGCTAAGAGCCAAGTGCCTGCTGGGTTATTAGGTTCACACAGCAGGGAAAGACACCTACCATCCTCTGACGTGAGTTAGAGCACTGATTATCTATTTCAAACCTTGGCCACTTTTTAATTTCACTAAATTCTTCTTTCTCACTGGCCAGGGACTGAGCCTGCAAATGACCTGGAGTTCAGCAAAAGACATAGTCCCTGGTAAGGAAGCCTGCCCCTGTACCCGAGTAGAAAGACACGCCCATACCCTTGCCTTAAGAGAGTGAATGTCAGCTGTGGAGTAGATCATGCTATTGATAGTGTTTGCTAATACTTAGGAATCCAAGTCCTGATTCAGGAAGCACATGTAGAACTTTAAGCACCTGTGTAGTCTCATTTACTTCAATGGAGGTGACTTCAGTGTGACATTTTGCATGCTTTGTGCACCTTGCTGAATTACACTCCTAAGTTGCAGGACTCCCTGGAATTGGTTTCCCAGCACTGCTCATTATACACCCCTAGGCAAGTCACTCTTTGTGCATTAACCTACCCCTCTGTAAAATAGGGATAATTATACCTTCCTCCTGGGATAATTGTGAGTCTTACTTAATACCTTTAAAGCGCTTGGAGATCCTCTGCTGCAAGACGCTGTATAACTAGAGTGTATTATTATGATTAATAAACATTTCCCACTGTGATTGTAGCTCAGGATATTCTAGGACTTCTTTGTATTTGGCCAGTATGGCAAACAGGTACCAGTCATATGAGATTCTTTGAGTGGCCACCATATAAACACAGTTTTGAACCAACATGAAATTAGACCTTTACTCCTCACTTAGCGAGCAGCAGGGTCTCATGTTTGATTCTAATAAGCCAGTTGTGCTGGATCTGAGCAAGGTAATACAAGGCCGATGTGGTATATTTTGTTGGGTGGTAAGTCCTAATAAACTCACACGGATAAAAAAATTACACATCTAAGGCAGTATAGTCCTGATGGAGCAGTAGAGAGTGCCTGTAAGACACTAAGATTGCATTTCCTTTCAGCCTTGCCGGTAACACAGAGGACTTTGCTGCCTAAAATGAGATGGCCCCTCTAGCAATTTGTCCAAGTGTAACTAGGTGTTGAGGTTACATTCACCACCAATTCTTTGGGTGATTGACAAAAGTATGATGCTATCAATGTCAGAGGAGAGGTTAAGGCACAAGCTATCATCTTTGTACAGCCTCTAGCAGCACGGGAGCACCATTTCAGTCGGAACATCTGCATGGTACTGTCATACAAATGGTTAATGATTATATCCATGTTGTTGCTGTTTAAGCCTACAACTCTCTTGTCAGCTTCCTTACACTAAGTAGGTTTTGCTGGGTCATCCCTTGAATGAGAGAGCACCCAGGAAAACCCAGGTGGTGTAGGATGGTGATTCACAATGTCTGGGTCATTGCTGGGCCAATGCCTTTTCAGAGTGCTAGGGCAGAGGTGCCATGTTTTAGATTCAACATAAACCAAGGTTTGGGACAACTTGTGGTCATTAGGGACCCTATGGCATTTTTCAGAGGAAGGTGCAGCAAACTCTAAAGTGAGCAAGTATGGAATGACCGTCTCATAAACTAAGTTTCTTCCTATCCCTCTTCTAAATTCTCCTCTTCAGGGGCTGACTGATTTCTTCCATCCTTGTCAAAAATGTAAGATAAATATGGATGTTCTAGCCACTCAAGTCTCCACACCTCTTCTAAATCCTGCTATGTTCCTGGTCCTGATAATATCTCATGGTAGAGAGTTCCACATGCTAACTCAGCACAGGAGAGTGCATTGTGGAACTCAGCAAATGTTTGACATTTCTCTCAAACACTTTTTTTTCCTTGTTCTTTGTCCTAAGTGAGATTCAAAGGTACTAAAGAAAAACAGTCACTTTGAAGTTCCCTTTCTGTTAGCAGTGGGGCACTTGGAAAATGCAGCTGTCGTTAGGCGAGACTGTAAATGACAAGCTCCATGAAGGACATTGTGGGTTTCAAGACAGACTGTTCCTGATCAAAGGCACTTAAGGTTACAAGTCAAGCCATGGATTATCAGCCTGGAATCTTAATACCAAACTGGATTCCTTTGCCCTCAATTTCTGGTAACAGAATCCATGTTCTGACCTGGCCCAGCCCTTTTAGATTATGGCATCCAATTGGATTATGGCATAAATTGTGAGTTAACTCTGACAAGCAGAGAACGCACATATATGTCAGTGTATGTTAACTAAATGCAGCTGCATTCGGCTTGTAATGCCCTATAACTTTGCAGCTCAATAGATACAGGAGGGGTAGCTGTGGTGCGTTATGCAGGAGACTTTGCAGAATGATAACTTATCTGGGTTGTTTTGCAAGAGCACCTCTTTGGCTAGGATTTCATTTTTAACTCTCTCTGATTTGCAAAACTGATAGGAGATTGCTTAAAAAACTACAGAGCACTGAAGATTGGAGGTGGGATGTGTTGATAACATGGCCCTGACAACTACATATCGTTAACAAGTGTTGGGTATAGATTCAGTGTAATGCCCCGTGGTGATATTACGGGCCCCACATATTGAACATTATGCCTTGTTGTTTCACTTCTGGTAAAAGAACAAATTTACTTCTCACCAGCTGCTCATTATATGAATGAAGGTAATTTCCATAATGAAAAAGGCCTGTTTGCGAAATTGTGACTCACCTATAACATTGCTCTTCTATGATGCACACAGCAAGCTGCAACCAAGTAGTGATTACACCTCCTCACTCTCTAGGCATTGCACACCTCCCATTAGTGTTGTTACCCTGTCGTCCCCACCTAGCACTCCAACCTATTTGATTGTCTCATAGAAGGCCAGAAGAGACCATCATGATCAGGCCACAGAAACTTGCCCACCCACTCCTGTAATAGACCCATATACTCTGGGTGAGTTACTGAAGTCCTTAAATCACGATTAAAATACTTCACGTTACGGAGTCAACCACTGACACTCTCTTAAACCTGCAAGTGACCCAGGCCCTATGCTGCAGAGGAAGGCAAAAAAAAACCCATGGTCTCTACTAGTGAAAAATTCCTTCCAGCCCCCAAATATGGTGACTAGCTAGACCCTGAGCACGTGGGCAAGACTCAGCAGCTAGACACCCAGGAAAGAATTTTCTATAGTAATTCACAGCCATCTTCATCAAGAGTCCCATCACCAGCCTTTGGAGATATTTGCTACTAGCAGTCGCATGCCAGTGTCTGCAGACTGAACTATTTGGGCCAGGGAATGTCATTTACTATATGTCGATGCAGTAGGGCCCCGATTTGGTTCACCTCTAGGCGCTCGTGCTCTTTCTCACTGTAAATAGCTACATAGATGAATAGAGTTTAAGGCCAGAAGAAACCATTAGATCATCTAGTCTGACCTCCTCTTGTTAATTAATAATTGCAATCTTCAGGAAAAATCAGTGTTTCTAAAATGTATGTTGCACCATCCTCTGCAGGATGCTGAAGGCTCCCTAGGCAGTTTGTGGAGTCTCACAGCCAATTACTGTATTAATAACCCTGGTGGAAAATATTCTGCGACACTGTGTCTGCGTAATGCTTTTGTTGCCCCAGCCATTCAGAATCTGACCTGCCTGTTTTCACCAGCCCACAGCATGATGGAGCAGACAATAAAGGATTCATGATGTAACATTACGCCGCCCTGCCGTACTTGAGAACATAGGAACTGCCATCCCACTAGCCTAATTTTCTGTCTCCAATGGAGTCAGGCCTAGAATTTTCAGAGCGACATGTAACCCTGCCACAAGATACCTGGGTGTACTATATTATGCCATGGGGGCAGGTGTGCAGAATAGTGACTAGTATGGTTGACTACAGAATCTGTCTGTTGTTTACAGGCATATGCTGCTGAATGATCAAAATAAGGCAACAGAGGAAGCTGCTCTCTTTTTATTAGAGATGGGGTGAACCAAAGCCCCAGTGCTGAATGCCCACAGGAAACCAGGTCCTGATTTGAATTTTCTGCCTGGGCCCCATTTCTAACTTTTAAAACTAAGGAAAGAGCCCATTGAACCAATGCTAATTTTAGGGACAACTCTTGGCTACAAATAAATATGCTCAAGTCTGTTTGTGCCACATTCCTGTTAGCACTGGAGTGGCTTTACAAACGTCACTGGGAGTATGTCTCATGTTCCTCCCAGTACTACTGCTGCTGCTGGTTTTTAAAGTATTTTAAATATTTGATCATCCTAATTTCTACTTCAAAAGCAATCTGACTCCACCCTACGGATCTGGCCATATCTATGCATTGACATTGTGTTCTTTTTATGATCAGGCCCGACTGACTTTTGCTAGTCAAGCCAGTTTGACAGCAATCCTTAACTGCAATCTGTCAACACCTGTGGTCCTCTCCCACAGGCAGAAAGTCCTGTTGCAAAACGCTGCTTTCAATTGATTCTGCTTCTGGGGGGGGGATTGTACAACCAGGGGATGTGCAAAGGTCCGCACAGTACGTACTTTGCAGTGAAATGAATCTAGGTCCCAACACTCTGAACCTGTGGGAAGTTTGGCTTTAGATCCAGACCTATCCCTGTGTCTGTGCCATGTTTCTTTTGTTGCTATTACAGGGCTTTGGGTAGCACAAGCTGCTCTTCTTCTTATCCCAGAGGCTACCATCTGTCTGGATTTCCCCCTCATTTTCCAATGAAGCTGCACTTCTCCCCCTATGTGCTCACTATAGAGGGGGTGGGGGAGGGTAAGAGGTGCTGCTGAGTTTCAAGCCAGCCAGCTTGGGAAGCCAGGATACTTGGCTGTGGACCGTAGCACCTCAAGCTGTGCTCTCAGCAGATCTCATATGCAAATCAGAGCTGGACTAGGTCTCTACCTGAAAGAGAAGTATCTAGAGAAAACTCAGGAATTGGTGGGCCTGATGCTCTATCTCCTTGCACCCAGTGTGGATCATTCACATGTGCAAAATCAAAATGCAGTCACCCTGAGCTGAACTGTACAGGTGTAAACAATGATACAGCATCTGAGCCAGTACCTAACCAGTGCTCCAGCATGGTGATACTGCCACCTTTCTGTGGAGATGTAAAACCATATGTTGTCACTAAAGTTCCCACTGCACTATTTGCAGGAATAGGACCATTCACCTGTATGTCCTGGCCAATTTTCAGTAGCATTCTGCTACTCTTAATTCCCCCATGCAGTTTGAGACAGATATGTTATTCTTCACTTCTCCTAAACACTGTTGCTTACTGAGGACGGTGAAGAATCACTGCTGGGGTCCAGGAGTGGCCGATCCCGCGGATTCGGCATACCTGCTGCAGAATTGCTGCTGAATCTGTGGGACCGGCGGACCTCCCGCAGGCAAGCCGCCGAAGGCAGCCTGACTACCGCCCTCACAGGGACTGGCAGGGCGGCCCCCGCGGCTTGCTACCCCAGGCACATGCTTGGAGCACTGGTGCCTGGAGCTGCTGCTGCTGGAAGTGGGTGTATTTCAGCGATGAAGTGTTCCATCGTAGCATGTTACGATTCTTTGAGATAGAAAGCTCTGCTCCACCATCACGTGATTCAAAACACACATTGCAGTGGAAACCCAGCTCTCTGTGTCTGATGCACAGGAAATGTTATTAATTTTGATTACCTTACCCAGTACCTTTAAGCACTGAGAGAAGCAGTGTCGTGTCTATCCTGTGAGGGCAATTTAAATAAATGACTGTAGCAAATTATTGATTGCAACCCTGCTAAGGCAGATGGGACTGTGCCTGCCAGCTTTCCTCAAAGTACCATCACATAGTGAATGTACCTGGCACCACTGCATGATGTCCACTAGGGACTTTGCTACTGTTATTGATTTTACACAGAAGGCACCCAGATATTACAGTAAGGGGTGGGAGTGCAAAACCCGAAGGTTTTATAGATAGAACTTTCAATAGCAGGGCAGATGTCCAATCTCTTGTGTGTTCCAGATTGGAAATATCTTGGATGTTTTATCATTCTTGCCTTCCACAAACTAAGCACTCCATTGTCAATATGCAGGAGACACAGAGACAGAGCAAAGTCCAATGCCCCTGATCTGAACTCTCCTGAATTGCAGTGGTTTGGAATCTGGCTCTGAATTTTGCACCTCAACCTCACATCTAAATACAAATCAATGAAACAATATTCTAGAAACAAGCACTGAATCTCAAATGCCTGATCCATGAAGAATGCAGTGTTGTTGTAGCCATATCAGTCCCAGGACATTAGAAACACAAGGTGGGTGAGGTAATATCTTTTATTGGACCAACTTCTGTTGGTGAGAGAGGCATGCTTTCAAACTTCAAACACAGAGCTCCGAAGAAGAAGTTGGTCCTTTAAAAATCTGCTCCCCATTATGGAAGCTATATTCTTGGGGGAAAAAAAAAAATCTAGCTTCAGGTGTACTTATTCACTGTAAACAACTGCATCTTAGGCCAAAATTGTTTATTAACAGCTCAAGATGGAGCCGAGTCAAAGCTTGGCTCCAGCCCCAGAGGTCACCAATGTGCGTGTGTGGAAGGGGTAGGGGCACCAAATCCAGTCCAGTCTACCTTCCTTAATATTTATTTCTTATTTTTACAAAGTCCCTTTCATCCTGAAGAACTCTGCAGTGTTTTACAATCTTTTATTATTCACTGAGTTCCTGCAATGTGTGACCTCCTCAGTCCATAAAGGAACATGGCCTCTGCCCCCAAAGGCTTGCACTGCAGTCATGCAGCACCACAGGAACGAACCCACTTAGTCAAAGCAGCAGAGAGTCCTGTGGCACCTTATAGACTAACAGAAGTTTTGGAGCATGAGCTTTCGTGGGTGAATACCCACTTCGTCAGATGCATGTAGTGGAAATTTCCAGGGGCAGGTATATATATGCTAGCAATTGCTCCAAAAGTCTGTTAGTCTATAAGGTGCCACGGACTTCTCTGCTTTACAAATCCAGACTTACCACCCACGAAACAGACCACTACGCCTCTGATACTCACTTAGTCAAGGACATGTCCCTTGCAGTCAGAAGAATTTTCAAGGCCAGACGCTCGTTGTTCTGAAGTTGGTCAGAAGCATTAACGGCCTCTCTGCAGTTTTCACAGCTTTTCGACTTTGGAGTGTGCCAGCGAGGCGATGACGCCTCACTGCCCTGGCGAATTCAGCGGGGGCGTGGGGAGGGATAGCAGCTTTGCTACTTAAAAGCAGCTCATTTCCTTCATTGCCCTAACAGGCCCCTCCTGTCAGAGTCAAGCTCTGACCCTAGGATCTATTAATGTTCACTAGGTCTTTACTCTGAGGGTGCTCTGAATGTGTCACATACATCAAGAAGCATATTTATTGCACATGCCTAGGGGTAAGAGGCAGTATTAATAACCCTGTGCTTTGCTTCTGCTCCCTCCAGCTGCATTTCCAGCTCATGAGTAATGAAATGTGGCAGGGGGCATTTGCAGCAAGATTGGGTTAAGTTTTGCTTTTTCTTAGCCTAAAAAGTTTGCAAGGAAAATTGCATCTTTGCAGCTTATGGATACTTGATGCTTAGAAACCCAAGTGATAGACAAATCCTCCATGGGACGGAGGGACCCCACAAGAGGCCAAATACAGAGATACCATAAATGGTGATGTAAGGTACGCTCAGGTGGTGGAGGGGGATAGCAAGAAAAGCAGCCATGAAGGGGTGTGACAAAACAGGGAAAGACTCTGTTTTATAAGATACTCTCCTATGATTGTTTTCCTGCTACTTTCCTCTCTTTTGCCCCTTCGCTTGTCAGGTAAAGCAGTTTACATCCCCACTCTGTGTTGGTCCCAGGTGTGGCTCTGATGTAAACTGTGCTCACGTGTATTGCAAAACAAGGTTGGAGATTTCACCAGGCCAGGTTTGCTTGTGAAATTCCCTGTGCTAAGATCTGCTTCCTTCAAGATTAGCCTTGTGGTGAGTGGATGGCTCAGGAGAGCAGTAATGGGCTGTACAGACAATTTTCTTCTCCACGCAGCTGTTTCACCTCCAGCCCAGGTTAACAGTGGCAAGTATTTGTCATCACTCAAGGTCTGTTTTGCTGGTCTGTGTGTCATGAGTTTGGTCAATCTCAGTCCATCGCAGTAGCCAGGGGCCAACATCCCAGAAGTTGCTGTTGCTCTGGGCACACTTGCTGGCAGCCTCACCCCAGAAAGCAAGGGCTGAAAGTACCAGAGAGACCAAACTTCCTTGTCACCCCATTGTGTCCAGAAGTCAGACTGGTGGAACGGCATGGGAGGAAGCTTGCCTGCCTTTACCCAAATTATACCTGTTCTGTAGATAAACATGGGAACTCCAGTACCCAAGCTGTCACTGCAGAACCTGTTACCTAAAATCACATGAAAGTTTAGCTCAGCGGTCAGCAAGTTCTGGCACGCGGCTTGCCAGGGTAAGCACCCTGGTGGGCCAGGCCAGTTTGTTTATCTGCTGCATCGACAGGTTTGGCAGACTGCGGCTCCCACTGGCCGCTGTTCTCCGCTTCAGGCCAATGGGGGTGGCGGGAAGCCATGGCCAGCACGTCCCTCAGCCCATGGCACTTCCCGCTGCCCCCATTGGCCTGGGACGGCGAACCGCAGCCAGTGGGAGCCACAGTCTGCCAAACCTGCCAATTCAGCAGGTAAACAAACTGACCCAGCCCACTAGGGGGCTTACCCTGGCGAGCCATATGCCAGAGGTTGCCAACCCCTGGTTTAGCTGCAGCACTCTGCTTGTATGAGGAGAGGATCTGGGACACACACAGCTCTTGGTGCACCAGATTGCTATGTCAGGCACCATTTGTTGCATGACAAATGACGGTGACTATCAATAGTAGCAATATCAATCCTCCCATGCCCTTAGGTGTGCACAGATTCCCTTTGGTCTGAGGATGGTTTCCTGGCACCGGTCAGGGGATGTGGTGCAGTGAAGAGCTCTGGGAAGATGTGTCTCTTTCTTGGGCCAGAGGGAGGCAGTGTTGTTTCACAATTGAAACAGTGTCCAAAGGACAACGCTATGTGGCAGAGCATGGCTCAGTTAGCTACTTGGAACCCCGCAGACCTGTGCAAAACTAGCTTGCACTGATGGACTCCTACATGCTCCTGCAGACCTGTACACACGTGCTGCATCTTTGGCTTGCTGTACTGGGGGTTCCTTGTGGAAACAGGAAGGGAAGGCAAGTGGCCTTCAAACAGCCAGTTCTGGGGTCTTGTCACTTCATTTGGGAGACTATTCTGCACTTCAATAGATATGATTTTTTTCTGCCCACAGTACAATTCAGCCTACATTTGCCTTTGTTCCCTTTTTTTCTGCGTTTGCTGGCTACACTGACCACATTCTGTGTTGTGAGGACGGATCCTTAATTTCAAAGTTCCTGGTTTTGGTCTGTCTCATTCAGACCCAGGTTTACTTCTATGTATTTTTTGCTGTTGGTTACAGATAGTTTAAGCTTTGAATCACGCAGTAAATCTTAGTTAGGAATATCCTCTAAACTGGTTGTTCGGCTTCTGACCGGATGTTTCCAGCTAAACCTTCAACTAAAAATAATTACAGCTAGAGAGGAAAGCGCAGCAAGAGCAGGTAGCCAGCAGAGGACACAAGTCTGCTTTCACCACTTCTTGCTTAGAAACTGCTACTTGATTAAACAACATGGTGTTGTCTAATCTGAAAACTAAAACATAAAGGCTGATGAGATGGATGATATTTTTTAAGCCAGGGCCTCTGTCTGTTTTGCATCTGTTGATCCAGATTGATTGTGCCTTGACCCTATTTCTTGGCTCAGGACAAATAAAGTAATCTGCTGGCTGAGGCCACAAGGGTCCCCAGAATGGTGTCCTATATGAATGTAATAAAGCCCATGCTTGGAACACAGACAGGCCTAGGTTGACTTAGGGAGCACATCCCCAATGGAACATGCATAGGGCTTTGGCTTACTTGCCAGCAGGGACTGACAACAGACCTACACTGATGCTTGACGCTATAGAGACCAGCAAGGAGCAGAATCAGACAGAGAAGAGAAAATCCGGTGCTTTAAATGTTTAAATATTCTCCAAATCGAGTTGTGGGGTGTCAGCCACTCGGGAGGCTTGGAAACCCTAGCTGTGAAGAGGTCAGTTCTGCAAATGGAGTTGCTAGCAGGCCATTTCCAGGTAAACATACAGAGTGAGAGTGGCCGGGGGATAGAAGGAAGGGGCAGTTGGATACTGGCAGTGTCAACCCTTGGAACTCCTTGCCTGAGGAGGTTGTGAAGACTAGGGCTATGATAGAGTTTAAAAGAGAACTAGGTAAATTCATGGACGTTAAGTCCATTAATGGCTATTAGCCAGGATGGGTAAGGAGTGGTGTCCCTAGCCTCCGTTTGTCAGAAGGTGGAGATGAATGGCAGGAGAGAGATCACTTGATCATTGCCTATTAGGTTCATTCCCTCTGGGGCACCTGGCATTGGCCACTGTCAATAGACAGGATACTCGGCTGGATGGACCTTTGCTCTGACCCAGTATGGCTGTTCTTATGTGAACAGGACTCTCTGCCTGTGCTAAAACCAGCTGCTCAGATGCAGAAGCAGAACCACCATCCAAACCCACCCAATTACTCACAAAGCTATACCAGCCCTATCACCACGTTGCGGAGAGTATTTCTTTTGTAGTTACACCACCAATGACGACAATAGGCCATTAAGTGGGGAGATGGGAGAAGCGGGGGGTATTGCACCTTTTGAACAGAAACTTCCCTGTTTGTTTCACACAGTTGCAATGAAAAGATTATGCCCACGTGGAGGCAGCCTGCTTTCCCCTGGCCCATACTGCTCCTGTTCAATGGATGGCTAAAGGATGTCCCCCAGCAGCGTTCCAGCTCTAAATTCAGTCCAATCATTAAAGAACGGAGAAGCACTGGAATGGGAAGCCTGGCTGCTAGTTTGGCATCACAATGAAAGTGAACTATTAACAGTATCGAAGACATAATTAGGCTTTGCTTTATCGGAGGCTGTAAGAGAATTATAATAGCAACCTTTGAGCATATCCAGTACTCCCCAAGAGGAGTAAATAATAAGGAAAAAGAACAAAGGAGTCCAGTTTGACAGCAGGTCTCTATGATGTGTCACGGAGGCCGAAAGCTGTTAATTGTAACTCGGCACTTATCTGTGACCCTTCCATGCCCCCCGTTTCTGTAATATCTTGCACTTCATGATGGTGAATGTATTCATCCTCACAGCACCCCTGTGAGGTAGGAGAATGCTGTTTTTTATGGCCACTTGCACAGGGGGGATTGAAGCACAGAAACACTATGTGTCTTGTCCAAGATCATGCAGGCAGCCTGTGACAGCAAGGAACTGAACCCACGTCTCTGGCTAACACCCAGCTCACTGCACCATCCCCCCCCCCCCAGTGCGACTCATTGGGGGCTCTGGTGAGAATAATGAATTGGGCACAAGTTACAGTCTGTTGAGGGAACAAACTCACATGTGCTCTTCAGGACAGGCTGGAAACAAAAGAGTAGGACGAGGAAATTAGAAAGATTTCACCGGTGGCTCAGAGCCATATGAGGGGTACCATGGGAAGGCTGGAAATGGGACAAAACAATGGGTATCACAACCTGACATCTCTCAGCAACACCAAACACCAGCTTTCAACTGACTGGGCCTTTGGACACCTACTCCCTTCTGACCACGGGAGCCCATCTCCCCTAGGGGCTACGTTGATGCACATTAGCAGACATGAGGTAAGCTCCCCCAGCTGTACCACTTGGGTGGATAAAGACCACAATTAGTGCAGGCACAGAGATGTGGAGCAAATTGTGGCTCCATTACCCTAGGGCCACACTTGGCTGCAAGATGCAGTCCTCAAGCGTGCTCTACTCTGCTGCAATGGCATCTGAGGGCCATCATGATCATTATTCCTCATATTTGTATTATCAGAGCTCCCAGGAATCCCAGCCACAGAACAGGATCCCATTGTGGGCAGTGCTGTACACACAGAACAAAAAGACAATTTTGATCCACTGCAGAATAGCCAGGGCATAGGAACAACTTCACCCCTACACCACCATGCCTCTGGTTCAGGACTGGCAGTCCATTCTTTGGGTTAAGAATTGCTAGGTGCACAAGACAACCATACTCCACCCCTCTCCCTGATTGCAAGGCCACATTGTTCATTTTAGGCCCAAATTCCCCTACATCCGTACCCAGAACTAGTATTATCTGTAAGTTATTGACACCAGAAATGCTAAATCATGAAACTGAAGTGAAAAGGAATCTTTGTGCGTATTAAAGTAAGGAATCACATATTGTCCCCAGCTTCCTCTTCTGCATTCTGCTGTGGGGTCTCACTGGGAGGTTTAATCAAATATTTCAGGCTCAGCACTATGACTCCCAGTGGCAAAATGCAGAAGTCATCCTCAGAATAAATAAAATCTTTGCATCAGTCTTCACTGCAGAGGATATGAGGGAGAATCCCACACCTGAGCCATTTTTTTTAGGTGACAAATCTGAAGAACTGTTCCAGATTGAGGTGCCAGTAGACATGGTCTGGGAACAAACTGATAGACTTAAATCGTTAAAAGTCACCAGGATCAGATGGTATTCACCCAAGAGTTATGAAGGAACTCAGATATGAAATTGCAGAACTGTAGTATGTAACCTATCATCACTTAAATCAGTCTCTGTAGCAGGTGACTCGTGGATATAGATAATATAACACTGATTTTTTAAAAAAGGCTCCAAAGGCATTCCAGGCAATTACAGGCCAGTAAGCCTAATTTCAGTATCAGGCAAATTAATCAAAACTATGGTAAAAGAACAGAATTATTAGATGTAGATAAACACAATATGTTGGGGAAGAGTCAACGCAGCTTTTGTAAAGGGAAATTGTGTCTCACTGATCTATTAGAATTCTTTGAGGGGATCAACCAACATGTGGACTAGGGTGAAACAGGGAATATACTGTGCTTGGACTTTCAGTAAGCCTTTGACAAGATCCATCACTAAAGACTCTTAACCAAAGTAGGCATGGGATAAGAGGGAAGGTCATCTCATGGGTCAGTAACAGGTTAAAAGATGGGAAACAAAGGATAGGAATAAATTATCAGTTTTCAGAATGGAGAGAGGTAAATAGCAGGGTCCCCCAAGGATCTGTCCTGGGACCTGTGCTATAGCAAAAGGGGTAAACAGTGAGGTGGCAAAGTTTGCAGATGATACAAAATTACTCAAGCTAGTTAAGTCCAAAGCTGATTGCAAACAGTTACAAAGGGATCTCACAAAACTGGGTGACTGGGCAAGAAAATGGCAGCTGAAATTCAATGTTTGTTCATACACAGTAATGCACATTAGAAAACATAATCTAAACTATACCCAAAGTAATGGGTTCTAAATTAGCGGTTATCACTCAAGAAAGAGACCCGGAGTCATTGTGGATGGTTCACTGAAAACATCAGCTCACTGTGCAGCATCAATCAAAAAAGCTAACAATGTTCGGAGCCATTATGAATGGGATAGATAATAAGACAGAAAATATCATAAGGCCACTATATAAATCCATGGTACACCCACACTGCATGAAGTTCAAGTCTCTCCATCTCAAAAAAAAAAATAGGAGGGGAGGGGCAACAAAAATGATTAGGGGTATGGAACAGCTACGGTATGAGGAGAGAGTAAAAAGCCTGGGCCTGTTCAAGTTAGAAAAGAAATGGATAAGAGATCTAGAAAATCACATCACTGGATTCATGCCACTCACTGTTGTGTTGCCTCCTGGGGATTAGCTCAGTGCTGGTTTGACGCCTCTTCGTATGATTTCTCAGCCTCTTGTCCCAGTATCTCACTTGGCAGCCTCTTGCACACACCCCAAGCTGCAGTGCTTCCTCTTCATAGCACGGCCCTTTGACCAGCTCACTATAGTTTGCTCCTTTGGGGGTATCAAAGTATCTTTAAACAAACCACTTCAGGCAGTCTTCAAAGTTCACTTCCCTGTCTGTGCCACTTTCCTGGGCCCATTCTCTACACTGGGTTCCAGCCTGGGGGCCCTGTACTCAGCAGCTAAGGTCCACGCAGTCTCACCCTTGCTGCTGTTTTCTCTAGGTTTCTTCCTATTCCTTATTTTCCCAGACTCCCTCCCCCTGAACCCCCTTACTACTCTTCTCTCCCTGGCTTTATAGAAGTCCTTCCTTCTCCTGCCCAGCTGGGCTTCAGGTGCAATTAGGGCTGTAGATCTAGCCTTCACCTCACCCAGGTGCAGCCCATCCTATCAAGTAGCCCTTTCTGATCCATTTTAACCTCTTCAGGGATGGGGTGGGGTGAACATCCCATCACAAATCATGAATGGGATGGAGAAAGTGAATGAGGAAGTGTTATTTACCCCTTCACACAACACAAGAACCAGCAGTCAACCAATTAAATTAACAGGTGGCAGGTTTAAAACAAACAAAAGGAAATATTTCTTCACATAATGCAGAGTTACCCTGTGGAATTCATTGCCAGGGGATGTTGTGAAGGACAAAAATATAACTCATTTCAGACAACAATTAGATAAGTTCATGCAGGATAGGGCCATCAATGGGTATTAGCCAGGATGGTCAGGAATGCAACCCCATGCTCTGGGTGTCCCAAAACATCTGACTGCCAGCGGCTGGGACTGGATGACAGGGGATGGATCACGTGATAAATTGCCCTGTTCTGTTCATCTGACATCAGCCACTGTCAGAAGACAGGACCCTGGGGAAGATGCACCCTTGATCTGACCCAATATGGCCAATCTTACATTCAGCTCCCAGCTGCTCTCTGTGTCTGTTTCAGGGCATTGATAGCCTATGGAAAGCCATCCACAGATTGTTGGCTAGTTCACCAATATCTCATGTGATTAATCAGAACCCAAGAATTCCAAATTTCAGAAGTTACTACTGATTTTGATAGCTCAACTTGAGACCTTAAAGCAGCTTCATTTTCAGAGGGTGGATGCTCCACACTGGGGAAAAGGAATCCCCTTTAAAGTGGGCCCAGAAACAGACACATTCAGAATCAGTGACCGCATTTGAAAATTTAGGCCTGTATGTATGATAAGAGCTTCCATACGCAGGTATAAACCCCAAGGTGAGAGGGAACTACCTATCATCCCAGAGGATAGAGCTAGGAGTAATGTAATGAAATTAAGAAAAAAAATAAATTCAAGCTGCATACTGGGACATAGTCCCTAGAATTTGAGGAAATTCCCCAGTATGCAAAGAGCTAGCACAAAGCACAGGCCCCACTTAAACCCTCAAAATAGGGCTTAAATGTTGCTTACGTTCTTCTGCATGGAGCGAATCTTACTCTGACAGATCTGTTAGACTGGGGAAGATATTCCTAAGGGAAGTGATAGAAGCCACAACTCAACAGCAATTTAAAACCAGATTGAGCAAAAATAAAAATATCTATTATAAGGCACATCCTGCGCTACTCAGAGTGGGGGCAAGAAGTGAACTGAGCTCTTGTTTGCATCTCTACTTTCAGTGGTGGCAAACTGCTCAGCTGCTTACGTGCTCAGCCAAGGCTTCCACTGAAGATTCAGGACTTTGCCAGTCAGGACCAAGGGAGAACTGGGGCAGTGTCCTGAGGATTTGGCCCTTTGGTTCAATGTTTGATTAATCATTTAGCAAATCCCCTACCCTCACAGATGCTTTCCTCTCCCTTCTGGGTTACTTGCCTGTACTGCAACAGCTGCAGAGAGAGACAGGGAACTTCACCCTTTAGGGTTGTCAACTCAGCACTAATTTGAGAAGAGAATAGCCTGTGCTTGATTCTCCTTTCAGACACACTGGTTTAATTCCTTTAACTTCCAGTGACCTTAGTGGGACACTCCTTATTTACACTAGTGGAAGGCACCCCGGGCACATAATGAAATGTTATCTGTGGAGTGTTATAACTGAAAAGTATCACTGTAGAAAGAGAGCTGTTGGCTTGGGGAACTCAAAGACCTGCATGTTCCCCATCCAGCTGCCATGTTGGGCTCCCTACAGGTGTGTTGGAAGAAGCTCCCAAGATGGATACAGTGACTAGGTGGGTCCTACAGAGCCCCGTCAAACTCCCATGGTTTGTTCTGTGTGTATGACATACTAAGGACTGTACTAGGGTTGCCAATTTTGGTTAGACATATTCCTGGAGATCTAATCACGACATAATTCTTAATTAAAGATTAATCTTTAATTTCTGGGGACTTGGCAACCCTAGACTGTACATGGAATGTGATGGGGAACAGTGGGTCAATCTCTATTGTCTCTTATTGCTCCACAATTTATAGAGCAATAAATTGTTTGAGGGTGAATAGCTGCTGAGCTGTTTAATCAATTTTGAAAGCTATTCATTGTGCAGATCCAGCGCAGAGCAATAGAGATTATTGCTGTAGTAGAACTAATCATAACATGATAAAGAATGCAGATCTGCTTAATGAAGATTTGCCTTCATCTCTCAGGGTCCAAAAGGCCTCAAAAATGAGGAATGCAAGATCAGGACCTTTAAAACCCTTTTACCACTGAGGGGAAAAAAAAAGACAGAACAAACCCTCTAATAGATAGATCATGTTAACTCTTCCACGTGTCTCATGAATTCTGGGCCATTTCTCACGTAACTGTTGCTACAAACCTCATGAAAATACAAAGTGTCAGGGCCACATTTTACTCTGGAGCAGTCTCAACAATAAGTCTGATTAATTTTTTCTATTCCCACATTTTCCTTTGAAGAAATCACAGATGAAAATCTCCAGGGAAAGAATCTCCTGTGCGCGCGCGTGTGCAGACACACACACACACACACCTTAACTACTTTTCCCTTCTTAATTATGCCAATTTATTTAGAGCTAATCAGAAATTATGTGGGTATGAATGACTCACTCTTAATTCTCTCTCCAATTCCCAATAGGAAATGAGTATTATCATTACTCTAGCTGCAACCACACATTAAAATGTACTTGTCAAAACCAAATTGCAGTAGTAACCATGTTAACCCTGGCATTATAAATGTCTGAGCTTTGTCAGTGCAGAGCAGTCACAGTCACCTTGGTTTTAATTTTTTAATTAAAAATAACTAAATACATTTTCTTTGTATGGTACCTTTTTATAATGTGAACCCATCTCACAAAACAACATTAAAGCCACCAAACAAGCAACATGTAAAATGCACCATGATAAAAATGACATGAATAATTCAAACTCAGTTACTGAGCCAGGCAAAAGATATTTTCAAATGAAGTTCATGGCACTTTGGGATTATGCTCTTTGCTTCTCTTATTTCTTAACCCTGTCTTCTGGCCATTGGTTCAGTTTGGCTATGTTGCAATGCTCTAATATGATTTTATTTCATTAGCATGTCTGTAACTGACTAGCGTGGAATGCACAAGTCTTCGCCACCTGCCATGGGATGGCTGCAGGCAATTGTCTCATGTTGTTGAGATTGTGCGGCTTGCACTTCCCATAATAAATAGAAGTGATTGAAGAACGTTGATTGTCTCATATGATTCGCCATCAGTCTCTGTCCATCGTCAAACATTCCTGGGGGTTTCTTTGGTGGCTGGCTGGCTGAGTTAAATGGTTATTTTAATGCTGCTAGGATTTTATTGTATTATTAATGATGTGATAGGATACCTAGACCCTTGGATAGAGAGGTCTTTTAAAATTATTATTTAAATCTGAACAAATCTGGAGGTAGGTTGTCTTCTCCCTGGAGATGCCCTTGGAATGCTGACTAAAAATCACAGAAATGAGATGGAAAAGACTTGCTACATCATCATTTTCATCCCTCTGACATTGCAGGATTGTTCCTTATAGCATTTTATCAATTATTTTATTTTAAATTACTCAAAGACTGGAACTTGCTTTGGGAGACTATTCTACAGTCTAACAGACCTCGCTGCTAGAAAAAAATTTGGTGACATATTGACTGAATTTTACTTTGCTTAATTTCATCCAATAATAAAAAAATAACACCTAGCTCTTCTATTTTGCTTTTCATCAGTCGCTCTCAAAGTACTTCATAGTCTTTAATGTATTTATCAAAGGTCCATCAATAGCTATTAGCCAGGATGGGCAGGAATGGTGTTCCTAGCCTCTGTTTGCCAGAAGCTGGGAATGAGCGACAGGGGATGGATCACTTGATGGTTACCTGTTCTGTTCACTCCCTCTGAAGCACCTTGCATTGGCCACTGTCACAGACAGGATACTGGGCTAGATTGACCTTTGGTCTGACCCAGTAGGGCCATTCTTATGTTCTTATTCCCACAACACCCTGGGGAAATAGGTCTAGTATCTCCATTTTTACAGATAAGGAACTGTTAGTCCCAAAGACTTCATCCTATGATTCCCCTGGACCTCTCTGAATAATTTTTGTCTCCTTGGTATTTAGACAATGCTGTTGCTGACTCCCTGTGAGCAGATGGCAGCTCTGCGGAGGGACTAGCAGCACAGGGGGAGGGAGAATGGTTTTTACCAGCAGTACAAACACGGGTTGCACATGAATCTAATAGTCAATACTTATACTACTGCATGGATTACAATGTCAAGAGGATATCCTCTTGTTGGATAAGACTGACATGTTAAACTCTAATCACTCATTGGTTTCAGTTTAAGGATTTCACTCAAAATTCTTCTCAGTGTGCATTAAAATTCCTTTAAAGATTACTCACCAGGAGATCGCATGAATTTACCAGGAATTTCAGTTTTGATCTGCTGGGCATTTGCATTTGGTTTAGATTGGAAACCTGCACTTCGATGCTAGACATGCTTAAAAATAGGCTCAAATTGCTCAGTAAAAGGGATTGTTTCCAGGTACTGGTGTTTGTTATGCAGCATCTGTGATATCAAGAGGCAATATTCATGCTGTGCTCTCAATGTAGTAGTCACTCTACTTAGATTGTGAGCTCTTTGGGGCAGGGACCATCTTTTTGTGCTATGTTTGTACAGCACCTAGCACAGTGGAATCCTGGTTCATGACTAGGGCTCCTAAATGCTACCACAATAACAATAATAATGGTGCACTTTAAGAAGCTAATATGTTCTCTTTCATTTGAACTGTAGATTTGGGGGAGGGGGCAGAGAAAAGATGCTGAAAGGTTCCATTAAAAGAAGTTAATGAATGAATTCACGTTAGAATCTTGGTTGGTAATATATGATCAGATCTAAAAGGATATTAGACTCTGTGCTATGGAGAAGAACAGGCTTCTTCATGTTAAAACATCTGTTAGTCACCCAGAAAGCAGGGGAATTCCTTTCCTTCATCCTAGCTGTTTCTGATCATAACTCCTCTTTTTTTAAAAAAAAATGTATTACCTCATTAACACTTGTGAACAAAGGAGCCAAATACATAAGAAGAAGTTTGGGGTTCCACATTCCATGTGCTGATGGCACTTCTCGCATTCCTGTCAAGTTCTTCAATCACTTCTGATACCTTCTTGGTGGCAAATCTGTGATAGCAGCCTGGAAGAGAAACTATTCCAGGGGCCTGGATGTGAGAAGAAGAAAAGTTTAATAGGTCCATACATAAGTTTTGGACATTTATAAAAAATTGGAACAAACATCAACATCTGAACACATACTAACCAGGCTGCCAGGTGGGACAGCCCTCAGGTGTCTAAATTCATCTTGGGATGTGGCATAGAAGAAAGTCTACAGTAAAGATTCACTGTAACTTAAGGTAGGTAAAATCATTTTGCTCTTGGAGAAAAGTGTTAATCTACTGCCAATCTGTGTAGAAGAGCGTTTCCTTAGGGTAGAATGGTAGGTGCGGTCTATTATATTCAATGCACTATTTCTAGCTACCACTATAAATTGGCACTCCACATGTCACTTTCACCTACACACCTTTGCGTCTGAGCAGCCATCACTGACTAACTGCAGTTATACAATATGAATTGGATATGAAACTAATGATGATACTGCAATGATGTGTATAATATACAGACAGATATAGACAGATAGATCATTGTAAACTCTAGTAACGGCACTGTTGTGATTTTTAATGCAGTTTGCTCCATTTTGTAAAAAATTACCCTGATACTGGAAGTTCTTGTGCAAAGCATCATTCCGAATTACTAAATGTCACTGGTGCTGTGCAATAAAAAGAAGAAATGGCTTATTTTGGATGGTAACGTGAGACACATTTTTTCAGGAATACTAAGTAGGGTGTGTCTCTCTACTTGTAAACTCATCTCTTTTCTTCCTTTCTTGGTAAAGGACCCTTACCCTTTCTGGACCCCAAGATTGGTGATCATCATGGCATGGGATAAAATTAATACTTTTAATTAATTAGCCGGCTACTTCTGTAGCAAGGGGTTTCTGACGATGTTGATTTTTTCTTAGTCACCCATTTTGCTGAGCCATATTAGTTTAAACTTGTTTATTTATAAGCCAGATGTGAGGTGCCCAGCTGCCATGGCAATAGGCGCCATATCTGAACTTTAACAAACAGATGATGCCAGTATGTAATAGCTTCATCAACATGAACAAAATACCAGTGACTACTCTCATGAGATTTTGCAGCAAATCTCAACAGATCTTCAGTTGCAGTTGGGCCCAAACCAGAATCTTGCACCTGAACCTGCTGAACTTTGGGTGCCTTTGAAATCTGGATATGAATTGGGTGTCCTTGGTCTCTCTCTATTTGCAGTACGCTTTGTGCTAACTACCAAGTGGCTCCTGCAGCGATGCTGCCAGACCAGCTTTGCAATGTCCATTGTTAGGGACCAAGGGCTAATGCCTGGTCCTGTTGAAGTCAATGTGATTTGACATCCGTTGGACCACAATTTTGCCCATGGTGTTTTATACATGGCTCTGACTTACTCACAGAACAGCCTTTTGATGCTGATTGGTATCATAGATTTCAATATCAGAAGGCACCATTATCATCATCTGCTTTGACTTTCTGCTTAATGCAGGCCAAAGAACCTCACCCAGTCAGATTCATTTCTATTAAAATCGGTGCCCCTTTCCCCCCCAGGCTACTACAAAGTTGGACCTTGAGGCTGTTGAATAGCTTGGCAGTTCAGCCTCTTGAGCAGCCATGCATTGCGTTTGGATGAAAATGAGGTTGATTTTGCCTCTTGTACTGAAAGCTCCCCGGGGCTATTTACCTTTGTACTGAAGGCAGCATTGGCCCAGGGGAGAAACAGAAAGAGATGAGATGAAATGAAATGAAGAAGTAGGTGGCCAGTGGAGCTGTATTTGGTGTCCCATGAACTGCCAACAAGGGCTTAAGTGAGGATGATTCCTGCTCCCTGTTCCAGCTGCCTCCTCACAACCAATTCAGCATGTGGCCTAAAAAAGAGAAGAACACATTTCCCCAGCCCCATTGCACATGGTTCATTGGTTTATTTACAGTGTAGCAAGAGCTAAGTTCACATGACTGAGCAGGAGCAACATGCATGGCAAGCAGCACTTATTGCTGGTGGCAGTATAGCAGCTGCTTGGCTTGGTGGGGACATGCATTCTACCGTGTAGACCATGCAGCATAGAATATGGTAACTGGTGCCTCAGACTGGCTCAGCCCTTGCATTCTCCTACAGATCAAGGACCCTGCTCTGCTGCTTTTGTGTGGGGTCAGACTCCCTATAGTATGTCCCTTCCCATATCTTGTTGCCATTATAGGGAGGGAGTTGGATTGGGCCCGAGCACAGCAGAGGGCAGGACTGAGTCCACACCATCATAAGAGAAGAGAACAAGACACAAAAATCTCATATGGGTTTCCAAGTTCAGCGGTGTTCAGACCCAGAGTTTTGGCTGAGTCCCATCTTTATCTGTAATACCCCTTCGTCATCACCACCAAGACCCGTTCCACTCTCTTTTTGAACCTGCCTAATGATCTCAGAAGAGGAAGAGGTTAATTTTGCTGTTGTATTAGACCTGAATTTTTAGCTAAGTGACACTAACTGATAAATATTTTTAATCTACCTGCATTCTAACAACTTGCACCCTCCCTAACATTGGTTGTTGCAGGAAATTCCATGGGCAAAGAGGCATCAAAGTCTAATGGTTAGAGCATAGACTTGGGAGTCAGAATTCCTGGGTTCTATTCTCCATTCTGCAAGAGGCTCTAGGCAAGTCACTTTACTTCTCTGTGCCTCAGTTCCCCCTTTGTCAAGGGGCACGATAATACTTAGCCACTTCACTGCTGTGTTCCAGTCCTGTACTGGAACATGTGGTGTGTGGACATGCCTAGAACACAAGCAGATACCGGCCATGAACAATAAGAAGACCCATGAGCCTTTAGAACTTTTCATGACAACTGCTTTACAGAAGTGGCTAAATACTCTTGCAGTAGCCCAAACCCATGGTTGGTTTCAACTATGGATTTAACAAGCTTTTCATTTCCCTTTTCTTGCCTCCAGAAATGCTTTAAGGTGACCTAACTAACCTCACAACAACAAATGTTCACTTTTATTGTCTGCCTGTAGGAAGCAGTGTTTTTAACCGCTCTGATTGAGCAACTCCTGAGCCAAGAACTGTAACAAAGCCTGTTCAGAATGAAACATCATCAAGTGAATTTTTAACTCAAATGGGGAAGTAACTCCAAATGCTATCTGCCCCAAAGCGGTGAGTTGGATTCCTGAACCGTGCCTTGATTTAGAGCTAAAAGTGACAGCAAAGCTGTCCAAAAAATTCCAACAAGAAGTGAAGGGGAGGAAGAGGATTATTTTTTTGCAGATCATAAATAAAAGACAATCTCCCCTTGGTACGGAACTTCTGGGGAATCCCAAAGCACCACCTGCTGTTTCTGCTGGAGTTTGCTGAGCTGGTAATCTTTAATTTCTTCTCTACAGCTTTGGCTGGTCATGGACCCAGAAAGGCCAGTTAGAGCCCTTATTTAGGCAGATTTGTGCTTCTCTGAGAAACTGAACATCACTCAATGCCAGGAACATACAAGTTCAACCTGTTTACCTCTCACTGTTCTCTCTTCCTGTCCTAAAACAGCCTCCCATCCCAAGGTGGTCAAGTGATTACACCACTGGACCGAGACTCATGAGATCTGGGGGCTAGTCCTGGCTCTACCACTGATCTGCTGGATAATGCCCCCTTGTGCCTCAGTATCCCCATCTGGAAAATGGGGATAATGATACTTTGGTCACTCTCTGGATGAAAAGCATTGTATAAGAGCTAAGTACTGTTATTGTTCAATATTCACCAGGCCTCATCTCTCGTCTTCAGAACAATAGTGAAAGCTCTCTGATTCTATACCGCTATGCTGCATTTGTTCAGTATGTGTGCTACTGTGAAAGGCAGTACCAGCTCTTTCCCTCAGTTTGTAAATCCTCTGCCATGAGTTTAGTTCCTGATTGGTGTTGTTTGCATATTGTCCACGTCCATCACTGTGCAAATAATAAAAGTTGTTTGTTTTCTGAACTGAGCATGCAATAAGACTTAGAATCTGGTCTAGTGATTACAGCTACTAGGGCACAGATCAAGGCCAGGGCCTGGGTTGGAGAGGACTTGAGAATGGGGTCTAAATTCAGTCTAGAAGTTCAAGCCCAGATGCAGCAATACATATCAATTTCATGCCATAAAATCAGGTCTGAGTTGAGGTCGATGAGCTGGGTCAGAGCCATGTGAGCCTGCTGAAGCTGGGTTAGTGGAACAGGGGAATGGTGAGGGGTCAGGTGCAGAGCAAGGGACTGGGGACCAAGGCTAGGTATCAGGAGCAAGGCAAGGGATCAGGAGGATGCAGTAAGGTCTGTTGCAGCTGCAAACCAGGGAGCCCGCTAGCTGCACAGACAGTCTCCAGGTGTTTTCCCTAAACCTAAAATAGTGTGCCTGGGCCAATCAAAGAACACAGTAGGCTCCACCAGTCATGACTGCCATAGGTGGGATAGCTGGTGGTGCTTGAAACTGTAGGGCTCATAGGCTGCTGTTCCCTATTTCACTGCAGGTGGCAGTGTGGACACACAGCTGTCCAGGAGCTAGCAGACCCATGGAGCCTCAGCTGCCCAGGAACTAGCAGACCCTTGGAGCCTCAGAGACTGGCATGCAAGACACTTAAGTTCTAGTCCCAGCTCTGCAACTGGCTCATGCTGTGACTTTGGGCAAGTTGCTTCTCTATGCAAAAAAGGCTCCAAGATCCTTGGATGTAAGTGCAAAAGCAGTATTATCCTCAACAAACATCCTCCCACTGGGTCTGTGACATTTCACGCTGGCTCAGATTTTCAGATTCCTGTCGGGGAGTTAGATGTCTGGCTCCGGTTGAAATTTCAGTGCAGTTTGGGTGCCTCACTTCCATACAGTCCCTGGAAAATCCCAGTAACACTTATCTGTTTTTCCTTACGGTTGATGACAGGTAAAAGGAAAAAGTCAGGACTTCAGATTTCCACCTGAACCTGAAAGGTCATCTTTTGAGCTAAACATCCAGAGTCAAATTCAGATGTCTGCCTTGTGAACGCTTTTTGGAGATTAAACATGGCTGTCTTCATTGTTTTATTAACTTTGCTACAAGGTGAGTAGCTGGGAACTACATTCCTTTTGCAAATCACCATAATAAAAGTGAGAGAATGTCAGACTTGCAGGGGACAAAGGTAAATCTGGCTTTAAAATGAGGGAACATTAAGCCTTATGCAGGGCTGCTGGAGTCATATGTCTCCATTGCACAATGGATAAAAGACACACCTACCTGTCCAACAGGGATGTTGTATGCAGTGTTGTTGTAGCTGTGTCAGTCCCAGGATATTAGGGAGACAAGGTGGCTGAGGTAATATCTTTTCCTGGACCAACTGCTGTTGGTGAGAGAGAGAGACAAGCTTTTGAGCTACACAGAGCTCTGGAGAAGTTGGTCCAATACAAGATATTACCTCACCCACCTTGTCTCTCTAACAGGGGTGTTGTGAAAATTAGTGAATTGTAAAGTGCTTTCAGGATTAAATGCCTGATTCTCCACTGCCCTGCACCTTGTGCAGCCATTAATATCAGTGCCAAGTAAGTGCAGAGGGGTATGAAAAGATTTCAGATGAGGATAGTGTTTCCCACCCATGTTACACTGGTATAAATGACTACACAAGATGTGGGGTAACCGGGCAGCAAGCCCTGTATCTCCATTTGAGGCCTGATCAAAAGCCCACAAGCCAATGGAAAGATACATTTGCAAAGTAGGTGTAAAATGTTACTACTGCCATGAATGGAGAATTCAGATTTGGAAGCATTTTATACAGATGTCAATGACAACACAGGCTGCAAGGCAGGGACACAACAGGCCTTGTAAATACTAACTATTTATGATTATTTTGGGGTTTGCCCATCATTAAATATAGCCCATAATCTGCATGGCCAAAATACTGCATGCATCACTCAGCTTTTAACTCAGGCAAAATTCCTGTTGGCATTAATAATTTTACCTGGCTAAAGACTGTGCAATATTTGAGTAGGAGCTCAGAGTTTTTGCTATGTGCTAATACACAACGTCAACAAGGGGTTTTATCCAATCTGTTATCCTCTAAAGCAAAGTTTAATAAACAGGAGATTTGAGAGACCTGGATCTCATCTACAGTAACATCTAGGGGTCATAGTGGACCACAAGCTAAATATGAGTCAACAGTGTGATACTGTTGCAAAAAAAGTAAACGTGATTTTGGGATGCATTAACAGGTGTGTTGTAAACAAGACACAAGAAGTCATTCTTCCGCTCTACTCTGCGCTGGTTAGGCCTCAACTGGAGTATTGTGTCCAGTTCTGGGCACCGCATTTCAAGAAAGATGTGGAGAAATTGGAGAGGGTCCAGAGAAGAGCAACAAGAATGATTAAAGGTCTTGAGAACATGACCTATGAAGGAAGGCTGAAAGAATTGGGTTTATTTAGTTTGGAAAAGAGAAGACTGAGAGGGGACATGATAGCAGTTTTCAGGTATCTAAAAGGGTGTCATCAGGAGGAGGGAGAAAACTTGTTCACCTTAGCCTCTAATGATAGAACAAGAAGCAATGGGCTTAAACTGCAGCAAGGGAGATTTAGGTTGGACATTAGGAAAAAGTTCCTAACTGTCAGGGTGGTTAAACACTGGAATAAATTGCCTAGGGAGGTTGTGGAATCTCCATCTCTGGAGATATTTAAGAGTAGGTTAGATAAATGTCTATCAGGGATGGTTTAGACAGTATTTGGTCCTGCCATGAGGGCAGGGGACTTGACTCGATGACCTCTTGAGGTCCCTTCCAGTCCTAGAGTCTATGAATCTATGAATCTATATTATCCAGAATAACTATGACACTTTCTGGGCCAGATCTTTAGCTGATGAAAATCAGTAAGACTCCACTGACTTTCGTGCTGTCTTACACCAGCTGAGGCTCTGGCCCTCTAATCGGCTAATGCGTGTTCTACATTTTTTTACAACAGTTTCAAGTGCCTTATATGGACCAAAGCTTTTGACAGGTGAGGTTGGAGGATCAGTCACTATCAATTGTTTCTATCTACCGACTAAAGCCAACAGACATGACAGAAAATATTGGTGTAAAATATCAAGAGCCAGGAGAGTTTGCAATACCATCATTTCTACCAGTTTTTTCATCTCTGAAGACTACAGAGACAGAGCATCCATCACTGACTTCCCTAAGAATGGCATGTTCGCAATACAAATAACACAGTTGGAGCAGAATGATGCTGGGGCGTACAGATGTGGCATCGGCAACAGCAACAAAGCCTTATTCTTCAGCATGAATCTAACAGTTTTGGAAAGTACAGTAGCTGGGGATCTTCACAACAGGCTGATTGCAAAAGGTACAGATCCAAATCTCTCTTCTGAGTCTGCAACACCAGACTTGAAATATTCTGGTGCCACATTTACAGAGTCCTTTGGAACCACTGTCCTAAGTGTTGACTCATGAGCATTTCAACTTAAGATAGTGGTTGTTGCACCAACTTTGACTTTTTATTCATACCTTCCCATCCCCTTGCTATGACCTTGTTATTTGCCTGTAGGATTATAACTTTTTTTTTTCTGCAAAGCACTCGGATTTTACTGAAACAACTGTTAAGAAATTTAAGATGAAGAAAGAGGGAAATTGTTTCACATGAAATAGGAGTTGCATTAAGATGTTTTGGTATGTTCTATTCAAACAGGTTCTACTGTATCTGAATTACCAGAGCTTGTGCTTGGGAAGCTCAGAGGGTCAGTAACAATACAATGCCAACCTGAAAATGTCAAAGGCGGTGGAAAGAAATTCTGGTGCAAACTGGCAAAAACTGGCTGTTCTATCATAGCAGACTCTGATGGTTATGTGGCCACGAATTATGAGGGAAGGATCTCTATTACCTCTGAAGAAAGCTCTGGTACTTTTAAAATCTTGATAAACAGACTTAAAAAAGAGGACTCTGGACTGTATAAGTGTGGGATGGCCATGCTTGGTGACTCTGGAAGTGCAAGAACCATAAATCTACAAGTAACTAAAGGTAAGTCTAGAAAGAAAGATCAATTAATTTTTAGAAGGTGCTGTAGATAGAGATTTGCTAGCAGCACTGTATTTCATTCATGGTCCCAAAAACCAACATGTGTTTGTTGGGAATTCAGAGCAGTTATCAGTTAAAGAGTCTGTAAGGCTAACCCAGTATATTCTCAACCTGTAGAGTCAACCCTTCCCAGGGAACCCAGGCTCCTGAATGGATCTGAAGGATGCTTGGTGTTTGCCAAGTGCCACTATGATCCGCAACAAAATTATGAGATGAAATACTGGTGCAGCTGGAAGGAAGCTGGATGCTCCCTTGTGTTGGATACCAGTGGATTTGTACAGGATGCATTTGAAGGAAGAATTCGGATAATCAGTGATGACCAGGAAAATGGGACTTTCATAGTAGTGATGAGCCATCTGGAAGAAAATGATCCAGGATGGTACTGGTGTGGGGCTAAAGATGGAGACACAGAGCAAACATCCTCCATGAAGTTACACATTCAAAAGGGTATGTGATTTGAGGGGTTTTGCTCATTGGGATTAATACCTCCTTCTTTCTCTCTTTTATTCTCACCTATCATAGCCCATGTGTCCCTCCCAGCCACAGGTGATAAGAAAAGTCATCACACTGATTAATAAGCTTTGCTCAGCTTAATTCTTATCCTGTTGCTGATCAAAGAATAGCAGCCTAACAATAGACAATTAATGGACAGAAATGGAGATGTTTGGTAAAGTCAAGACTAAGGGGGAGATTTGCAAATGCACAGATTGGAGTTTGGTGCCCAGTTCCCTCTGGCTTTCAATGGAAGATGGATGTTTATCTATACTTTATGCCTTTGAAAAGCTCTCCCTAAAGAGAAATCATATTAAATGTTGTTGTTATTATTTACTTCTTATATTATTGTAGTGCCTAGTCAGGATCAGGGTTCCACAGTGGTAGGTGCCGGACAAACGCAGAGATAGACAGAGCTCTTGCTTTGAAGATCACCTCACAAACTTATTTCTCAACCTCAATCTTTTAATAATTCCCCTATTGGGTCAGTGACTTAGTTTTTTTTCACCTCCACACCCCCAGTTACAGGCAAAAATAATGCAAGTTTTGTCAGAAAAACACTTTTCAGTCTTTAGACCCTCAATGTAGAAAAAAGATAGAGAGTTTCCCAGCAGTAAAAAAAAACCCAAACCACCAATAACTGAGGTCACTACTTCAGCAATAGGGATGCTGTATCCATTTTACATTTCTACATAACAGATAGTGATCTTTAGCAAAAGTGTCTGACTTGCCAAAAGTGATCATGGATTTCACTAATACTTATACGTAATATTCTGTGCAGCCAAAGGCCACAGTGAAAAAGATGTGGTCCCTTTTGTGCTGCACGTTTGTCCATGACACAGATTGCAAGGTGAAATGAAAGGCGTGGGAAAATGGTACCAGGAAGGATGCATTGTACATTTCACAGGTAAAAAATGTCAGATGTGCAAAGGGTAAATATTTAAACCCTGAAATTATTTATTTTCTTTGTTAGAATCATTCTCTTCACTAGCTCCAGTACCATCTGCATCTGTGAGCCCAGTATCACCAACGTCTGCTCTCCACAGCATCCCCAGTCATGTAAATGTCATAAGTCAGACATATCCCACCAGCAGAGTCACGGAGGAAATATTGGAAAAAACAACCCCTGAAGACAGATTTGTACCCTTTAGCAATGCAGTTTATGAAAGGTAAGTTAACAAACATGATTCTTACCCCAATCACCATTGACAATGTCAACTTATCCCAAGTCAATTCAGATCCTTTGGATTCACTTCATTTAAAATACTTTTGTCAACATCTGCTCTCCATAGCATCCCCACTCATGAAAATATTATAAATCAGACATATCCCACAAGTGGAGTCACAGAAGGAATATTGGAAAAAACAACCTCTGAAGACAGATTTGTAACCTTTAGCAATGCAATCTACGAAAGGTAAGTTAACAAACGTGTTTCTTACCCCAATCACCATTGACAATGTCAACTTATCCCAAGTCAATTCAGATCCTTTGGATTCACTTCATTTAAAATACTTTATATGCAGAAAATAGAAAAATATTTGATCCTGCAGCAATTCCACCTTGTGCTAGGAGATCTGATGGGATAAGAAACTAAGCCGGGCTGGACTGGAAAAGAAATGGCTAATAACAACAAATGTTCAGAGGAGAGAGATGGGGAGGTTCTATTCTCTTTGTCTCAGAACACAAGAACCAGGGGGTCTTCAATTAAACTAAAAGGTGGCAAATTCAAAATCGATAAGAGGAAAAACACATTGTGTGAAAAAGTAATTAGACAGTGGCACATCTCACCACAGGATGTTGTTAAGGCCAAATAAGTTAGCAAGATGTAAAAAAGAGATTGGACATTTATACAGATAATATAAAATAATTAATGTGAACTAATTTTAAAAGAGATATAAAACCTCATATTTGAGGGCCTAAGCCAATCTCTATAATGGATTAAGAGGAGACCTAATATGGGAGGCAGAATCCCATGTCCTCCTACTGCAAGGTTCTTGCTTCTTCCTCTGAAACATCTGCAGAGGACCATAGACAGGAGAGTGAATTGGATGGACCACAGGGTCAGATCCAGTCTGGCCATTCTTATGTTCCTATGATTAGTACCGGGAGAGGAAATATGCAGGGAAACTTCAGTGCTGCAGGAAGTGATGTGGGTGATTCAATAGGTGCCACGCCTCCCTTTGAGTCAATAGCCAATCAATTCCCCACTGGGGTGCTAGGGGAGGCTGTGCTTTGGCAAGCACTGGTTTTGGAGGAGGTGCCACTGTGGTCAGCAGTGATTCCATGTCACTTTTCTGCAGTTGCTAAGCCCAGTGTCCAGGCTAAGTTTCTGCTTCCTTATATCCTCCCAATAATTTTAACTGGGAGTAAATATTTTTCTTCGCTTCCTGTCCCAAACTGTTTATGTAATGTTGCTGTGAGCAGCTGTTACATTTCAGTGGTGGGTGAACGGATTTCCCTTCTGTAGTTTGTTTACCTGTTTGTAAGGAGCTTTGGGGATTCGCCAGGGAGAAAATATATGGTAGCATTACGTACGCAGTAACCAAAAGGATTGAGGCAAGACCACATTGTATAATAAATCCCATAAAATGTAACACAGACAGAGCCTCTCACCACAGCTCCTGCTCCCCCTAGAGCTGAATACAAGCAGCACCATTTTCCAAAAGAACACTCTTGCCATTCCCACACCTCTTGTGTGATTGGGGGTTGTCCATTTTATAATCTATAGGCAAGATGCCATTCTGATGGATTGAAATCCCAGATTTCTATTTAGTGGCAAACATAATTTACTCTGTGCATATGGAGCTCTTGAGATTTCCAGTCAGACAGTACCTGTGTAGATTTTCCACAGTGACAGTAGTCAGAGGGTCTCTGATACCATGGTGATGGGAACGGTGTAAGAACCTATACAGAGAGAGCTGTAACCAAACCTGGGAACTTGCAAAACGAGAGCAGTGAGATTTCATTCTGCAGGGGGTAATTCAGCCAGCACTATTAATTCCACTGAGTGGGGCACAGCCACGAGTAGCTACAGATAAGCTTGCTCAGAATCGAACTCCAGATCTAATGGCTTATTCGCCACTTGGCCTTGTTAACTGTTCTCCTTTGATTCAGATTGAGCGTTTACCACTTTTTTGGTTCACGTTTCAGCCTGCAGCAAGCAACTATGCTACATGCAAACCCAGCCAATGTTAAGGCTCCATAATGCGCACAATTCCTGTCACTAAATCACATTTAATCCTGGTGCTTTATCTTTCCAGCTCATCAACCAGTAAACTGCAACTGCTTCCAGTTGTGATAACAACCATCATTGTGCTGCTGCTTCTTTTTGCTGTTATTATTCTTATATTTATTAAAGTCAAGCTTCACAAGAAGAAGGGTAAGTCAGAGCAGCAACCCTCTGCTGATGGTTTTTGTGTTGTGTTTAGCCATGTGCCTTGGTTTTCTATGTGCAACACCTCTAAATCTCTCAAAACTGCCCTCTGCAGAAACAGGTATTTTGTATTCAGCTCAATGCAGCCTGTCACAGCAGACACATACACAGTGAACTCTCCCAAGAAGCCTTTGCTTTTGTTCTTTCTTGCTTTTAATCTAAAGTAAAAATCATTCAAACAGGAAGCAAAGCCTGATCTTCATGCAGGGAACAAACATCACTGCTTTATTGTTCCACTGTCATTTGGAAAATTAGGAGTATAAAGGGCTCGATCCTTCACTTATAGGAGTCAATGACAAAAGCTCTCGTTGTCGTTAATGGTGCAGGATAAGGGGCATACCGCTTGCTCTTTGATTCAAACCCATAGCACAGCAGCTTCTTCCCAAATGGTGCAAAGATTTATTAGAATAATCATTACCTGCAGATGTTCTGTGTTGGTATCCTTCACCAGGACACGAAAATGCTGTTAAATCTCACTGAAGAATATATTGTCTTATAAGAGATGAATTTAGAAACTGAAAGAGAACTTTAATTACTGCAGTGTCTGGCAGCTATATCTTATTCACTCACAAGGAACACAACAAGAAGAAACTATAGCCCTGAACATATGTCTGCTGAAGTCAACAGGCATCTTTGTATCTCATTTTAGAGATGAACAGAAGTCCTGTGAGAAACCTTGAAGTAACAGTAAAGTGCTTAGAAGAACAAATGATGGAGGAAAACATGGATCCAGCAAAGCAATGTGAACCTGAGCAAGGCCATGACAAAGGTAGACACATATTCTGGACTCTGTGCTCAAATAGTATCTCCTTGGTTAGAGGACAGTGAAAAACAAAGCTAAAGTCTGTGCAAAAGGCACGGTCAGTGAGAGCCAGGGAGAGCTGGTCAAAAAATGTAGAAACATTGTCACATACATATACTCATGCACACACATACACAAACACAAGACCACAAACCCACCCACAAAACTTTTCAGGAAATTTTTAATTGAAATTTCAGGGTTTTTTTTAAATGTGTACCGCTCCACAGTTGGAACAGTGAGTTGGAAAAAAAAATGAACTTTTTCTTGCAAATTTTTTTATTGAAATATCAAAAGCTTAACATTTTTTACCACCTTGAGTATCTTGGAATTTATTCTATTTTTTGCCTGATCATATTTGTCTGATTCCACTTCTGATTATTGATATATATTTTAATTTGTCCCCACATTTACTGGTTAGGCTGAGGTTTGTTTTTTTTTAAGGACCCTACAGGCACTAAAATCCCATTAATTTCAGTGGGAGCTAAATGAAGTCACCTGAACTCTTTTCCCCGACCTTAGTATCTGTCTAGTTATTTTAGGATTTTCTCTAACACCGTGTATGTGGTGTCCTATACTATATTGTGAGTGTTTTCCCCAGTTTATAGACAAGGAATATATCTAAGGGTAAAATTCTCCTGGAATAATAGGAGTAATGGGAGTTCCATGCTGAGGGTTTGCCGGATTAGACCTTAATTGAATATCCTATATTCCTCCTCATACAGCAGGTAGAGTGCTGGTCAAGGAATGTAATTTTGTATCCTGAATAGAACAAAAAAGACTCCCTCATTTCTTTGCCTAATTATATGGCTTTAAGCCATTGATTTTAACGGCTTTGTATCAGGCTGCTTGTTAAGATTATAAATGTATTACTGGATTGCTTACTCAAAGCCAGTGAGTTGCCTCTTTTCCTGTTTGCAGTCAGTTAAAAATATTTGATTGCTCATGACCTATTACAGGGCTACACAGAAACCCTTTTTGTTCATTATGTTGCAATCATTCCAACTCTTCTGTTCCGTGTGCACAGAACATTCTTCACAGCTGTTGAAAGATCCGGGTGGCCCAGATGAAATCTCTAAGTTTTTCTAACAAGGTAACAAACAGCGGGGTTCTCTCAGATTGTTAGTGGTCTTGGGTGAGGAACTCCTGTAAGAAGCAGCTGGGATAATTGACAAACCTTAAGAGATCCCCATTTTGTGGCATTTGATATCAGTAAAATTTACTCTTCTTCATTGAGGAATGGTTAAAACAGGAAGAAAGTTATAGTGCTTTGATGACATTTTGTGAAAATATATAGGGCCCAATTCCATACTAGTGTAAATGGGTAAAACACCAAAAGAGTTGTACCATTTATACTAGCAGAAGATTTGGCCCAGAGAGTGCAAAATTTCATTAGACTGTCCCAACCATGGACTTCAGGCAAACCATAGAGGCCTGTTCATGTTTGTGCTCCTAATGAAGCCAATAGCAAAACTTCCACTGACTTCAATAGAAGTAGGTAGCACATCTTCTATTGATGTATGCTGAGATTTTCAAAGCTGTTTAGGGAGTCTGAATACATAATTCCTGTTACTTTCAGTGGGAATTAGCCATCCAAACCCTTTGAAAATTGCTTTGGAAAATGTCAGTCATAATGTCAAAAATCTAGAAAATACTGCAGATGGTAACATAAACCTGAACAGATATGTACAAATTACAATAGTTTGTGGGCTCTTATTTTAGAATGATATAGTTTTTACAAGGGATTTTTATTCAATCTAACGTTTGAGGTTTCTAATATCCAAGGCAGAGTATTTATTTGCTTCAAATCTAGGGCTTTGGGGAGGGGGGAAGCAATCAGTAGCAAAAGCAATGATGGGATTTTACAGTTTGAGAGTCAAAAAAAGTATGACCAGAGGCCAAGAATTTCAAAAGTTTTCATTGATTTTTGATTTCCAACATTATGACTGACATTTTCCAAAGCAATTTTCAAAGGATTTGGATGGCTAATTCTCACTGAAAGTAACAGGAATTATGTATCCAGACTCCCTAAACAGCTTTGAAAATAACTTAAAAGGGTCTGATTTTTAGAGGGTGGGTGGTTAGCACTTTCTGAAAAACCAGGCCCCATTAATAATAAATAATAATAATAATACCCAGCTCTTGTACAAGTGCTTTGTAAGAGATCTCAGGTTGGGCACCCACAGATAGAACACCCAAAATCTTTTCTGAAAATATTAGCCAGAGACAATAGCAGCTAATATTTTTTCCTCTGTTTTTTGCAGGGATCCAATGGAAAATGTTGCTCTCCCAATTACATCTGCCACCTACACACAATGAAGTACCAGTTGCTGAAGTCTCAAGGGAAATAGAGCAGGATTCCCTATCTTCCAAATCAGAGTGTTCACAAACTCAGTAGCTGACTTACAAGATAGACGTCACTATAAATTGCAGGTCGCACAGCTGAACTTTTAGCTTATTTCCATCTGCAACAGGATGCATTTCATTTAACTGCATGTTATATAAAGTGCAGAAGAACTACAGACTGCACATTTAGTTGGACTCTTTGCTAAACAGAGAATAAAATGTCTATTTTACAGCCAAGGTATTTATGTAACTCTTATTGAGCAACATGTCTCTTATATGTATACTACAGCAAAACATTAATGACTGAAGGCTATCTGTAGGGACTGCAAGGGGAACACAGAAGCATCCATGTGGCACATTAGCCTGAATGAACAACAGACCGAAACACTGTTTATTTATCTTGGAGATGGGCAAAAACTGAGGAGTGGTTTTGGCTTTTGAAAATCCTCACCCATCAGGTTTTGTTTTGCAAAACTAAAACCAGAGGCGGTTAAGACCTGAGATTCATTATATCCAAGCTACGCAAGTGCAGGGAATCTGGATAACTGGCCCTGGTTTTAATCCGTCTCTACCTCAGAGCTACTCATAATCAAACCATTTTAGCCTGATTTTAGCTCAGATCTAAATAATGTCCTTGGCTGTAACAAGTGAACCAGGTGCTATGTTATACACCATACTTGGGACTGAGAAGTAACAGCTAAGGTTTGTTGTCTGAGAAACCAGAATGCACTGGAAACCTGTAGCTTGGCAGGAGGACTCTTCCTTGTCAGTTAAAGGCATGTAAATATGCTCATGTAATTCCAGCTCATTTAGAGTCACCAGGTCAGTTTCTGGGTTGGTTTCCCAGCAACAACTCTTTAATACCCCCCGCTGTGTGCATTGCATTCATTTTGCAAACTCTTCAAATGCCAACCTGATGCCAGTTACAAACTATTCAGTCACAGAGGCTCTTAAAAACTATATTCTTCAGGGCAAACAATGACAAGAAGGAAAGACAGCACAGGGCAGCGGCATGTAGACATCCAAAACAAAAGAGATTGATTGGAAATGGCTAATGGAAGGTGCTAATGAGGGCAGATGTAAACAACTAAATTATGGCCCAGTAGCTGCAACAATATTAACAATTTTTGTCCGAGGACAGAACAGAATAAACCTAAAGGCAACCTCTGTCCTGGCAACAGTGACATGGGGATGGGATGGCTGCTGTGAACAGTCACCAATCTGTTCCTGTTCTGATACTCAAATCCTGAACATTTTACCTTTCTTTGCTTAACTGGCCCATTTAGACCACCCTGGGTCTGGATAGCTGCTAATCCTGTGTAAACTGTTGCATAGGCCATGTAGAACTACTTAACAAGGGATTGAATGTTCCTTGCAGATGCAACCGTATTGCATGGAAGGTGGGTTGATACCCAATCCACAGTAAAAGAAATTTCATCCTTTCCCTACCTCTTTAGGGTTGGGAGACCTAACGCCCCCTGCAAAACTCTTGCCTCCAACAGGGGACTCTAATGTCTGCTGCCAGGACAAGCATGCTTGAAACTGAGATACTACGAAAACAACTGATAAACGGAGAACAAAATCCATCTGCTCCCCAACTGTCACCAAAGTGGTCTGCAGCATTTACAGCTGCCAGCCTTGGTTAGGGGTTCAATCAGAGCCCAGGGAGCAAAATCTTCATGTGTCTTTTGCCCTCCATTAATACCTCCAGATCATTTCACAATCACAGGGAATTAATAGATTCATTGATTTTTGGGGGGCCAGAAAGGACCACGATGACTGCCCCATCTGACCTTCTGCATAACAAAGGCCAGAGAATCCCATTCAGTGATTCGTGCCTCAAGCCTGTAACTGCCGGGCTGAGCTATTTTATTGTCTTAAAGAGCCCCAAATTTTCTAATAGCAACTCCAGCAAATTCTTACATAAAAGACAAAACCACCTAAAAATCAGGTATTTTAGTGGAAATACGGATAGGCCTTTAACTATCACAAAGAACATGATAAATGGATTGAGATGTTTTGAAATTCTTCCCTACACATGGTGCCCTCCAGCTCATAGCTGAGACACATTGGTAGAGCAGCATGGGTATAAGCTACATTACTAAGGTGAGTCTGTTTTGAGCTACCTATAAATCACAGAATCGTGGGACTGGAAGGGACCTTGAGAGGTCATCTAGTCCAGTCCCCTCAATGGGCAAATACTCTTAAGCTAGGCACTTTGCAGGAGGTTTTATGCACAGTTTGTGCCTCTTGTGGATAGCTCTTTGGAAATCTGAAATTTCCTTATGCTTTATAGATAAAAAAAAAGAAGCCAACTGTTTATGCCTCTTGTACATTAGCCTTCACACCACAGGAAAGCTTGGCCTGCAAAACTGAAATTAAAGTGCCGCTGTAGACCACAGCCTATAAAAATCCGGCAGTCTAGTTCATGGCCACAGAGAAATAATGAGCCCAGATTTTGGTAGGACTGAAACCAAACAAGATGGCCTAGATGTTGTTTAAAAATTAAACAGCGCTCCCATTGTGTGGTGACAATTCCTCTGCTATATCAGGGCAACTTTCTGCCCATAGCTCTCTGGGAAGGAATAGTGAAAGTTTAGAGTGGCATTTCAGCTTAAATGAAATCATGGTTTAAAAACAATTAGTCCATACCGAGAGCAAATTAATGATTGATCCCTCATAAAGGAATACTTTATCATTTTAGTTTGCCATGTGGTTGGGTTTCCGATAGCACCTTACTTAACAAGAGATCTTTGCCTAATCCCTCCCTCTCATAGGGGAGCAGTAAAGACTCCATAGTTGAGATGGCAGCAGAGTTTTTGTTTATTTCTTTTCAGTTGTTAAGAGCTCACAAGGTGCTCAGCACTGTATACAATGCAAGTAAGGACAATCTCTGTCTGCTTACATGGCACGGCCCTATCAGGGCTATGTAGGTGGGTAGCCTTGTACCCCTGCAGAGCCTTGCTGATTTGGAAGGGTCATCTACATGGGTCTTCTTGGAAAAGACTGAAAGACATTGTTTTCTGAAGAGCTGAAAAACTTGATCCCTAGCAAATTTAGATCTCCTAATTTTCTCAGCACTGAGCAGTGGGGCTGGAAATGACCAAATGTGACTAAGCAGTATGAGCTCCATCAAGTGCACTTCATACAAACTGCAAATAACTGGTCTTCATGAAAAAAATAACCTGCTGGCACAGGTTAATTCCCCCCTTCTCTTCTTACCTGTCTCTCTCCCTTCTATTTCCATCTCATCTTGTTGTTCTTTGAGGCTGTTCTGCCACCATTGCTGAATTGCAGCACCATGACACCAAAGGTGAGTCATGAAGATCTCAGCTCTATGAGCTTCCACACAGTACACGAGGGCTGAGGTGTGAGGGTGCAAGTTATTTGGATGTAGAGCAGGAAATGTATTTGATTGAACAGCTAGCAGTGCATTAATTCATGACTGCACCTCCCGCATCTCCAGATGGGCCCATGTTGTGAAGATGTGTGACATTGCAAATACCAAGGCCCACTAGGAGGAGGGGACTGGCTGCTTCCCAAAATTGGAATAAAAGAGCACCATACCATTGATCTGATCCAGCTCCCATAGAAGTCTTTGGGAATCTCTGTACCTAGGATTTCAATTGAGCCTTTTAGGACCTGATCTTTAGATCAGGGAATCTCAGACTTTTTTCATAGCGTGGGCCACTATGGAGACACTGATCCCTGGACACTTTCTATCCCATTCATGATGAGGAATCCACTTGCCTTCTCATGGCTAATCAATTAATGGGCCCCTGGGAAATTCAGCGGTTGCTTACATGTGACTGTAACATTAGGAAAGTACGTAAGCACTTTTTAAAAAGGCTCCAAAGGTGATTCTGGCAATTATAGGATGGTAAGCTAATTTCTGTACCAGGCAAATTGGTTGAAACAATAATAAAGAACAGAATTATCAGATACACAGATGCACACAATTTGTTGGGAAAGAGTCAACATGGCTTTTGTAAAGGGAAATCTCCCACTAATCCGTGAGAACTCTCTGAGGGGAACAATAAATATGTGGCCAAGGGTGATCCATTTGATACAGTGTCCTTGGACTTTCAGAAAACCTTTGACAAGGTCCGTCACCAAAGCTCTTAAGAAAAGTAAGCACTCATAGGGTGTTTGGGGAAGGAAGGGGTCAGTAAAGGGTTAAAAGACAGAAAACAGAGGGCAGTAATGAATGGCCAGTTTTCAAAGTGGAGAGAAGTAAACAGCAGCATCCCCCAGGGACCTCTCTGGGTTTAAGGGCTTCGGAAAGGGGTCTTGGAAAGTTCAGATGCTCAGGTTTTGAATACGGAAGGGGGATGGAAAGGTAGGTCCATCAATGGCTATTAGCCAAGATGGTCAGGGATGCAACCCCATGCTTGGAGGATCCCTAGCTCCTTATTGCCAGAAGCTAGGAATGGGCGACAGAGGATGGTGACCTGTTCTGCTCAGTCCCTCTGAAGCTCCAGGCATTGGCCACTGTTGGAACACAGGATACCGAGTTAGATGGACCATTGGTCTGACCTGCTATGTTCTTAATGTTTTTTTAAGCTTCTTTTAATCCAGTTTAGCAGCTTGAAATGAGAAAGAGGAACCACACACACTATGTGATCAATCAGCTCTCTGCAGACCACCAGCATGTGCTCGATGGGCCCCCATAGTGGCAGATGAAAGAAGGCAAGCCATTTTCCTGCAGCTGGCCCAGAAAAGCTTGCACTGTGGAAATCTATGGGGGAAAGAAGGTGGCTGGACATTGTTATGCGAGTGGCCCGGTTAACTCCACAGTTTGAGAGCCTATCTAGCAAGCAACCAGCAAGAGCAGAGGCCCAGGAATTTCTTTAAGTCTGTCTCAAAAACCACTCCGAGATTCTTTCCCCTAATCATGGGTGTCAAGAGAGGGCTGGTCACAAACATGCACTCTCCCACACCTGGAGTAATCACGTAGTCCAATAATAACTGCATTGCCACCAGAGTACTATTGCACCATTTAATCAAAAAGCAAACGACAATGTAAATAAACAAACACACATCAGCAAAACTAAAATGAGACTCGAACAAACAGTCACATGGGATATTCCTACCTACCTGCATTTTTGGAAGCTATTCCTTTAAGAAGGCTCAACAGGTAGAAGTTCAGGGCTAGAGTTGAGAGGAGTATTTAAATCACTTTCAATTCTTACAGAATTCAGTGTCCTGTTGACTGCACAGAGGGAGGCAGGACATACCCACACACACACACAAGATCCTCAGAGGTTCAGTTGCTGAGATGGAAGCAAAGTTAAAGTGACCAGACTAGCAGAGAAAAGAAGTCACCCAAATAGCCTGCAGAACCAACAGTGAGTGTGAGTAATGTTTATTATTTGTCTCCCTAAAATATGAAATCCCTTGTAAGCTACATGTGAGGCAAGGGGAAGCAGAATAATTTAAAGCATGATTTCCAGTGTGAATAAATTCAGGGAGCCTTATTCATATATAAACCTAGACAGACAGACAGAAACACTGTGGATTTCAATAGGGTTTTTGATTTGTTTTACAGAAGTCAGGGCAGCAGGATTGGCCCCAAGATTTTTATTGTTTCTTGTCTGCAGGGAAATGTACAAAATACTTCTTTATTTAAAAAGTGCTACTGTATTCTACAGTAATGATCTAAACCACTGCAGATCATTATCAGATTATTAAAGCACTTTGGGTCATTAGTGTAGGAAGTTGTTACATATTTTTTATAAGGGCCAAGATTTTAAAGCCAGCTAGGGAGTTTAGCTACCCAGGTCTTGCTAATTACAGTGGGAGTTGTGTAGCTAATTCCCTTGGTGGACTCTAAAAAAACAATCGTGTGCACAATAGACAGAGATATGGGAAGTGGTGGAAACAGTCAATGAATGGGTAATACATTATTACCCCTAAGCCATTAAAATGGAAAGTTTACTGCACCCTCTACCATCATGTATCCCATTTATACCACAACAGAGAAGGGCTTTTTCTGCACAACAACATTTTGACTTTGCCCAGCAAATATGCTAATAAAATTACGAGTCCACATTGTCACGTAGAGTATGTAGAAACAACGTCTACCTTTATTTAATCCTAAAATATAGGCACTGGTGCAATATCTACTTTTGTTAATCTTTATATTGTGCAATCAGCAGCAACAGAGCAAGTATTTTTGGATTAAAAACTTCTTGCTTGACATTTTAATGGCATTCAACTATCATTCTATTCCCTTTGCAAGTAAAGTGGCTCAAATACAACAAACAGAAAACTAGAGGTATGTGAACTGTAAGAATCCCAAATATCTGAGACATGGCAAAATAGTATATTGCAGAGTGACACATTTTAGATTAAACCTGAGAGCTTGCCCTCCTGGTACTGTGAATTTCAGTCTTTGTCTGACGTTAGTCACTTGATATTCTATGGTGAAAATCTTCTGAATGTAATTCCTAAAACATGCTATGATGGTTATACATGTTACAATGATTCCAAATATTAAGATGTGTATTTTAGCATGTAGTGTGTAGATACTAAGGTCCTGGGTGCTATAAAAAAACCCCAAACAGGCAAATAGTCAATTTTGTCCTAAATCCTGGGACACTTTCTGTTTAGCACATCACAATGTTATGATGATTATTTTCTACTTATTCAACAACCATAAAGGGACATATTCAGAACTCGAAGTATTTCCTCATTTCCGAAGGTGCTCAGGATGGCTGTGATTGCTCAGAATGGCAATGATGAATTGCTCACTCAGAGTGCCATAAAATGCATTAGAAATGTTCTATCCCTGTGGACTTGCTGCATTTCCTTTTCCAGCCAATAAAAGTTCATCATTCTAAATGCACATGGTGGTTGTCCCACTGAAATATCTGCTACATTAATATCTGTTTTACTTTAATACATTACATTAATGCACTAATATCTGCTGCATTAATACCTGAATATTGCCAATGCAGCCTATTGGCTGAATTCTCACAACCTAAGAATGTAACATTGCATGGGATGTGGTCTAGTAATTATAATCCAGAAACGCGAGTCAAGATTCTTGGGTGATCTACCAGTGTCTTCCAATGCGACCATGAGAAAGTTACTACCACTTTGTGATTCAGTTTTTCTATTTGTAAAATGGCTGTAATATTTACCTTCAGAGGGGTGCAGATATTCTTCATGTGTGCATAAGAAACCCGTTGAGATCCTCTGAAGAATAGGCACTACCAAATACAGAAGTGCTAGATGTTAGTCACATTGTAAAAGGAGACAGAATGAAATGCTGCTGTTGTTTTACCGGGTTCTCATTGTCTTGTTTCTGTGTATAGCTTTACCATCTCACCATCAGCAAACTTACCCTCCTACCCTCTTCATATTACTTATTCTCCTGACCCTGACGTCTCTTCTTATTTAGTCAGTTTTCTCATTATCTCTTTTGTGAAGTGGCTCTGCTTGAATACTCTAATTCTTAGTAAATTCAAGGGAACCACTAAATCTTACAGTTGTTACTAAGGCAAAATCCCATTGACTTCAATGAATATTTTACCTAAGTGAACTCTGCTAAGGTGTGACTAAGGCATTCAGCATTTAGTTCTGGGTTTTTAGCCCCTATTCTCCTGCAGGGCAGACAAATGGGAGTCTTAGATAGTCAGTTATTTGTTATAAATCCATTGTAAGGGCAAAATTTTGTTTGCTAAATATAAAATTAAACTTGTGGTGAAGTCAAATCCTCTCTTGGAGGCTGATTTGGGTCAAGAATGTTCCCTTATCGCATTTCAATCTTCTTTTTAGTTTGCTCTCAAATAGATCAGTTGTATCCACTGAATTTGGCTACCCACCCAAGTAAAATCTACTTGTGCTAGTAAAGATTTGTGGGGTCAGACCCTCGGCTTGGATTTTCTTCCTTAATTATCCTACTTCCTTTTTTCTTTTGCAGCGAAAGGACTCTACAAGGCAGCTAAGTAATCAAAATCCTTCTGTACAGAAGAAAAGTCTAGATCTGACCACTTCTGGTGACTTTGCATGGGCAAAGTGAAGAGCAACTTTTAAAAAAAGGGTAGGGAATGGCCACTGAATATCCCTACTCATGACTAAGGTTATGATTTTGTCACGGAGGTCATGAAAGTCACGGCATCCGTGATTTTCAGAGACCTCCGCGGCTCCCTGTTGGATATTTTGAGTAAAAGTTAGGGACAGGTCACGGGCTTCTGTGAATTTTTCTTTATTGCCTGTGACTTCTCCTAAAAATACCCATGACAAAATCTTAGCCTTACTCATGATAGAACAGGTTCTAACCTCTGAGGATGCAGATAGACTAAGGCTCAGCAAAAGAGGTAACTATCTGTGTCTGTACCTGGTAACTGCATTGCTGTGTCTTACTCATTGCTTTGTGGTACACATTGGTTTAAAAGGTGGTGGGGCGGGAGGGAGCGGGGGAGAACGGGACATTCATATTCTATTGTATCTGTTATCTCAATCATTTTGAGTTATGTTGAAGGAGCCTACAAACTCAAGACTGTCTAGAAGTAGCATTATCCATTACATTTATAAAATAACATTAGATTGACTTTGTCTGGTACTGGTCTTGCTTTGGAAAATAAGAGTGAAAGACCAAGGGATGCTAATATTTTGTGATGCACCCAAAAATTCATTTTTCCTCATACTCTTTCAAGGTGCAATACAGCACAACTTCCATTTTCACCTGAGGCAAAAGTGAGGGAAGGGAAACAGTCTGATTTAGAAAATGCTCAACAAATTCAGCAAAACATGATGAACTTTCCAACTAATAATTTTACAAAACTCAGGAAAGTTGTCATCATCATTAGCTACTCAATGCTAGGAAGCTTTGCTGCAGCCATTAATGCCTCCTTCCAACTCATACGCCTCAATGCTTTAGAGCAGATACAAAAAGTCCCTTCCAAATGGACAATAAAGAAAACCCTTCCTCTGCATGGAGGGGACTAATTCTGGTCATGTTCCTGGTGAATGTGATCAGCTTGACCGCAGCATTCTTTTTTCAAAAAAGTGCATTTGGTAAAATTACAAACTGTACACTGGATTTTTAATGCTTTCATGATCAAGTCATGTTCCCTTGACATTAGCCATTGTTAAGAGCAATAGTTAATGACTAATGGATTAGACTGCTGGCCCCAGGCTATCTGTACTGCTAGCATATACCAGTCCCTTAGGGTTCATTCACAGAGCTGAGTCAATGGAATTTGTAAGGGAGCTCTGGCACTTTCCTCTGCAGCAAGAGCAGTTCTTATGAAATCCTGGGGCTAGATCTTGATCTCAGTTGCACCAGTGCAAATCCTGAGCATCTTCAATGGTGTCAACAGAGTAATAATGGTATAATTGAGATCAAGAGATCAGGCCCTGGGAGAAACTTTTTTAAAAAGGTTTCTTACTGTTTTACTTGAGCAAGAAGAAAAATACAAAGCTAGAAAGGACTACAAAGTTAAAATCAAAGAAAGATTCATATTCCCACTTCTGCACTCCTTTTAAACTAAGAATCTGAAAGCACTTAAAAATATTAGTGAATTCAGACTTGCTGCATGCCCTGAATGAAGGCAGTCTATTCTTAACAGCCCTTTCAGATTCTTATACTACCTACATCAAGTATGCATTACTGTTCCCATGTTACAGATGAGGAAACTGAGGGACACAGATATATCTACAGTTGCACACAAAGGCAGTGGCAGAGCTGAGAAAAGACAGGAGTCCTGACATCCAATCCCTTGCTCTAAGCACAGAAACACACACTTCCTAAATCTCTAACCAGATCTAGTGAGCAGGGTTACCTTCCATGCAGCTCTTTGCAGTTAAAAGCTGCACTGCTGCTTTCCAGGTGCTGCCTTCACACTTTTCTTTCATCCAGTTTTCTCCACTGGTTCCATTTATTGTATTGTCTGGAAGAAGTGACATAAAAACATAAGAATGGCCATACTGGGTCAGACCAAAGGTCTATCCAGCCCAGTGTCCTGTCTTCTGACAGTGGCCAGTGCCAGGTGCCCCAGAGGGAATGAACAGAACAGGTAATCATCAAGTGATCCACCCCCTGTCTCCCATTCCCAGTTTTGGACACGTCTATTTCTCATGTCCAGCAATCTGCCACATAGGGGACGTGGGCCTAAAGCAATTGTAGCGTTCTTGCGGTCATGGACAGCTCACTCGCCACAAAGATTCCAGGAATGGTGCAGCTAGACTGTGGGCAGTAGACCATCTTCAGTTGCTTTAAACACACCTGCAATTCAAAAGATACAAACTTTGGTTGGGGGGAGGGTGTCTGAAAAGTGGCATCTCACACTTGGAGACCTTGAGTCACACATCAAGTTGCTAGTAAATATTTATGTCCCACTGGTACTAAAAAAGCCTTGAAGATACTGCTTCTAATAGCGCTGCTGATAGAACCTATAATTTTAGTGGCGTATATGGGCCACTAATGTTTTAATGAGGGAATTAGCCTTTTTTGGTTAATATAAAAATGAGTGGTTTTAATGCAAACACATATCTAGAGGCTGTTCTCAAAGGTGATCAGCATCTACGGGGATGGACACCCTACAAGAGCCTAGATAGATTAATTCTTTGTCAGCAGCAGTGGTGAAATCCCTGAGTTTCACACAAGGCTGGTTTAATATGGGGGGGAGGGGGCATGATTAGTTCCCAGGCCTACATAGGGATTTTCTTTTTATGCTATATTTGTAGAGTGCCTAGCACAATGGGGAGCTGGTCCATGAATGGGCTTGGATGCACTAATGCAATGTAAATAATAATTAACAACCAGAACATGGACAATAACTAGAAACAAAGATTTCCAGATGATTAATATATGTTTCATGCAAATGTAAATTCTGTTTTGCCTAAGGGGGAATTCAGTGACAGATTCTCCCTGGTGAACAATCACTGGAAGGTAGAAGCACACAGTGTGCAGGTACAAATGTACACCATGAGAACCCAGAGAAACGTAGCAAAATTCTTCACAAAAACTGCTCTTGTAGCTCCACGTACATGGATAATGCACTTTTCAATATTAAGAAACTCTCTGAACTGGAGTCCAAATTCTTGCCCTTAACCAGGAAGAGATCAGAAAGTTTTGTATGCAAATATCTAATTGGCTTTTTGCCTTCTTGCAGAGTAGAATAAACTTCAGTCTAATCCAAGTAAACCAGTGCAAAGAGGTATATTACAGGCCATTATAACTAAGGCTTACGCCAATGGTCTAGTCTGTTTAACAAGAGTGACTCATTCTCCTTATGATAGCATTTATGCGTCCTTGGTGAGGTCTATATTGGCTGGCCATGGGGGTGAAGCTGTTAACATTCTTGTTTGCCTTTTTGCTTGATTTCCTCTGGAGATCTCAGGATGGTGACAATTAGAAATCATCCCAGAGCATTAAGAAAAGGATAATGGAGGATGAATATCAGAATAAATCTATTACCTTGTGGAACAGAGGCATATTAGAAGCTATTTCCAAAGGAGGCGGTGGAGAGGTCATTGCTTGGTGTGTTTAAAACTAGATTGGTCAAAGCAATAGAAAATACACTGTCTGGAACAATCCTGCACTGGCCAGGAGGATGAGCTAAATGGACTAGATGACCCAAGGGTCTGGTTCTTGTTCTTAATATTACAATAAAGTCCAGACGCCTCAATCAGGATCAGAGCCTCATTGCGTTGGTTGCTTTACACACACACACGGGAAGAAATAGTGCCTACCTCATCCTGTAGCAAGAATCCAGAGCTTTGGAATTTTGGACTTGGAAATGCACAGTTCTGGGGTGCTGCCATGGTTGTAATGCAATTAATTCATTAAAAGCACAATCAGATTCCCTCCTCCACCTTAATAGCAAAACACAAGCTATATCCTTTAACAAACATTATGGGCCACGTCTTTAGCTGATGTAAATGAGTAGATGACTTACTTCAATGAAGCTTTGCCAATTTAGATCAGCTGAGGATTTTGACCTTTGAATTTTATATAGGGGAATTTAGAGGCAGGGCTAGCACACACCTGTGCCTTGCTAGTTAAAACAAGCCTACTCATATGTTTTTTCCCATGCCAGTTATTTGCTGAGAGGCAGAGAGTATCAGTTGGAACTGGCACAGCTTGTTTTTTCTTCAAACATTTTGCTTTCTGTTTAGAGAGAGAGAGAGAGAGAAAAGCAGCTTCAATCAGCTGCACATCCAGGCAGTGCAAACCAGAAGAAAACACTAGAGAATGCAGACAGACCTGCAGGAGAGTGGACCCAGAGCTGACGCTTTCTGTGCCACAGCTTCCTCCTGCTGCATTGTGCATGATCACATTTCCCTGCATAGTGGCAGCCCTGCTGTCTCCCACCACAGTGGAGATACAAGATCTTTTCATTTCATCCCTTCCTTATCAGCCTCTTTTACTCCCTCCATGCAGATTCTCTGTGATTTTAATATTTCTATTTTTAAGTGCATTTTGACTAGTGATTTTTAATGCTGGTGGAAGATTCTTGGATTGGCAGCCCTGGAGACCGATATCCTCAGTCCATATGCATAGATACAGCACAAGCAGTGGCAGTCCAAGCTTTCCCCCAACATACCACCCCCCTGACATTTCTCACACCTGGCCTAGAGTGAGCCCATCAGTGGGCGACAGCACAGTCCAGCCTCCAGGGTCCATTCAACCCTGGGCCTCTTCACTGAAACAGTCCACAAAAGGGGGCAGATATGGCAGGTGGGCTGCATGCTTTTCTCCACCAATAACTGGACTGAGCCCCTCCCCTAGCTCATTGCGCACGAGCCACCAAACTTTTGACCAGTCCCAGCCTAAGATGTAGTTGACCTGATGACCCATGGGTGAAGGGGTCTATCCCAGTCACAATTCCTTGGGCCACCCTGGTCTGCCAAGTGGTGCTCTTCCTTATCTGAGAAGGAAGAATCCCTCTGGAGAAGTGGTCTGTCTGGACAGAGGTGTTATATCTAAGGAGGAGCTGGGGTAAGAATGAGAAAAATAAAGGGATATCCCATTTAATTACACAGCACCGCTGGCAACCATCAGCCTATTGCAACTAAACTCATATAAAATGTAAATAGAAATAATTGAAGTTTGTGGAGTGCCTTGAGACCTTTGGATCAAAGTGCAAAGTAGAGTTGTTAATTATATGTATAACTATTTCCAAATCTCAACACAATCAAGGTCATCTTTCACCAGAAACATTTGGAAAGGATATAAGCTCTCATGCTTCAAGGCATAGGCCAACCTCTAATGAGGGTTAAGCAGAAACTTCCCCTGTGGGCAGGTGATCCCATCCCTGCCTACTGCAGGGTTTCTTGCCCCTGCCTCTGAAGCAGCTGGTGCTGGTGACTGTCAGAGATAGGATATTGGATTGGATGGGCCCTGGGTCTGATCCAGTCTGGCAATTCCTATGTTCACAACAGAGGTGCAGATGACACTATTTTGAAGACTGGGCATGAAATCCTGGCTCTAATGAAGTCAATGGGCTTTTTACTATTGACTTGAGTGGGGCCAAGATTTCATCCTGATACGTACTAACAAGGAAAGGCTATATTATTTCTCTTGTACTCCTGAAAACCCATGATAAAAACCTTTATGAGATACCTATGCAAATAGGCTGTAGTGCACAGACTGGGCACAAACACACACCTCACTATATGGAAATCAATCAGTCTCAATACTCTACCACCATGTTCATTAGGATTAGTCAAGTGTTCGAGTTGGTGCATCTCTCAATAGACGTTAAATTTATGTCAGTGCTGCGGCAGCAGCAAGAACAAAAATGTAGAGCATACTCATTGTTCTAAACCAAACATGCACCTTGAATGTTATAAACCCTCTTCATCACTGGTCAGAATCCAATATATATGGCATATCACTTTGCTTTTAGTCCTCTTAAGTCCCTTTGACACTCCCGGTAAACAGTAACTGATTGCCTCATCTTCTGACCCTCTCTCCCCTTCAAGGGCCTCTTGTCTGCACAAGCAGTAAAGTTTAGTGAATTTCAATGGTACTTACTTGCATTCTCCTTCACACCAGTACTATATTAATTTCCATTCTGTGGGTGGCCGGATGTTCAGTCTCACACTGTACCTGCAAATCCAGCAGCAAATGGTCTTCGGAAGTAACATGAAGCAAGAGCCCTGTCAGCAACAAAGGGTTGATAAAATTCTCTTCCAGCATCTTGGATAGTGCCTGGGTCTTGTACACATAGCAGCAAAGCTTGTTTGTGCCATTTGTCTGTGCCTGGGTAATGGCATTCTTCCTGGGCGCAGCGCATAATACACAGCAGGAGAAAAGGGGCTTTCCAGTGAGATTGATCCTTACACCTATCTTCACTCTTGCCATGGAGGTACCAGACAAAGAGCAATTTACGCAACAGCTGATTGTATTTGCTTGGGCTTGTTACTTGGGGGAAATTTTTTCCATAAATGCCATGTTTGCAGTGAAGGAATCAAACTAAGTCTCTGATAGGATATGACTGCCAGTAACCCAGTGGATGGTTTCAGTGATCACAAATGTGTTTGCCTACACATGTGAATACAGTTGTGCTCACACATGAACGCACAGACGTGCACTTGTGTTGATATGGACGCATGGATGCTTGCATGGTCTTATGCACACATATGCAATTTAACACACATGCACAAACCAGAACATGCTCCTACATTCTAGCTCTCCTTGAACAAAGCTACAGCTGTGTTCCAAAGAGCTCACAGACCACAGTTGATGTTCCTTTGTTACCTAACAACAAATAACGACCAAAAAGAGCCACAGAATGATTGACTATTTGCAATGAAGCCAGCCTAACTGCTGACTCCATAGAGGTTTTTCACTTCTCCCACTCTCTCTCCCTTGGGTGTTTAATATTCTTGTAAAAGGAGGAGGAGTAAGGGTGTGGGGTCCTGGCCTTTCCCCACCTCTCCTAGGCTGGCAAGGCAGAAACAAGCTCGTCCTTAGGCAGCAAGGCCAGCTCCAATAAAACACAGCAACTGTTGCAAAAAGCAGGGCCAATTTTTGTGTTGATTTGGTTTTCTGCAGCTGAGTGGGTCATGTTTATCTTACCAACTTCTTCTAGGGTGGCTAGTTAAGGGGATTTTTCATGGTCCAGGAGTTAATTATTAGCTACAGACAAGTAGCCATTGAGCAATTAGATATCAAGGCAAGAGAAAGAAAGCACAACAGAACACCTTTTATCTGAAGGAGGAAATAAAACTCTCTCTTTGCTGGGAAATACCCCTTATAAAAATAAAACCTGTCACCTGATGCCCCGAAAATAAGCCAGTCTGGCTATTTGCACAAACCTTTCTTGGCATCCATCATATTCTTGGTAACTGAACAATGAACCACCACTGTTCCCTGGATTAGTTGATGGGTCATTGATCACGCGTTGCACACACACACACACGCACACACACACTCCAGTGCACTCAATAATTCAGTGATAGGCAAGCAGGTCTGAAATATTAAGAACCCCAGTTCCCTCCAGCCCATCACTCAAAACTGTTAAAGGTTTGGGATATCTGAAGGTTTGAGAAGCATAGGAATTATAGACAGACTCAGATTAAGATATCAGAGGAGTAGCCGTGTTAGTCTAGATCTGTAAAAGCAGCAAACAGTCCTGTGGCACCTTATAGACTAACAAACGTATTAGAGCATGAGCTTTCGTGGGTGAATACCCACTTCGTCGGATGCATGTGATTAAGATGTGCACAGTTTGATTAGGAGCATTTTAATGTCCCAAGGTTTGGAATTTTGATCCTTGACACATGGTTTCATTTTTGGGGCCCTACTCTGTCTTCCCCTGGCTGGATGCTGTGTAGCAGTGAACACAGTATTATAGTTGGGGTATGACAAGTACTCTGCAGTTTAAACCTAATTTTCAGAAATGCTGAGCACCTGCATCTCCCATTGACTTATCAGAAGTTGAGGAGGGAGGGGTGGGGGAAAAGAGGAAACACTTTTTGGTCAGATCTGCACCTGTAATTGAAAAACAAAGATGACCAATGGTCAGAAATCTAATATAATCCTACGGGAGAAGAAGGTTTTTAAGGTATGGTTTTGGCAACCAAAGTGATGCCAAGTGAACAATCTTTCTTCCTGCTGGGTGAATAATGTTAAAAAGCAGAAGGAAGAAACTGAGGCACCAAACTCTTGAAAAGGGGCTTTGTTCCAAAATGGGCTCAAGTTGAAGAGTTTGGATCCAGATCCCAATCTGGCTACCCTACTCTCGCCTCCCCCTGCCCCTTCAAAGTTCAGAGGTGTTTGGATCTAGGTTTGCGTTCAGCCCATAATCAGGCTAGGAGCCATCTGAAAAGTGTGGGTCCAGATTTTGCTTTGGATTTTTAAAACCTAAAACTTGGGGGAGGGGGTTAGACCTGGCCCATTTCTCCTTTGCAGAAGACTGAGCCCTGGTTTACTCTACAAACCAATGTCGGTATAAGTCCATCGGTGAGGGGTGTGGAAAATAGACATCCCTGAGCGATGCAGTTATCCTGTCTCACCTCCTGCTCTGGTCAGTGCTATGTGGACAGAAGGCCTTCTCCTGTTGATATAGCTACTGCCTCTCAGGGAGGTGGAATACTTGTCCTGATAGAAGAAGCTCTCCCATTGGTGTCGGTAACATCTTCTTCACTAAGTGCTACAGCTGTAACGCTGTAAATGTCGACAAGCCCTAATTCTTTGCTCTGAGCAGTGGTTTAGCATAACGATGTCTACACACACACAGGCAGGAGGTTTGAGGTGATTTTCATAACAAAAGAACTAGGGGGGCAGAAGGGAACATGAAGCAAGGTAATTCCATAGTGCAGGCTGCCATCTTGAATACAAGACTATGCCTTATACTGAACTGTTGTAGAAAAGTATTGGCTTTTACAGACTGTTTGGGGTTACACAGTCCAGGTGCCTCACTCATTCTCTGTACAGAGAGAGTCTCCAGAACAGAAACCACCGCCAGATTAATCCATTCTCCAAACAAAAATTGTACCAAGAGTCAAAAATAATTTACATCACATTGTGGAATGCTGTGGTCCAAGCCTTGTCCTCCAGAGTAAATTATCCATGGGAACCTTCAACTGGGCAGAGCTCTACAATACATTTATTCTCATAGAAACTCATGTGCTAACACTGCCCAGCCTGGATTGTTTTAGAATGCCATTGCACCGTAGATAGGAATATACACTAGACGGTACTTTCTGTATGATACCACTGCCCTCTAATGGATGGAAGTCCGACCTTTGCAAGCAATCTTTCTTGTAGCAGGTCTACAAACTATAGTGACTTTCATGCAAAGATAATAAAGAATTTAACACGTTAAATCATTTAGCATAGCAATACCTCACAGGAGGCAGGTAAATATGATTATCCTCACATGACTGTAAGAACATCCTGATGAGAGATGGCTAGAGGCGTAATGGTATCAAGCTAGATGTTTCAGCTGGCCTGATCAATTCAGTGTACCCCGACTCAACCATGGTTACAATCTATATCTAAAAAGGTGTCAGGCAAGGTCTCATTGGAAAACCAATAACTCACTGAGCATTAATATTCTTGCATGATGTAGACACAGGGTTTGTGAAAAATGTTATGAATATGTGCTAAAATTATATTCTTAAAATGTGTATGGCTAGCAATGCATAAGCACAGTGTACCTGAGACAAAGGAATGGTCACTCGAGTCTCTGACCAGCCTTGTTTTCAGGCAGAGACGATGAAGGCCCATTTTTACATATCAGTTTGTGATGGGGCACTCCACTCACCACAGGTCTGGCACCTCCTCTTGGCTGTTCTGGGGAATAGGTCACCAGGTCAATACCACTTCCTCAGTTGTATGCCATCACTCCCTCTCTCAATCTGGTCTCCAGCCCCTTTCTTGCTCTCTGTGTCTCGGCCCTCCAGCCAGGTCACTCGATGTTTGCCCCTTCCAGGAGATAGTTCTTCAAAGTCTCTGTCACTTGCACAGTTACCCAGGCAGTCTTCCATTCACTGCCCCACCAGTGCCATTTCCCCAGTGATGAGTAAGGGAACCCAGGCCCACCCTCTACTCCGGGTCCCAACCCAGGGACCCTACCACACACAACCAAGGTCAGTTCAGTCCCCTTGCTGCTTATTCACTAGGCTGCTTCTTACCCCAGCACTCCCCCATCTCTGGGGTTTACCAACTTCTCTATTCCCTTCTCCTAGAGAGTCACCATGGGCTACTTGTCTGTATAGCCCCCAAATCCAAGGGACTGACTGCAGACCACCTCCCTACAGTCCCCTGCCTGCTGTCAGCTCCCTGGCTTTATAGAAGCCCCTCCTATTCCTGCACAGGTGAGCATCCCCTAATTAGAACTTTCCTGTAAGCCTTCAGCCTAGTAGGTTAATTGGCCTATCTGGCCTCCATTAACCCCTTCAGGGCACTTGTGTGTGGGGGACACCCCATCACACAAATAAACAAAGCTATCAAGTGGGCAAGGAGACAGCAGAACATCTATGCCCACCCCCAGCAGGAGAGAGAAGCTTGGGCTGGGTTTTTACTTTCCAGAGACTACATTGTGAAGATTCACTGGGCTATACTGAGGGGGCTGAACCTCAAGTGATAAGCAACTGAATCAACTGATTGTGTACAATATTATTGTATTATTAAAGCGTATCAAGTAGGCGTTTATGAAAACTAATGACACTGGTGTTTAATATTGTCATAAAATGTATGTATTAAAACTATATAACAGGAATAGGCAACTATGGCACAGGTGCTGAAGGCAGCACGCGAGCTGATTTTCAGTGGCACTCACACTGCCAGGGTCCTGGCCACCAATCCGAGGGGCTCTGCATTTTAATTTAATTTTAAATGAAGCTTCTTAAACATTTTAAAAGCCTTATTTACTTTACATACAACAATAGTTTAGTTATATATTATAGATTTATAGAAAGAGACCTTCTAAAAACGTTAAAATGTACTACCAGCACACGAAATATAAAGGCGCTGGTGAGATCCCACCTGAAATATTGTGTGCAGTTCTAGTGTCCCATGTTTAAGATGGATGAATTCAAACTGGAACAGGTTCAGAGACGGGCTACTAGGATGATCCAAGGAATGGAAATCCTGCCTTATGAAAGGAGACTCAAAGAGCTTGGCTTGTTTAGCCTGGCCAAAAGAAGGCTGCGGGGGGATATGCTTGCTCTATATAAATATATCAGGGGAATTAACGTTAGGGAGGGAGAGGAATTATTTAAGCTTAGTACTAATGTAGGCACAAGGACGATGGTACAACTGAATATAGAAGTTAGACTTTGAAATTAGCATGGGTTTCTAACATTAGGGAGTGAAGTTCTGAACAGCCTTCCGAGGGAGTAGTGGGGCAAAAGACTTATCTGGCTTTAGACTAAGCTTGATAAGTATATGGAGGGATGATATGTGGATAGTTATTTGGGCACTGATCTTTGGATATCACAGATAGGTCTGCTCAATGTCTGTGAGGGGATGTTGGATGGGATGGGTCTGGTTATGCAGAGATTTTTCCTGGGTGCTGGCTGTGGTCTTCCCACATCGTCAGGGTTTAGCTGATCGCCATTTTGGGTTGGGAGAATTTTCTCCAGGGCATATTGCGGGGGCCCTAGAGGTTTTCACCTTCTCTGCGCGTGGGCATGGGTCACTTGCTGATGGATTCTCTGCAGCTTGAGGTCTTCAACCACAATTTGAGGACTTCAATAAGTCGTCATTGTTACGGTTGTTAAAAGTGGGAATTGGGTAGGGTTGTGTGGCCTGCTTTGTGCATGAGGTCAGACTAGATGATCATATTGGTCCCTTCTGACCTACGAGTCTATGAGTCTATGAAACCTTAAATTAGAGTGAATAAATGAAGATTCAGCACAGCACTTCTGAAAGGTTGCCGACCCCTGCTATATAAGGAATTATGAATACTCATTGATATAAGGTTTTACAGTCTATGTCTAAACAAAGGGAGAAACAGGTCTCTCCCAGACAGGAGGGAACATAATAGCTATTTACCTGTTTCCTATGTAAAGTACGCTTGGTGGAATCAAGACAATGGAACTTCTGTTTACATACAGAGAGACGGAAAGCCCACAAGAAGGGAAGAATGAAGTCATCCTGCATCTTGAAGCAAGTCATTAAATTTTGGAAGATATAAGAAGAGATATGCAGACAAAAGGGAACAGAGCTCTTGCAAGCTGAGAAGGATGGGTCCTTCAACCGGGGGGGTTAGAGTTGAAGTCTTTAGGAACTGAATTCCACTTAGGCAAAGATCTTTCACCTAGGAAGACAAGGGAAGACAGCCTCTTGTACTTCAATAGAAGGTCCTGATAGTGGGAAAAAAAGCCTAGGCTGGGAAGGAGAATGATTGGTGAGACAAAACATTTTAAACAAAGCCTGTACCTCCATAGATTAAGTTTGTCTTTTAGATATGTATTTTCTCACTTGTGTTTGTTGGTAACCCTTTCTAACCTTATTCCTTTTACTTGGCATCACTTAACCTATGTCCTATTGTTAATACAGTTGTTTTTTTTTATACTATAAACTAACTCGGTGCTGTGTTTAAATGGAAGGGTGTATTTGCCCCAGTGAAGTTAATAAGCTATGATGTTCTTCTTTGACTTTAGAGGGAAAAAATAAACAATTTTTCTGAGCTGCCCAGGAGAGGACTGGACATTACAGAGCACATGATTTTGGACAGTTCAGGACTGGGAGTGTGCTGGGGTCACTCTACAAGTAGCAAGGATGACAGAGACCAGGAGTGTGACTGGTGTGTTGCTGGCAGACTGTTGGGTTCAGAGCTGCTGGATCAGAGCTGCTGCTAGAGAGTTACTCAGGGTGTGACCTGCATGCTTGCTGCTGACTGTGAACATCACAGGCAGGCAGTTACAGTAGCATAGCATTTGAGGCACCTATGATTACAGGGCAGGTAGTGACTCAGCCCCTCACTGGTCTGGATTGCACCCCACACAACCTGACACCAATTTTACTAAGAAGGAAAATAGGGTCCAAGGATATTAGGTGACCTATTTCTAGTCACATAATGAGGCAAAGGTAGAGCCAAGAACACAAGTACCCTGAGTTCCAGTTGCCTGCTGCGAACCCTAGATCAAACTGTTTTTCCTTTAGTACAAATGGCTATAGGCCTACGTTTCTGGTAACACTCCATGCATGTGGCTTAACTCACGACTCAAAGTGTTTGTATCATGGATCAGTTCAATGGGTGGTTTTAAAAATTTTTTAATATCCAACTAAATAAATAATGTGACCTTCTGAATGTGGTTCTTTACAGATTTCAGGAGAGGTTGGGGAACTAGGCATTTGAAAGGAATATGACTTTCTTGGTGTTCATCTTCTTGCTCTCCTTCCTCCAAGCTGAGTCTGCAAGAAGTAAGTACCTAACCAAAAAGTGAGTAAGTTAAGAGTGTGAGACCTGCTGACATTTAGCACAGTCAGTGTAAGGCTAATCCTATATAGTAGATAACAGTGAAGACATAGTTATGACCAAATAGATGAATGTTCTTTATAGCCCTGGCTGATCTCTTGAGACCATTCAGATTACAGGCAAGTCAGCTGATATATCGGATTTCCTGGCTTTCCCATTCCTTGGTCTTTCTCTCTTTGGTGTGGTATTTGGTCTGAAATCTCCTGGGAACAAGAGCTGTGTGATGCACTGCAATTTTTGTCCATGGGGCTCACAGAAACCTTTCTACCATTTTGTTGTTTGGATTGCACACCCTGAGTTTCATTTTGAGTTTGGGGTTCAAATGGACCTAAAATTTCAATTTAAAGCTTAGCCCAATCAATTTGCCATGGTTTGGCCCAAAATAATATAATACCCATCATGTTTAGCATTGTTTCTTTTAAAAGATAAAAATCAGCCCCAGGTATCTCTGCAAATTCAGGGCCCCCCTGATCCCTCAAAGGTTCTTGAACCTCAGTGAAACTAATGGCAAAACCTGAGTTTGGGGTTTCAACAAAACTATCAGATGAAACCATCATTAAGGAAGAGTTGCCTAGCTCTGATAGGGACCCACTGCTTTGCGAGATTTCAGATACACGCTGCTTTGAGCAGTGACTATTTTCACAACTATTTAGTATTTCTGCCTATGACTGAAACCCAAGGTTGCAAGAAAATTAAAAGAATGTTAAAAAGCCAAGCGAGCTAAAACAGTGAGGTTCACTTCAAGTTTGCATGAAAGTTTGAACTGGTTCTTACTTCATCCAAACCAGTTTAACCATCACAAGTAACTACCACTCTATATTGCTACAGAAATTTCATAGCACTTTCAGAAACAAAGAGGAGTTTGTGGCTAAGGCACTAGACTGGAACACAGGAGATTAATTTTTGGCTCTGCCATAGACTCCTTGTGTGACCTTGGGCAAGTCATTTAATTTTTCTTTTATCGATCCTGGCTATTTTGACTAAAAACTCTTTGGGACAAGGATTGTCTCTTCCTTTGTGTTTGTGGCTATGTGCCTAGCTCAGTGAAGCCCTGATCTCCACTGGGGCCTGAAGGTGCTAGTGTAATAATGACTTGACTTATGGTGAATAACATGAAATGTGTTTCCTCTTGCCAGTTGCAAGTTCAAACCCCATATTCGGACCAAGGCAGGTGACCGGTTTGCTGGGAGGATCAGTTACTGTGAAATGCTACTACCCTCGCACCAGTGTGAACCGACATGACAGAAAGTATTGGTGCAAGGAATCAAGATCGCAATGTGTGACCGTCATTTCTTCCAGTGGCTATACTGCTCAAGACTTCTCTGGCAGAGCAACAATTACAGACTTCCCAGAGCAAGGCATCTTCACCATTGAGATCTCGAAGCTAGTGGAGAAGGACACCAGCTTTTATAAATGTGGCATTGGTCTCAATGATAGAGGACTTTCCTTCAAAGTCAAGCTGGATGTTTCAAAGGGTAGCTCAGCCTGGAGGCTTCTTATATTGTTATTTTTCTGTTGTAGTAATGGTGTTTGGGAAATCTATCCATCGACAATATCCAAGAGAGCAAGGTGATTGGTACCTTGAGTAATAGCCAAGATCTCTGCATTTCTAGCACCCCCATCACTGTAATGTAAAGGTACCATATAAAAAAGGAGATGTACACTAATTCTGTTCAAGACAGCCAAAATTCTCCACCGTTCCTTGATTTGTCTACTCTCCTGAGTGGAAAGTGTTAACAGCAAAAATAAAGGTTGTTTGTAATTTACACTACCATATGTGATCATGTGGTGCAGCATAGTACAGGACATTACAGTATGGTCTACTGTAGTATGGGAGAGTAAACAGTGCCATATGACAAAGGGTAGAAGCATATGATATGGTGCACAGTAGCGTGGTGCATTAAGATATCCTGCAATTCAGTGCATATGGAGTGGCCTGGTACAAAATGATGCAGAGTTGAAAAGTATGGGAATGTGTATAGAGGTAAGGTACAGTAAGGTATACTATACAGGATTAGAAGGGTACAGTCTGGGGTAGTATAGAGAAGTATAGAAGAGTAGGATTACTGCAGTGCAATCGGAAATGGTATCGAAGAGTGTTGTAAACTGCAATACAGTCTGGGTTCTGGATACTGACTTGGACTATCATTCACACAGGTCCAAATGTGCCCGAAGAAGCTGAACTCTATTACATTGAGCTGGGAGGTTCCGTGACCATCAACTGCATGTTTGGCCCGGAATATGGTAGTGAGAGGAAGTACATGTGCAGAATGGGGAAAACAGGCTGCTCTAATGTCATCGACACCTATGGGAATGTTAACGAAAACTACAAAGGGAGAGTTTTGCTGAGCTTTCAGGAGCCTGCTGGATCATTCAGCCTCTATATGACCCAGCTGAGGAAGGAAGATTCAGGTGTATATTTGTGTGGGGCTGGGATTTACGGAGAGAAAGGAGAATCCAAGGAACTGGATATCCATGTCTACCAAGGTGAGCAATGGGCAGGATGTGTAGATTTCAGCCATTCCAAGTCTGAAGAGATTAATATTTTATTTCCTAAGGATCTGTTTCCCTTGAAAATCTTACTGATACAAGTCTTATTCTCTCTAGATAAAATTAATAGTACTTGTTATTCTTTTATGTTTTCATCTATTTAGCTACCAACAGTGTCCTATATGTGTCACAGACAAATAAGAAGACATAAATCCTTTTCCCAAAGACTCTACGTTGCAATCTCCACTTTGTGTTGACAGCAGGGGTTTAAAGCTGAGCCTTCATCAGAAAAGCTATCGCTTGAGTTGAAGGAGTAACTCCACTGGTAGGCAGCAGCAATAGGCTGTAATCCTCTCTGTAAACCAGCCTTTAGAGAAGATCATGATGACACATGCAAAAGGCAAATTCTCTTTACAAATTTGGGATGGGCAAATTCCTACTTGACCCATTTAACTGGCTTATCTTAAATGCAGACTATAAAAGAAAAAAACCCAGACACTTTTTCCTGACCACTACGCTGCCTTCCTAAGCAATTTTTAGAAATATTGATCCAATATGAAGAGAAAGAACTACAGGATTTAGAAAAGGTTAGAGCCTGTTAGAGCCCATACAGTTTAGCCCCTCAGCCATCCTAGGATAGCTCCCAACAATCTAGTCTCCAGTCTAGTTTTAAATGTCTTCCATGATGGGGCTGCCACCACTTTCTTTGGGAGACTCCTGCACGTTAGAATAGGTCTCCCTTTGCACAATCTGCGAATTAGCCTCATTGCTTCATTCTGGATTAGTTTCCGAAGCACAAGTGCAAAGAGCGGATGGTATAGGCAATAAGTCAAAGGTATTTTTATGCTCAGTTGGATGCACTAAAAGTCTTAGGGCAGGTCTACATTACCATTTAAGTCGATCTAATTTATGACACTCAGAGGTGTGAAAAAGTCCCCCCCACCTTACTCCACCCCCGAGTGACACTAGTTTCGCACTGTTCACATCAGGTATGTCTGTAGGAGACACTCTCCTGCCGACATAGTTTATGCCACTCACCAAGGTGGAGTAATTATGTCGACGGGAGAGCGTGTCTTCTGTCTTCACTTGACGCAGTACAGCAGCGCAGCTAAACCGATGCAGAGCTTGTGTAAACTTGCCTTTAGCGGCTGCTGCTCCTCTTGAGCTATGTGCGGCTCTGATTGCTCCACTTGTGTTTGGATTCCTGGATGTTTGGAGAAGACATTGTTTGGCCTGATGCCAAGCCATTGTGCCCCAGGTTTATCCACAGGTTCCTAGAGAAGGGGACACCAAAACTTCTCATGCGCCATTCATGCTAAACCTTAATCAACAGGGAAATGCCCATTATCATTGGTGTCCTTGCTGGCTTTCCTGACAGAACGACAGGTCTGTGGAGGACTGAACTACTTTCTGGCTTCTAGAGGGGGTCCCTCCAGTTCAGGACTGAGGCACAAGGGCCAGATCCAAAGTCCGCGGAAGTCAGGGGAAAGACTCCCATTATTCCACTGTGGGTTGGCAGGAGGCAGTGTGTGAGGGAAACTTGAGCTCTCACTGGCCAGGCTGTGACTGTTCCATTCTGCAGTCACCAGCGTTGTCAGTCTGTTCTATTTCATCCCTGCAATTAACTTTACTTTAAAATGTTTTTTATAAGGAACAGACCCAACCAAACAACCACTCAAGGCACATGCAGCATGCATGTTAGCCCAGCCTGAAATGTGTGAGAGGAGCCTAAGAGCAAGTGTTCAATTTTGTATCTCCAGAGACATCTGTCCCCCAGGGACCACACGTAATAAATGGAGTCATAGGAGGTTCAGTATCTGTCGAATGCCACTATGATCCACGAGGGAATTACACACTCAAGTACTGGTGCAAATGGAGGAAGAATGGGTGCAATCTGTTAATAACCAACCTTGCGACTATGATAGATTCATATGAAGGAAGGATAGTCCTGCATGATAACCCAGAAAACGGAACATTCACAGTAATAATGAACCAGCTGACAGCAGGGGATGCAGGATATTACTGGTGTATAACAGATGGCGATACGGAAAGGAAATCTACAAAGGAGCTGAAGATTATAGATGGTATGAAAGTGCATGTAGTGATTAGTGTCTCTGCCAGCACAAGCTATACGGGTATTTGATCGTTGTTCCTCCCAAAGCAGCATAAAAGAGCAGAGCCTTGTTTTCCTGAGGAGAACTATTTTCTAATTCTTAGCACCATAATCTTGATTGGTAAAGCCTGACATTTCAAGGTACAAATTAGAGCTGGTGGAAATTTTTCAAAAATACAAGATTTCAACAAAAACTTTTTTTGGACAACATTTGAAATTTTTGTGCAAAGATTTCACTAATTTCCCATCAACCATTTTCACTATTTTTCAGGCTTTTCTGACACAAATGCTATTTAAATGCCATATATACACAATAAGGTACATAGGGATATATGTATCCATACACATATATAGTACATTTAAGTGTTATGAAAGCAATATAAGGTGCATTTACCCTCATAGATATACTCTGTACCTTGTAGTTACATAGTAATTATATATTTCTGTTAACACCTTGTTGATAACAGTGCTTCTGTATATTAATTGTTCAAGTCATTAAAATCAGCCTCACTGTTTTGTTTCCCTTCTAACAGGGCAACCTGGTTTAACAGGACCAAAAGAGATTGATGCAGTCATTGGTACACGGGTCACTATACCATGCTCTTATCCATGCAAATATTATTCTTACCAGAAATATTGGTGCAAGTGGCATAATACTGGCTGCCAAAGTCTCATCTCCTCTGAGCAAAACCAAACCGGCCTGGTTGTCAACTGTGACAAGGAGAAGAGGACACTCTACCTAACTTTCGACCAAGTAATACAGACAGACCAAGGGTGGTATTGGTGTGGAGTGAGCCATTCTGGTCACTATGGGGAAACCATGGCAGTGTACCTGACAGTAAACGGAGGTGAGCTTCAGCATTTATTGCAGGACAAAACAGGGAAGGTTTTTCCTGTAGCCATGATGGTGTCATTCCATTGAGAGGCACTATCTCAAAACAACAACCAAGTGGTGGCATTTCAGAACATCATAATCTCCTCTGTCTAGGACAGGCTCCACTTTCTGTTTCACTAACAGAAAGTGGAGCCTGTATTCACAACGTTTATCGCTGTAACTCTCATTCACACATTGGTTACAGAATTCTTCCTTTTTCCAGTCACTGTAATAAGTCTGGAAAAAGAATTGCTTCTGTACCACTTTTATATTTCAGCCCCTATTATTTATTAATTGTTATTATTATTGATATTACAGCAGCACTGAGAAGGCTTGGCCAAGACCAGGGTCCCTTTGAGCTCATAAGAGAGACTCCCTGCCCCCCAAAACTTACAGTTTACATAGAGAAGAGCACAGGGAACAAGAAAATAAGAACTATTTTGCTATTTAATAGATGGGGAACTCGATTGCTCAACTCCATCTCAGTACATTTAAAATAAAGATGATTTTTTCTTGGGATAGAGGGTTGGAGGAAGTTGGGGACAAACACAACCATGTGGTGTTGGAAACCCAAACCAAATATCCTTGTGTTAATTCATGCATGAGAACCAGGAAGAGCAACTGACTAGAAACAAAAGGGAAGCAGTGTCCTTGCTGCGTGAAATGCAAAAACTAACATGCAATATAAATGGTGATACGCATATCAAATATTTGAGTCGTATTCTGGAGCATACTAGTAACACAGCTAGGGATTAAAAACAATATTTTTAATACATGGCTAGGAAGACCACTCGAGATTTTCTTATGGGGTCATTTGGTAAAAGTGACTCCTGTTTTAAAAAGTCACTTTGGAATCAAAGTCTCATTGAAAATCAATGGGAACATTTTGAAAATGGTCTTATTTATGAAACAAGTGCTGACAATATATTGGTCTCTCTCTCTTTCTCTCTCTCTTTGTGGTGATGCTGGATGCAAATAACCCACCACTCCCATCTATTACTGTTTGAAACTAAAGATGCAATCCCTCTCGATGCAAAATCTGAAGATGCTTCTATGTCCAACACAGACTCTGAAAATGGTATTGTTCCCCAAAACAAAGACGGGGTCATAGATGACAACTCTTCACCAAGGTCAGTCCCTCAAAGATTTTGTTCCAAAGTGGTTTGGAAAAGAATAAGAATTCCCCTGCCCCATCCAACCTGTCCATTTTTACAACCAAACTTTTTTTTATAGTTCTCATGTATTCTGATATGTTCAATTCCAATGAGTACTAATTACTGTCAGAAATTGTCCATTCATGTTTCCCAGAAAAATTTTGCCCATATCAAAATTTTGGCTCAGCTTTGGGTAATCATCCAAACTCTGAATGTTTATCCACTCTGAACTCCAATTTTTTGACTTTTGTCCTTCATTTCTCATAATGCCATTTGGCAAATACTCATTCTTCTAAGGCTTCTGTAGGTATAAAGGTTGCAACATGTTCTAGTAGCTAGAACAGCACACTGGGGTCCAGGAACCTGGAATGCTCATTCCCTTTGGGATCAGGAGAAGCCAATTCACCCATGGGTGTCTGAGCTACTCCATCTGCAAAATGGGGATAAAGATATTTATCTGCCTCATTGGGATGTCAGGATGCTTTATTAATTGTTTATTAATAGCTCTGAAATCTGTAGATGAATATCACTATGTGAATGCAATGATGATTTTGTTCTAAAAAATCCCACTTGATTCTGAATTTTGAATTTGGCCATCCATGATTTTGCTATTGTGAAGCATTTCTGAGTATGTAACTGTGCACAAGCTTTCTATATAGATCTTCTAGACTATGCTGGTTCATCTGTGTTATACAGTCCTGTATAGAGCAATATAAAGTCACAAGGATCACACATGTGTATTGCTCAATTGCTCCCTTTCCAGCTCTCAGGAACATGACGGCTCTAAGGTGATTCTCTCAGTCCTGCTCCCCATTGCTGCTGTGTGTCTGCTCCTTGCTACAGTCTTTGTGGTTGTTAAATTTAGGCTCCTGAAGCGCACAGGTGAGTCCTAACTTTCTTTATTGGCCTCCCAGGGGGCGTAGAGAATACTGTAGATTTGGAGGTAGAGGGTATATGACATGTACAACAGTCTTTGTACTGGTTTGGGCTGCTCCAATGAGCCTCGTATAGGAATGGTGGGAACAGCATCCCAGCCTTTTGCCCCAGAACAAAGCAACTCCATATAAAACATTGTTGGCAAAGTACAATATGTGTGGCCTGGACTCAATAATATTATTGTACTTCAGAGCACTTTACATCTAGCTGATTGACCCTCCTACCATCCCATTTTACAGACAGGGAAAATGAGGCTGCAACGGGAAGCGTGTTTTCCTGGCATTAGAGCTTCCGCTCCTCCAGCCCTGTGCTCAGATCTACTGCCTTCTCTCTCTGAAAATCAGGCGGTAGTAGGAAACTTGAAGAAAGCCTGTCCTCCTGAGACATCTAGCCTGGTTTCCATACCAAAGAGACTCAGATAAATATCTGCTACTAGCATCAGAATCTTTTGCAGGTCATCCAGTACTAATAGATGTGTGCGTGGCTGGGGAGGGAGAGGGTCTGGCTACTAGTGAGACATTTACCTTGAAAGTATAAAACAAAGGAGCTCATTGTATTAAATTATGTTGTGTGTGTATGTCTGCTCCCTGCCTCCCTTTTAACAGATTTGGTTTCGGTTGGAAGCTACAGAACAAATATTAGCATGTCAGAATTTGAGAATTCTAGAGATTATGGAGCAAAGGACAACATGGGCATAAATGATGCTCAGGAGACCCAGCTAGGAGGAGTGGATGGTAAGTTCCATATTAACCACCCATAACTTATCTTGAGGTAAATAAATGACTGGCCTAGGGGATAGTACATATAAAGAGGATTCTGCATTGAGGCTGCTGGCTACAGAAAAGATACTGGGATCTTTTCTCACTTTGTTGTGCAAAATCAAACCTTTAAAAAAAAATGTATCTAGCAAGCAACTGCAAACTGGATGGTTTCTACAATGGACTAAATGTATTACATATAAAACAGATTATCCCAGAAGTGCTTACAATATTAAATGCAAAGTAATGCATATTGGAAAAAATAATCTCAACTACACACACAAAACTAGCTAAATTAGCTGCTAATACTCAAGAAAGATCTTGCATTCATCATGGATAGTTCTCTGAAAACATCTGCTTTTTTTTTTGACTGGAGTGGCAGTCAAAAAAAAGCTAACAGACAGCTAGGAACCATTAGAAAAGGAATAGATAGTAAAAAAGAAAATATTTTAATGCCACTATACAAATGCTTGGTACATCCACATCTTGAATACAGTGGGCAGTTCTGCTTGAATAAGGTTGTGTTATTTACCCCTTCACATAACACACTAGAATTAAGGGTCACCCAAAGAAATTAATAGCAGGGTTAAAACAAACCAAAAGAAGAATGTAGTCACACAATACATAGTCAACTGGAAGAACTTGTTGACATGGGATGTGGTGAAGGCCAAAAGTATAATTAGGTTCAAAAGATAATTAAATAAGTTCATGGAGGATAGGGCCATCAATGGCTGTTAGCCAAGATGGTCAGGGATGCAACCTCATGCTCCAGGTGTCCCTAAACCTCCAACAGCTGGAAGTTGGGACTGGATGACAGAGTGCATCACTTGAAGTTACCCTGTTCTGTTCGTTCACTCTGAAGCATCTGGCACCAGCCACTGTCAGAAGACAGGATACTGGGCTAGATGGACCGTTGATCTGACCCCCTATAGACATTCTTATATAAAAGCACAAATAGGAACAATAGAGACTTGGTCTCTGATCTCAGCATCTTTCACAAGCACTAAAGTCACAAGAAATAGTTAAAATCTCTTTTATCTTTTTGGTAGTTGGGGTTATTGTTTGAATGACAAGCCTAAAAGCTCCAGTACCTAGACCATCAAACTCAGTGTGTGGGCAATAGAGTCATTGGTCATCTTTGGAAACAGAAAATAAAACCTTTTTAAAGAAACATCAAAGATGTTTGTTCTCCCCTAGAAATCTAGAAGCTTCCCTGGCTCAATACGCAGGGATGCTTAGCACGTAATGCAGGTGCAGCACAGTTGGTTTATGGGAAAGGTGGTATTCTGGGTGCATTTGCAAAAGCTTTACAGTGCCAGTGCTTCAGCCTGACATCAACCCAGAGAAGAAGTTGTGCCCTGAACATCAGCAACAGTTCAGTGCATGTAGGAGCTACTGAATAAGTGGGGCTTGGCCTACACTGCATGATCTCCTATGCACAGTACCCTAACATCTCCTATGCTTTTCAGAATTTATAATTACCCCTGGCAATGCTGAAGGTGCAGAAGAACCATCAAAGGTGAAAAGGGTAAGAACAGCTAGAATATATAACCCAAGGTGCTGCATGCAGCCTAGTCTTTCTTTCAGGCAGCAGAGCTTCAGCAGCAAAAGCTCCTTTTTCCCCCTCTATGCCCTATTTATGGTCAACTATTTCTCAATTAGCAGCCTATTAAGAATCACACCTGCAGCCTCTCCACTGGAGTTTCTAACCCTTTACTGCATCTACATCGTTAGAGCATAGAACTTAACAGTAGTCACTTAGCTTTGATTCATGTTTTCAGTTCAGCTGGAAATATTAGCAGGTGTTATTGTTCTGGAAGCCTGAGTCTAGGTGAGGAGACAGAAATCTAAAACTGCCAGATTTACTGGATCAATAGAAGCTGTGAGCCTGCCACGGTGATCCTGCTGCTTCCAAGTTCTTCCCTGTTAAACCAAGTAGTTCTCTAACGCTGGGAAGCAGTGCTGTATGGTGGTAGTAGGAGAACTAGAAGCCTGGATTTCTGTGTTTTATTCAAAGTCTACTGTTGACTGTGTGTGTGATTGCAGGCAAGTCACTTTAACCAACTGTAAAATGAAATGAAGATACTCTCACATCCTGCAGGAGTGCTGTAAGGCTTCGTTACAGATTAGTGTTCCTTAAGCTGTTAGCAACTATTAAAACAAAGTCCACAACAGATAGTTCTAAGTGCCCTAACAATTAATGGTGCCAGGAACCCAGCCAGTAAATCAAAGCATCAGAAAAGCCACTTATACCTTTAGGAACTTGCCCCCCAAATTGTTGGAGAATAAATAGGCTTTTGCAGCATTGCCAGAAGGCCACGTTTGGGCTATTTTGGACCAAGAAGGTGAGAATAGGGAACAAGTTCCAAAGTTCTCACAAAGAATACCCTTCTAGTATCTTTGAATGAACTGGTTTGTAAGTTTCTTTGAGATCCTCAGCTGAAAGTCACTCGGGAAGCGCAAAGTGTCTTTGTGATATGAAACAATTTGGGAAATACAGCAGCTTATGACACTTCCTTTAGAACAGGCAAATCTTATGCCAGTTTCAACCAAACTAAAACAAGGATGCAGTGAAGGGCCCCTTGCAAAGAATTCCAGGTTTCCAAAATTTGGGACACTTCTCTGAAGTTGATCCAAAGGACCTGAACCTTTTGAGTAGGCAACAGTATGACAAAAGGATTCGCTCAGTGGTAGCAATATGGGGGACCTTGTTCGCATTGGATACACTAGTCTCTGTACACATTAGCTCTGCATAGCATCTTCAGTGTCTGTAGGGTGAGGAGACAGCAAGTGTGAAAAATCAGGATGAGAGTGGGAGGTAATAGACATCTAGATAAGAAAAAGCCCCAAATATTGGGACTGTCCCTATAAAATCAGGACATCTGGTCACCCTAAGTGTCTGCTGCTTTATTGTTTCTTTTGGGGAAGTCTGAATAATGTGATTCCTCTCCTTTTATTCAGGGCTCCAAGGAGGAAGCGGATATTGCTTACAGCACATTCCTGCTTCAAGCCAACAAAGTAGCCCAGGGAGAGGCTTAGCAAGTTCCTCGACTGTCCCAGTACAATTGCTTCTGAAGATGGTACAAGGAAAAAACAATAATGATTGAAAACGCTCCTGTGTTCTGAATCAGTGAACAACAGATCTGCAAGTTGCACTATTTCTTACTGTCAAACAAACGTTTTGCTGCATCTAGATCTTTCAGTTCATCAAAGATTTTTAATGAGGTTGTGAGTGGTGATATAATAAGAATCTTCTGGCCAAAAATAAGTTGCCTTGGGGAAGTTGAACCCTCAGAAGTTTGATTTTTTTTCTTTTTTTAGGGTAAAGGATCTCATTTCAAGTATATTTGAGGTGAAATATCAATAAAGCTCTAATGCCTTTGCTTTCCTGCAGGCTGAGCTCACACCTTTTAGAGTTCACCAAGCCCCAAGGATGGCCATGACCTAAGGATCATTTAAGATTCACCTCTCATTTGATTTTAAAGCACCAGGAAATATTTTAGAACAATGTGAGTCTCTCTTTTGATTCCTGTGACCTTTTTAATCTATAAGGCAGTACCTGTAAGGCAGACAAGTAGCCTGAAATTGTTTTTTCTTCACAGACAATAAAGAATCTGATTGTATTTTAGCAAATCAGTAATTCTGTTCAATTTCTGATACCACATGGAGTGAATACTATGGGGAGAGGCACATTTTTGCAAAGAGCTGGCAAGGGATAAAAAAAGCCACTTGAGATTATCTCCTAATTTTTGTCACTCAAAACCAGAAACCTCTGGAGATATCAGGTACATTTATATCTTACTGTAACACATACAGTTAGGGCTAGATTCTCTCCTGTGCTAGGATCTGCTCATTATAATGGAGTAAGGATGCAGGTTGTCTGGGAGCCAGTCAAGATCTCAGTGTAAATTACAGCAGCACAGGGGGATTAGAAAGATTGACATCTAACTCTTATATGTTGCTGGCCTGTCTTCTAGGTACCAACAACGCTCAGATCAAGCCCTCCTATGTCCCTCCCAGGGGCTGCACTAACATAACTCAAAACCAGCTGGCTATGGTCCTCAAGGAACCGTACACCAACTGAGAATTGGCAGAACACAACCGTGCTCAGCTGCCCATCCTCTCCTGTTCCCAGCACTTCCCCTACGCCAGGGATGGGTGATTACTGACACAGGAAATGGAGGTGCCTGGCTTTTCACCAAGGGGGTTCTCATCTGGCCCAGTTCTGGCTTCTTTATGCCCCTTACGCGATGCAGAGGAGCTGGTTCGAGGAAGAAAATCTGACCCAGATTAAACCCTTATCTCTTGCCATCCTCACTTCTAAGTGCCAGGATCCCCTCTGGTTAGGCCTTCACGTCTCCCTTCTGAGATCATCAGGGTAACAGGCCACCAGCACCCACTGTCAGTTGAACTCCAGTGGCTGTCTCAGATATGGAGGTAGGCTAAAGCAGAGGGAACAAACAGCTTCATACCCGCTATCAGTAGAATCCTTCATCCACAGAACTGAAAGATCTGGTAGGGATACTGACCTTCCTCATTCCACAGCGTCTGGTACAGAAAACATACCTCACCAGCCAGCAATCTATTGATACAAGCTCCTGTCTCATCTCGGTGAAGGGCAGCTGGGGCGGCAGCAAGTTTAGAGCAAAAAGACCTTGTGTTTGAGACACTTGGAATTATTTCATGCTCACTGCAGCATCTGGGGCCCTGGCTGCTGGTTTCTGTGAGGCTTCTGAGACTTTGACAAGCCATGGGAGAAATTAATAAAAAATAGCACAACACACAAACAAGGCTGAGTCCTTTGGTTAGTGCCAGATCCTTGTACTTCTATAACCAACCTGTTCTCTTGCTGTCTTATTTGTGAACTATTAAAAGTTTTATACATTAACTATTATTTCTATGACAGTACTTGCAAGGACCACAGTGATGGGTCCCTCAAAGAGCTTACGGTCTGAGTATAAGAGGAGACACAGGAGGGTGGAGACAGATAGGGGAACAAAGTAACAACGAGACAAAACTGGTCAGCATGAAAAGCAGGTGGTTTCAGCAAATCAGCTGGTTAAGCATTCTCCTTACACAGAGTGGTGAATAAACACATTGCACTTTGCTGAAGACATTAGATAGGGCCTTTGCCATAACGAGGTTCCAACCAAACATAAACAAATACAAAATATGGGACAGTGGTTCACATGTGAAAGGGTACAAGGGAAAATGTTGGAAAGTTTCACGGAGGGTTTTCAGAAGGTGGGGGTGCTTGACAGGTGGAAAGTGGGATGCTGTTTCAGGAAGAGGAGGCATAAGAGATTGGGAGAAAAAGGAGAAGTGAAGAGGTTTAAACCCCACTCAGATGTTTAGAACATGGGTCCTGATCCAAAGTCCATTGGAGTCAATGGGAGTTTTTCCAATGACTTTGATGGGCTTTGATTCAAGTCTATTGGGTCTGACTCTCCTCTCAGTAACACCAGTATAAACAAGGGGAAGTCACTGCCCTGAAGTCATGATGTGAAACTGGTGTAAACAGGAAGAAAATCAAGCCCATAGTCTTTATGTTCAAGAAAATGTTCTGACGAGTTCTCGGTTCCACAGGGTTCCATGACGACACCCGCAGCGCAGGCATGCAGTGCAGGCAGTGTTATTTCCTGACCTCGCTATCTGCCTACTTCAAAGAAAGCCATTGTGGTTTGTCATCAGAGCTGGGAGGAAGCATGAGAGCTTTGCTCAGCTACTAAGAGGGGACAATGGTAGCGATAACACTGAAGCTAGCAAAAGGGGCAGACCCTGCCTCACACCACCTCCTTGGAGATGCATGAATGCTTTCTATATTACTGTACCACACACTATGAGCAAAAATAGGCTGGGTTTTTTTAAAGTAACACTGACTGGGTTCTCACAAGCTATAAAAGGGATATAAATACATATTGGCCAAAGGAAGGGTGTGCCTGCTATCAGATAACAAGGGTGAAAAATTGGGACAGGGTTTGGGGGGGTAATAGGCACCTATATAAGACAAAGCCCCAAATATCAGGCCTGTCCCTATAAAATTGGGACATCTGGTCACCCTACCCTATTAATTCCTTCAATGAAAGCACTGGTCGGAGGTTAGTGCTGCTACATGTCTTTTATTTTAATAATGTGTGGCTGAAAGACAGCCCTGGAGACCGGGAACCATGGAAGAGTTCCAAGAAGGACAGCAGGAAAGTGAGGCTGCCCCGCTCCACAAGCCTTATGTACCTCAGCCTGAAGGAGCAAGGGAAAGGGAGAGTTTGCTCTCTGTATCTAGGCTCCTTCCCCAGCGTTACTCATTATTTTTTCCCACCGGATTGTCTCTCTCACTTCCCCTTGGTGCTCCCTTTCCCACACTCTTGTTCAAACAGAACATGAAAGCAGAAATATCCAAGGTCAGCCTGAACTCTGGGACTCCGGTAGTTCACCGAGGGTTGAAATAACCTCATGCCATATTGGTTATGCTAAGCATAATTGGCCTGAGTCTACGGGCATGTCTACACTGCAGAGGGAGATATCTAGCTAGCTCCAAAAACAATAGCAGTGAAGCCATGGCAGAACAGGGTGCAGCTTGGGCTAGTCACTCAAATACATATCCAGAGTCCTGGATGGGCTTTCGCAGCCCATGCTGCCACCTGTGCTTTTGTGGGTGTTACTGGAGCTAGCTAGATCAAAGCTAGCTCAGGTATGTGTACACATGCTGCAGCTTCCTTTGACTCAGAGTGCCTTTCTGTGCATTAGCTTAACTTTGGGCGTGCTGAGGGCACTGGGTTTTTAGGGGTTTTGGTTTTTTTTGTGAAAAACTGATCTTTATTTTCCAGAAATATACAAACTCATTCTCTCATTTCTCCATCTTCTTCTTCTACTCCTCTGATGTACAGGACGTTGTTACATCTTATCAAAACTTCACCAAGGTGTCCTGACAATGCACCATCTATGTATTCTTCTGTGTTTGCAAGCTGCATGTTCATGTAGCCGTCGACAGACATCAGGTAGCCCTTGTACTCCATCCTCCACTTCAGCTTCACCATCACCAGCTTCCCCGTCAGCCAGTTCAGCAAGGGCTTGAGGTTCAGGGGCAAGCTCATGGTAACGCGGCCTGGTCCAAGGCAGTGGTAAAAACAAAAATTACTTGCAGCACTGTTAGCAGGCAGGTAGAGCATCCGCACAGAGTTAGCACAGAGTAGCTAGTGAACACTAGCTAGTGCATAGCAGCTACTCTGGGCTTTTCTCCCGTGTAGACAAGCCCCCAGGGTGTTAAAGAAGGTTTACGCTGCATTGATCACAGGACTGATGATCAGATGACATACGTTAAGTGGAACAAGTGCTGCTGCTTTGGGTTGGTTTTTACTTTGCATCTCCTGTGTTTTTAACCATATATCTGAAGCACCCAGAGCTTTGGAGGGTGAGGGCGGAAGTCGTTTGATGTGGGGCTCACATAAGACAGAAATCTAAATAAGGAAAGAAAATAATTCAGTCCAGGTGCAACCTCACAACAGGGTTACACCTGGGATGAATTTGGTCCAATATGTTTTGAAGCCTCCTATAAAACTTCCTCTATGGTTTGCATACCATTTGTAGCGTGAGAAAGGATCTGATAGAGGATCTCAAGCATAGCGAGTTCTTTTTGTTGCTTTCCTCCTTTCTGTTACTGGAAATACATGCCACAGGAAGCAAGCAGCCATCACTGAGTGTGGTCTACTCCTGTTTTACAAAGGGAGAGGATGGAGTTCATCAGTATGTTACTTTTCTTGCTGCAAGGTAAGAGTTGTATAGGTTAAAAAAAGGGCACCACGGAGTCCAAATGGAAATAGCAGGTAAGAACAAAGAAGATGTTTGAGCTTTGTTTTTAGACCTGGGGCATCTACAGTTAAACAGTTTACTGGGCCTGTTTGCTTTTATCATAAATTGCAGAGGGTTTTTACTCTCCAAGAACGTCCAGTGTGATTTTTAAAACTTTGTACATTTCTTGAGGGAAAAAAATGAAGGGTCTGGTAGGTGAGTAAACCTGAAATGTCAGGAATTGTTTGACACTGGACCATGAAATATTTCTATGGCTTTCCAAGAACATTGAATAGCAGGAGATGCTTTAATTCTGCAGAACAAAAGAAAATTTTCATTTTAGAGACGTTTATCATGTGAGTCTTGTTTCTAATGCAGAGTGATTTACAAACCTAAGTTAGTAAATTGGGCACACAACATTAACTTAATGTTAGCTAAGTTGGGATACTGGGCACCTAAAAGCTTTCAAGTGAACTCATGTTTGTAAATTGGATCCAGTATGTTAAAGATATAGGGGTGAAATCCTGAATCCATTGAAGTCAGTGAGAGTTTTGACATTGACGTCAAAGAAGCCAGGATTTTACCCATAGGGTCAAGTCCAGCCAGCCATCCTTACTCAAGCAAAACTCATATTGCAATCAAGTTTTCTATCTGGAAGCAACTCTTTCCCATACTGCATCAGAGATTGCTGGATTTTGTGTATAATCATACAGTATGTTGTTTTGTGGTTAGCAAGCCATTAGCTTCCTCACTGTAGTAATGCACGGAATTTATCCCGCTATTTTTACCAAGCGAGGCCCAGGAAAATAGATCACTGCAAGGGATTACTGCACAGATAGATGGATGGGAAACCCTGCCCATATCCAGATGCTTTACTTTATTGAACTATTGATTGTTTTCTGGTTTGGTAATGCCCTTTTCTGTTGGCTCTTTGGGAGTAAAGACTGATTTTTCTGGAGCACAAAGTCCCAACAGGCTTCATGTAAGATCAGGGTCCATGTTTTTATTGCATGTTATTCATGTGTCCTGAGCTAAGTAAGGGAGGGCACAGTTTATAAATCAATCTCTGCCCATTCAGATCTACCCTCCCTCAGGCAAACATCAAACTGAAGGACACTGCATTATATGCTGTAGGTCGACAGACCTGGGCACTGTTACACTAGAGGGGGATTGAATTCCAGAGCTGGGAACCTTCATGTTTAAATACAAGGAGAATTCAAACAAGTGCCCTAGAAGAACTCAGATGCTGCAGTGACAGAGTGGAAGAATCAAGACCTTAGCCATTCAGAGACATATAATGTTGATCAAGTGAATTCTGCGAACCGCAGCCACTGAGAGCTGTGGGTGACCATGCCTGCGGATGGTCAATGTAAACAAACTGTCTCACAGCCCACCGCAGGTTGCCCACCACTCTTCTAGAGTCTCTGTCATTGGAGGTTTTTAAGAGCAGCCATTAGACAATCACCTGTCAGGAATGGTCTGGTTATTTTGTAGTCCTGCCTTGAGCGCAGGGGACTGGACTAGCTGACCTACTGAGGTTCCTTCCAGTCCTACACATCTATGATTCTATAAAGGGACCTAAGGCCTAGTCTTCACTCACATTTTACCTTGTGTGAGTTATCACATGGTCAGGACCTACCTTTTTGCCTAGTAAAGACAACGCTTTGGTGTGACACCCCTTTAGAATAAATGCAACTCAGGCCCCGTGACTTCTTTCTCTGTGTCATCAGTTTCAAGTGCAGCAAGAAGACGCATTCAAGTGACTGGTGAGGTTGGAGGATCCATCACCATAAAGTGTCCTATGAAGGGCATTTCCAGACGAAAATTCTGGTGCAGGGAACTCGAGAGAGGGGTCTGTGGCACCGTCATCTCCACCTCGCCATACATCAGTGAGGATTACAGAAATAGAATCTCCATCACTGAGGAGCCTCAGGAAGGAATATTTCAAATTACAATCACAAGACTGGAAGAGGATGACACTGGGCTGTACACGTGTGGGACAGGATATCTAAATGACAGAGGCAGTGGAAGGACTCTCCAAGTGGAGCTGAATGTTTCTAACGGTACGGGATCACGCCATAGTCACTCTGTACAATATCTCTGTCTGCAGTGCAGTATCATGCAGGCGTACCATGTCACTAATGCTACAGTATCATGCTGACGGAACGGCGTCACTGCTAATCCACTATCACTCTGTACAGTATCACTGCAGACACAGTGCCACTGAGGCTATGTGATCACTCTGTACAGTATCATTCCGGTTGTACAGTGTCATTGATGATGCATCATCACTCTGTGCAGTGCCTCTTACAGTCTAACTTTAGTAATGAAAATTGGATTGTGACTTTTTAGCATGAGCTCTAGGAACACATCTGGTTCTATTCCATGCAGGGAATGCTCCACCCAGAATGGGCATGTTGTCTGCTGAACCTCTGAAACGTGACAGACCTATTGTGGTACCAGCAGAGTCTGGCAACAAAGGTGCTGACACTCAAGGTGAGGTTTGCTGCATCCATCTCTATAGCCCCAAGGGAGGAGAGGGAAGGGAATTGGCACTAACTGGTCCCCATTTCTCCCTTAGGGTAGGGGAGGTCTCTCAAGTTCATACTAATGAGGTGATGCATGTGGGAATCATATGCCACAGCTGCCTGGGCTGTGCCTGTTTGGTAGCTTTCAGGGCACCTTTCACCAGCACTGGATTCACTAATGTATACTTGTCTATCTAATCTAGGAATTTATCTGCTTCCCCCTCATTATTGCAGTATCAGAGCGCTTCACGATTGTTAATGGGTTTTATCCTCACAGCCAGCCTCCCTGTGAGGTGGAAGTATCCTCCCTACTTGACAGGTGAGGATCTGAGCCCTAAGGTAGTCTAAGTGACTTGTCCATGCTCACACAGGAAGTCTGTAGCAGACTAAAATCTCCTGAGCCCGTCTGCTGATTTCCCTGAGAGATTTTCTTTCCTCTCTAAAAGAAAATCATCAACAAATCCTAAATACTGAGGAATTTATTTTTGAATGTTCCCATCAAGAGTAAGCCTTTTAGGACTCAACAAGTTGTTTGTAGTTTTTTGTTACTCTCTCTGACTAAATTTATAAACATGTGGCAGTTGCCAATGCTAATATATTCAGAATACCAGGTTCCTGGATCATAGTTAATAGGGCTTTATATCTTCCCTTGTATGAGTGCGCAGGCACAAAGGCCACACAAAGCTGTGTAACACATATCCCTTCTTCTCGTTCTTTTAGGACTGAGGCTTGTTTCCTCAATTCCTTTCCCCGGGGCTGTTGGCTTGTATTGCCAGAACTAGGACAATATGGACCTGGTTGTGCTGTAATGGTTAATATTCAGTATGAGTCTTGATTTGGATCTCAGTTAGACTGGAGTGTGGAGTGACTGCATTAAAATCAATGGAGTCATATTTGTGGACAAAGGGTGTAAAGTAGAGGCAGTGCAGCCTAATGAATAGGGCATTGAATTGGGGCTCTGGAAACTTGAAGCAGGTCTTCAGCTGGTGCATAATAATTTATGCCAGCTGTGGATCTGCTCCTCTGGTTCTCTTCCCAGCTCCACCACAGGCTTGCTGGGTGACTTTGGACAAGTCACTTTATCTGTGCCTCAACTTCCCCAGCTGTAAAATGGGGATAATAATGACTTCTTTTCTAAGATGTTCTCAGCTCTAAAGAATGTACATTTTTAATGAGAGGTAGGTATGTTAATTATTATTATTAATTATCCCTCCATATTAACAATGGGGATGGTTGTTTTTTTTAAACAAACAGCCTTCAAAAACATAAAAGATCTTAAAGCTTAAAAGGGGAAAGCTGCTGTCTAAAATTTATCCTGACCACAAACTGATTCTGTTGGCTTGAGTAGTCAGGAGTTTTGTTAAACTTTCTGCAGAATTCCTGTATTTTAGGTGCTCAGATGCACTGGTTCTCATATGACTTGCCTTAAAATTCTCACAATGCCTAAGAGTGCTGACTTCTGGAGGTCACCAGTCGGGATGTATTGCACTCCTAATGTATTCCGGAGCTGCTCATTCATACCCTTAGGAATTGTTCCAATAATCCATGGGAGCATCTTTGTTCTAGTTTCCCATAATCATTCCACTTCATGGGAAAGTTCTTCAAACCTCGCTATCTTCTCTTCTTGTTTCTTTTGCATGTTTTTTTTTTGCTGGTATGATCATATCAATTATCATCACCTTATTTGTCTTCTTTTCTACAACATCTATGTTCCGCCCGTTTGCCTGCTCTTTTCTGTCTGTGCCAATGACCTGAGTCCATAAAATCTTAGCCTCTTCATTCTCTAGAGGGTTTTCAATTTGGTAGTCATAATACTGCACAGGGCATTTAAATCTATACTTGCCACAGAGGCTTCAATGCAGACACTTGTCAAGGTCATTGTGTCTGTCCATATATTCTCTCCCAGCCAGTCTCCAGCCTATAATATTATTAATTAATGATGAATGATTAATTACTCTTATATGAAAGCAGAACCATGTCCGCTGTGTTCTAGAATCTAGATTTTTTGCAGTAAATGTCTATTTATCATGGATCATCAGTAATATCCTTCAAAGATAGTGACCGGATCCCGTCTTACAATTAGCATCTTTGATCCTCAAGGACAAACAAGACTAAATCCTAACCTCAGTTATGCCCACCTACCGAATACAGTATGAGGAAATGAGAGCAGAATATTGCTCAAGAGCTTTACAGTTTAAAAAACAAAAAGCCCACGCCAAATTTGGGTCTCACTCATATTGGTGTAAATCAGTGATTCTCAAACTTCTGTACTGGTGACCCCTTTCACACAGCAAGTGTCTGAGTGCGACCCTCCTTTATGAATTAAAAACACTTTTTTATATATTTAACAACATTATAAATGCTGGAGGCAAAACGGGGTTTGGGGTGGAAGCTGACAGCTCGTGACCCCCCACATAACCACCTCATGACCCCCTGAGGGATCCCAATCCCCAGTTTGAGAACCCCTAGTGTCAATCCACATAACTCCACTAAAGTCAATGAAGTGTCTCCAGATTGATATAGGTGTGAGATCAGCATTTGCCCCTTGCATTCATCCCTAGTTTTGACTATGAAACTTGCTTTATTGAAAAAGATACAGATGTTCAAGAATGGGAAATGTAGCAACAGTTCATTTTAATATGCTTTCCTCCAGGAGTCACACAACCACAGATGATTAATGGAGCATGGGCAAAATATACCTCCTATGCTGTGCCTGGCATCAAATTCCCCGAAAGTATGATAATCACGCCTGCAGATGTAATTGGCAGCACTGTTACCGATGCAGTGTCTGGAAGTACAACAAAAGGAATTCCAAAGAATTCCAGGACAATCAGCTATGCACATCCCAGGCATACAAAGCGGTGAGTTCCACAAACTTTCCCTCATCTGTGATTTTCCAGCATGAACTCTCCCCTAGATTATTTCATTTCCTCTCAAGCTTACAAATATTACTGGGTCAACCACGCTGTTTGTGTGAGGAGTGGATCTGCATGTCAGAACTGGCAGTAAACCACTTCCCCCTTTGACTCAATATTTTCCAGACTCTTGAGAAGCAATTATGGGAATGATGTCTTTCAAATCCTGATACCAGTTCTCCTGATAATGCTGCTCCTTGTGCCTTCTATGATAATTGTTAGAAAACAACTACGAGGGAAGAAAGGTAAGAGAAAGGTCATATACTTCTTATACCAGTCTGTGGTACCTGCCACTCTGTGGTAAAAAGAAAGGACAAGACAGTTTCCACAGTTGGAGAATTACAAATTCTCTTCGAAAAGGATTGATTTCTGCTTTGGATAAATTCACATAATTCCTTGCCTCTTGCAGAAAATAATGTTTTTATTTTTCACTATGAAAACTGCAGGTAGCTGCAAAAGCAAAACGGTAACATGGATCAAATTCACGAATACTCGTGAAAATAGCTGTTTGCGCAGATATTTTATTCTATTCTATTTTGGTTCTTGTACCATACCCACCACACTTGTACCTATCACATCAAGGGAAAAATTACCAGTCAGCTGGCTTCATTTCTAGGGGAAAAACCATACAAGCTAAACAGCTAGATAGGTAATAAAACAATTGCAGCTGAAACATAAAACCTACATTGTGAACATCCATATCTGATGACTGAGTGTTACTTGCCATGTCCCAGCCAAATTCTAATTTGACTAATTACTTTCTGCCTATAGTTTCAATTCACAATTTTTCGTTTACTTAACCTACTTCATTTGCTCACCTGAACCATTGTGTTATGTGGCTATACACCTGCCTTCCATCTCAGAAGGGGCTGCATTTCAGTGAAGACAGTGTAAGCAACTTGTCATTCATTTTGTAAAGTCTGATGAGCAGAATCTTTGGCTGTAATTTGCTATAGAAGCACCATTATTATAACTGCTTTAGAGTCTGATTGACAGAGGTGCTAACATGGCACGTTTCCACAGGTGGGAGGTGTATACGCTCTCAAAATCCAGCCGTTAGTTTATTTCAGGGCAACTATAACAAATCACGAATGCTAAATGCACTGAGCCTGTAGACCTGCTGACTGCCATTGGTTTATGGGCATTACAATCTACATGTTTGGATGTTTTGGAGAAACAGCTTCCAGTGAAACCTATGGAATAAATCTGAGGTTGAGTGCACTCGAACATGGCCAAGGGCACGATCCAATGGAAAATATCTACAGTGTGTTACCCCGCAGGCTCCAGGGAGCTGACAGGAACAGTAAGTTCACCCACAACGATTCAATTCTTAATTCTCCATCTATGGTCTTCCCAATCAACAGCAGACGCTCACTAATGTCAGAGGGCAAGATTCTACTCTCATTTACAATAGTCTAATGTTACCGTAAACCCACTGAAGTCCCTTGAGTTACTTTGGATTTTTACCAGTGCAACTATTTTATTCTATGCAGGTTCTCATACTGGGCTAACGTATCTGAGTGCCTCCCAGTAGTGCATTAAACATCCTGTCCAACATGTCACCTATTGTTTGTTCTGTCATCCTCTCCCCTGGGGTGGGGAAGCCTATGCAGTGCAGTGTCTTGTTTTGGTAGGGTTTTCAGTTTGTTTGTTGTTTGTTTTTAAATATACACACTGCTGTGCATTTATGTTAGAGAAAACGAGGTCAAAGAAACGCACTTTGCACTTGGAGTGAAAAGTGATGAGGTTTGTGATGGCCCTTAGTTCCCAGAGGAGTTTGTTCCACAGTATTGGACCAGTCCCCAAGAAAGTTCCGTCTCCCGCACAGTCCAGCTTTACCCTTATCGTGCTGAAAGCAGAATTGGCCTCATGTCTAATGTTAATCATGTTACATGCACCACTGACTGAGGACAGTTCTGTAACCATATCCTGAAAGCTCTCAACCCATACACCCATCAGACACTCCTGACAATCCCATTCCCTTTTAAGTACCACACACCTCCATTGTGCTAGTAACGCACTTGGCCACAGTGCAAGATGCTCCCAGGCAGGGCTGACTTTAAGCCAATTCACCGGATTACCCGGAATCAGGTCCCGTGCCGAAGAGGTCCCCGTGCCGGCACCTAACAGGGCCCCGCTCCGGGGGTCTTTGGCAGCATTTCGGTGGGGGGGGTCCGCTCCGGGGGTCTTTGGTGGCATTTCAGCAGCGGGGGGGTCCTTTGGTGCCACGGAAAACCAAGAGTGGATCACCCCATCGCCAAAATGCTGCTGAAGACCCCCAGAGTGGGGCCCCCTTCCAATTGGGCCCCATGGGTCATAAAGCCAGCCCTGCTCCCAGGTTCAACATGAGCCTTGCGAATCTTGTCTTGCTCCTTTCCTTCTCTGCTTTTTGTTTGGGTGGGGGTGGGATTTACAAAAATTGCTGAAACTAAGTTGCACAGCTGGACAAATAAGCATCAGTGCAGTGCTAAGGAAAACAAAAGTGGTGAGTCTAGTGATATCAATATGTTTATACAGACTGTAGGAACATCCAGATCCAGCGGTTCTCAAATGGTGGGTCGGGACCCCAAAGTGGGTCATGATCCTGTTTTAATGGGGTCGCCAGAGCAGAAGTTAGACTTCCTGGGAGCCAGGGATGAAGCCAAAGCCAAAGCCTGAGCCTCCCCGTCCGGGGCCAAAGCCCAAGCGCTTCAGCACTGGGTGGCTGGGCTCAGGTTACAAGCTCCCCACCCAGGGCCGGCTTTAGGACCTGCAGGGCCCAATTCCACAGTCTAGGTCTTCAGTGGAATTTCGGTGGCAGGGGGTTCACTCCGCATCTTCTGTGGCACTGAAGGACCCCCTGCCGCCAAAATGCCACCAAAGACCCCTGAGCGGAGCCCCCCACCGCCACTGAAATGCCACCAGAGTGGGCTACCGCTGGGTGATCCTAAGGCGCAGGGCCCTCTTACCCACGGGGCTCAATTCCAGGGCTCAGTCAGGCTCAGGCTTCAGTCCCCCCTCTTGGGGTCATGTAGTGATTTTTGTTGTCAGGAGGGGGTCGTGGCAACCCCCTGAGATAGGCTATAAAGGTCTAGATACCATACCCAGCTTACCCAGACCGTGTAACCGTGCAGAGCACAAACAATTCGGACACAGGATCAGCCTCTGCAACAGACTCAAATCCAAAAAGCCTCTGTGGGGTAATCCTGGAAAATGAAGCCTGGTCTCCCGCATGTTAGGGCAGAGCATTAACCAATAGGCTACTGCAGCCCAGGATGTTGATCTTAAATTAATTTAGGGGGCACATGTATACACTGTTCACTAGCAATACACATGCTAACAAGCACAGACCCAGACTGACTTCTGCTCCTTCTTACTTTATCTAATCACTTCCTTAGGCAAAGCCCTATGCTAATGGTAAAGCCTTGCATCAGACTCTGAAGGGCAGCAAACTCAGGCTCTGTTTGATCAGCGGAGGGAATAAATTCCAGAACTCACCACTGAGAATTTCAGATCTGAGGGCTGACAGTAAAAGCAGCTCAGCTAATGTCACCTGTCTGGATGACGCACAGGGAGGTAGGCTGTTAGTCAGGTAGGCAAACCATCTTCATAGATCAGTTACAGCAATTGAAAACACACAGGAAGCCAGTGAAGTCTTTGTAGAGCTGGGCTAATGTGTTCCAAATGGCACACTACTCTGGAACTGGGCAGACTTCATCTTCACCAGCTATGGCTTGTGTGCACAGGCTAGATGTGTGTGAGCAAGAGACCAACCAGGGCCGGCCCTAGGGAAAACGGCACCCTGGTCAAACTTGTATTTTGGTGCCCCTGACCCCCTACCCATTGCTCCCAGGTCCAACTGCATCCTCTCACACATTGTTCCAAGCTCCCTTCTGCTGCTTTGCACCCCAGGCCTGCCTCACTCCTTGCTTCTTGACTATGGCATTCCCCTAACCACAGCGTTCACCTATAAGGCCAGCCCTGAAACCATCAAATACTGAAAACATCCCTGATGTGACCCTATTGCGGCAGCAAGCTGGATGAGACAATCTTGTTGGTGATGGCCCAAACTAAAAACCTTGGGTGTTCCTGTTGACTGAAAGAGCTACTGGTGGGGGTGAAAAGGGAAACAGAGTGAAACGTGTTAGCAGTCAGGTTGGACTCTCAACTCAGCCATTATAGCAAGTTGCTGCTTACTACAGGGTTACTTTATTCAGCAGGACTTCAGTACTGAGCTTCATACTTGAGCTGAGAACTATCAAGCAAGGACTATGAGCATGGGGTGCTAGGAAATCCAGTTATTAGATAGCTGAGCTTAGATCACCAAGCCATTTCTCTTGACCGATCCACCCACCACAAGAAAGAAATAATGTGGACATTGCAGGAGATGTATAAATAGGTGAGCTGTCTATTTTAAGGCCCTTATCTCTCTACCACTCCCTCTCTTCTCAGTAGGAATTTCTCTCTGATATATAATTAGGCTGATAAAATCATCCACAATTACCTGAACTGTCAGTTCCAACTGCCTGATGATATCCAGATGTTTTGGCTTTTCATCAAAGCCATCCCTGTGTCTGAAGCTTTTCCAACAAGGTATGCAGCAGTTTCTGCATTGCATCACCCACACTGTTCCTCTAGATGAGAATGACATTTCATCGCGAAGCTCAGAAGCTGCAGAGATGTTAGGAACCTGGCAATCCTTTCCACACATAAAAGAGGTTGGAATGAAGGGCACTGCAGTCTGCTATTAGTGCATCAGCTATTTCATCCCAACCCATCCAGGGAGATGGAGATTAGAGCTACAGAAGCTGCTGTGCATTATGGGACTTTGCATGGTGAATCAGACAGCAAATCCACAGAGAACGTAGTCCTGTCTTAATCAAGTGAAACTCCATTGATTCCAGTGACATTATAGCCACTCATACTGGCTCTGGATTTGGCTCCAGATATCTAATTAACTGGCAGTCAACTTAACAAACCATTCACTGGGCTAAAAATACAGTTCATCTGATTGACTACATCCAGCCTCTCAGCCAAAATGTATATTACATTGTTCATACTTTGGGCCCAATCCATCCCTGATGTAACTCCACTTAAGTTACACTAGAGGTGAAATTGGTCCAACAATGCTAAATTAACAATCAGTTGAAAAAGTTGGGTTAATTTTATTCCCCCTCACCTCTCCCTTTAATTTTCATGTCTTCTCCTGCCTCTGCACTGATTCCAACTGGAAGCAGCAATGGAAAAGCTGAAGTACAGCATGAGATTCTTGTGAGATTTCTAGCTCTGATCTTCAGACCCAAAAGGTTTGGCCACTTATCTAACTAGAATCTGCAAACATTTGGGGGGTTCACCTAACAGTACATGCAACTTAAATCCATGCCTATTAACCTCACCTTTTAATACTGATGTCAAGATTATGTCCACCTGCAGCAGACAATTATTAACTCCTGAGGATGCCTTCTGAGGGCATGTCTGCTTAATAAAGGGGATAAACAATAACACGTTGCATTCATATATCCAGGACCCAGTGCTTTATAAAAGCCAGTTACTTAAGGCTCCCTTCTCAGTGTGTGTTATTAGCCCCTTTCTGCAGTTGGAGAAACTGGAGCACAGAGAGGCGGAATGATTTGCCCAAGATCACACAGAGATCAATGGCAGCATTCAGAACAGAATCTAGGGGTGAGATTTGGTGCTGTGCCGCTAGGAAGCACAGCACAGAACTCCCAACCAGAAGGAAATGGGGATAAAGAGGCTTTTGGCAGGTTTAGTACCTTCCCAGGCTGCTCTGAGGGCTGGAGAGGCCTGTCTAGGTTACAAGCTCCTCAGGCTGTCCTATGAGCTACAACACTGCCCCAAATCTCCCACTGCAACATATCCCTCCAGCCCTCTCTACAGTAGGGCTTATGACAGGGTCCTCAGAAGGCAGGCTTATGGCTGTGTTTTGCAGTGCTGCCTGTCCTGGAGCAAGCATGTGTCTGTCTATGGGTATTAAGGCTCTTAGAACTGCTTTCCATTATACCTAACATGAAGGGGCTGGAGAGACAGGCTCTAATTCCAGATCTTTTGTTCCAAGCGCTAACCACCACATACGTTCCCTCTTGTTGAGGTGCTAGGGTTAATCTGTATTTCAGGCCCATGGAAAGGGTTCAAGAGAGGGAGAAACAGAGAGACAAAAACCCTCAAAGGGCTCTTTCTTTCCTTTATTACTGCAAATGACCCATTAGTAATTCCAACTGTGCCTTCCCCTCCCCAGTCATCTCGGTGCAGCCAGCCCCACAAATCTAAGACCTAACACGTCTCATCTCTCAGCAATAACAGAACAGAAGGAAGCCAGGTTTCATTCTTATACCTCCTTCCTCTCTAGGGGATGACTAGTTCCATTATCCTCTTCTAGAGAAAAGTTCACAAGCCATTAATAACAACAAAAAAAGAGATAATTTTGGCATGATACATGGCTTCCCAGTGGTGAGTTCAGTTTCCGCAATAAACGGCAACACTAGAAAGTAACTTGCAAGACATGTGGCTTAACTGACTGACTATTTTTGTCTGACAGGTTTAACCTTTATAATGCTACCATTTTTCAGGCTGCTAGTCAGAGCAATGTCTGAATGGGTATAATACCTAACCCTCACATAGGGCTTTTCCTCTGTAGATCTCAATGCACTTTACAAAGGAACTTGGTGGGCAAACTGAGGCACGGATCTGTATCACAGAAATTAGGGAATAGCTTGGTTACCTAGTTCTGGCATAGGCTGCATGTTGGTTAGCACAGGGTACATTTTTAAATAATTTTCCTAGTCCTGTTTAAATATCCCCAATGACAAGAATGTTACCTTTTCTTAGGCTATTCCACTGCCTACTAGATCTCCCAGTGAGACCATTTTCCCAATACTCAGACTCAGTTTCTCTTTTTAAATGGCTTCCTCTTCATATAGCCCCTTGGAATGCTCGAAATAGGCATCAGTGTGTGATTAACTATTAAATAACAAAACTAGAAAATTGTAATAAAATAATGATCTCAATTAATATAAATGACACACAAATATAGGAGTGCTACATTAGCGCTGAAAGACATAGTGGCATGGCTAGATAATGATCAACATAAATCTTGTGACCATGGATATTTTCAGTGTTAGTTTACAGGAAGGGGTATAATAATCCCTACTCAGCAGGGCAGGCTCTGTATTACACACCCTACTCCTTTATTGTTTTGTCCCAGTCAAGCTGGATTCACGTTCAGGTAGTGATGCTATGAGCAGACACAGCAGGAAATGCTTTCATTTGGGAAATGCACAGCCCTTGCATAATGTACAAGACTCACTCAGCATTTTTTTGCTGGCAATAATTGAAAGAAGGTGCCAGATAACTGGATGTTCAATAAGGCTTTTTAGGCATTGATTATCCAGGTGAGAGACCTGCCTTTTCATAAAATTGTGAGGAAGCTGGAAAAATGCAGTTAAATTCGCTTGGGGAGATGAAATTTGTGTCATCATTTTTTTTTCTTTGCAGGCTTGGCTATTCAGACATTCAGCGGATATTTCCAAGTTTCCAAAACCCTGTAATAGTTACATCATCTTGGCAGGGAGGCAACGTGCCTGTGGGTTAGAGCACTGGATTGGGATACAGGAGACTTTTGTTCTATTCCCAGCTCTTTCACTGGTCTACTGGGTGACCTTGGGCAAGTCACCTCCTATCTCAGTGCCTCAGTTACCCCAGCTGTAAAATAGGGCTAATGAGTGACCTCATTTGTAAAGTGCTTTGAGCTCTACTATATAAATGTTATGATGCTCTGCTGCTGCTGATTATGTGTTTCCAACCACCTAGGCACACTGCTGCCAGGAATCTTTACTGAGAGCCAAGAGTTGCTTCAGATGAACTCATTAGACTGTGTTCCTGCTACAATACAAAGTTGTTCTGGCTCTCTTAGACCACTTTAAAAAACAGCAACTAGGGAATAAGCTCAGGCTCCATCAATCCTAACGGCAGGATTTTCAGAAGCACCTAGGTCACTTAGGTACACCAGTTCTGCTGGATGTCAGTGGGATTGTGTGAGGAAGATTTTTCAAAGCCACACATGGCAGTAAGATGTTGTGCTCCCTAGCAATGCCTTTTAAAATAGTGTCCATGGCCATCTCTGCCTGTGGTGCTAAGGCCTGTGCCACACTTGTACGTTTTATGACATAACTACATTGACGAGAGGTGTGATTTTTTTTTTTTTTGCCAAAATAGTTTTATCTCATGACCCCGCTCAGAGGCAGTGGAAACTGGCAGGGCACCATTCCTGCGTAAACTCACACTCAGAGTGGGGCACAGAGATCAGAGCAGGACCCGGAGGGGCTGGAGCTGCTGTCTTGGGGCCCGGGAAGAAGCTGTGGAGCAGAGAGTAGGATTTGGAGGGGGCTGGAGCAGCTGTCATGGGGACTGGGACTGGGCTGGGACGAAGGGCATGGGATCCAAAGGAGCTGGAGCCGGTATCTTGGCACCTGGGATCAGTCCAGGGAGGAACCCCCAGGATTCTCCTGCCCATCCTGGAGCATCCCTTCCCCTGCCCCGCTGAATCTCAGTATCTCTCCTCACACCTCCTTCTGTCCATGCAACCCCTTTTGTGGGCAGTTATTTCAGTATAAGGTGACTTTACCAGTATAAACCTTTCCTGTTTATAGGACTCTGCAGTGCAAAAGACTGAGAATCTATTCCACTCCATCTAGTCATAACAGAGCAGTGTAGGTAGTCACGTATTCCTCCCTGCCTCATACCATTGCATTACCCTAGACCCAATGCTAGATTTAATGTTTTATAAGAAGACACTTGTCTCATTACCACCTACTGTCTATGATTTTTTTCCTAGGTTCTCATGTACCTTGTGACTCATATCACTGCAGAGTTGACTTATAAGAGCTGCTGTGACTGCACATTGTTCACCAAGCACAGCTGAGGAAGGACTTGAGGCACACGCAAAGCCGTCTCCAATCAGCACCTGAACCCTACATATCAAAGCATTACTTTGATTCTGTGACCACACCGCTCTACAGAAGCTGGTCTACATGCTTTCTCCGCACAAAGGGCTAATGCTAAGTTTACAAAGGTACAGTGGATTTGCTGTGGTTGTTTAAAGGTGATTTGTTCTAGTTTGCTCTGCAGTTCTTGGGCTTGTTCTGCAGAGCTTGGTCTGTACAGATGGTTGCCAAAACACGCAGGTTCAGGTAACCAATTATAAGCAGAGGTAAACTTTTCCCCTCAATATTTATTGACTATGGATGATGATTTCTCTCCTGCAGAGGGCCAGTGCAGGACCTAAGCACCACTTAAATCCTCAAATTAGGTTAAGAGACTGGAATGTTGTCCTGGTTTTGTGCTCTTTGCACAAGACTGGATTTTACCCTATAAGCTCATTGGCATTTTGATATAGCGTTAAAGTTCATCTTCATTGTCAGCTTGAACTAGGTGAATATAGTTGGCAATCCAGTGCCCAGAAAAAGAAGAAGGAGAATTGTTTTGCAAAAATTTCTCGTGTTTCATCAAATGCATTTTTTGTGCTAAGTTTCTGATCAGCTATGAAACTGGCTGGAAAACAGGGTCCCCCCCCCCCTTTCCAAATACTTTATACACATTTTTCAATCAAATAAATAAAAATGTTTTGGAGAAATTTTTAGGTGAGTGCTTATTGTTATTGAGACTATGGGCCTGATCCCAATTTAACACTGATGTAAATCCATAGACATTAGTGAAGTTACGTTTAATTCCAATGTGCTACCCTTTCTGCTTAACAATCTGTCCCTATTGAGATTCAGTTCCAACGCTCCACTTCCTTCCCCAGATCTAAAGAAGAACTTGATGTAGCTTGTACCTTCTACCAGCAGAAATTGGTCCAATAGAAGATATTACCTTACTCAGGGTGTCTCACTTTTAATTTATAGCAGTATAAATGAAATCAGATTCAGACCCTAAACTACTATCAGAGGCCTAGAGATGTCCTTCCGTGTATACCCCTATTAGGGAGGTGGGGTGGGGGAGCTTATACTGCTACAGTCCAGGCAGAAGGTATCATCCCAGACTACTTCATAGTGACCTTCAGCGTGGTTCTGGATCCTGTTCTCTAGTCATCATTCCCTTCCATGACTTTGGATTCCTGCCCAGGACTTACTATGACCCCCATGTGGGTACACTGGACAGAATGGGCTGTGTTTGTGTGGGAGTGAAAGACAACCAGAGGCCCATCTGTGTCCAGTAGCTTCAATAAGGAATCCTCCTTATATTGCTCATGGCTAAGTCCTGTCTATTCTGCAGACAGGAGGACAATACAGACCCTCTCCCCCTTCTCAGATGCTGCCCTTCCCCTAACATCTGTAAGAAAGAAATGATCTACATCTATTTTGAAATGAACTATTAAACTTTTATTAGCTGCAAAAAAGTAAAGAACTTTGACCATACATCTTAAATACAGTTAGACATTTAAAATATTGCAAGAACAAATATTGCCATTACACCTGATGTCAGTTTCTCAATGACATTATTCACTGCTACTGGTTTGTACCATATGATCATGACATATTAGTTATATAAGAATAGATACACCTTAAATACATTTTATTATAAATACATCTTAAATAAAACAGATTATTTAAATAGAGCTTATTTAGAATAAATAACATTGGAACTTGCAAAGCACCTTTCGTTAGAGATCTCAAATGAGTGTTATGATGGAAATGTAGTTTTATTTCTAAGACATTTTCCAAGTTAGTGTCTGATAAGCTCTTGTCACTTATACCAGTGCGTAATGCGATGTGGGAACCTCAAAAGGTTCCACTTTGGGTGAATATTTATCTAAGTTTATCTAAACCTCTTGGGACTGATTCTCATCTCACTGGCACCAGAAGTGAAGTCCTGGCCTCTTTCAAAGCCAATGGCAAAACTCCCATTTCACTTCAGTACAGCCAGGATTTCACCCCAGATATATAGCTACACATCTCCATCTACTACTGTGGGGTTTCTCCTGACCTACATGGATGTAAGTGAAAGGAGAATAAGACCACTTGAGCTGGAAAGTGTGGTGCCTGATCTTGTACTCAGAGAAACAGTCTCATTCAGGTTAACAGGACCATTCAGGGGAGTAAGGGATACAGTTTTGAGGATGACCTTTGGATTGAAAGAAAAGGGGCTTTTGTGAGTTTTCTAGTACCTCCTCCTTCCAGATAGGCTGGAAATGCTTTTGGAAGAGTGTGTCTCACAGTATTCAGGTGCTTCCATTTCTAGCCCTGATTGGGACCAAGCAGAGGCAAAGAACAATTTAAATAAATTATCTGTTGAAGCTGTGGGTGAAGATTCTGGCTTCTTAAAGTAACTGGTACAACAATATGGCTGAAGGAGATGCTCCTGAACTGATTTAGATCCAGCATTTGGTTCAGGCCCATCGTTAGTAGAAAGTACCAAACAAGTAGCGATATAATGTTGTTGGGCCCTATGAAATGGAAACAACATCAGTGTGTTCCTGATGTGACATCTCCACTCCCATGGCCTGGAGCTGAGAATCAGTGAGTGCTCACAATTCCAGGATCAGGCAATCTGCTTTAGCTGTGCAGCTGCATCAAATGAAAGTAGCTCACGGCCTACATCACCAGATCCCTTGAGATTCTAAAGATCAGGATATTGGGCAATTTCTCCTTGAGCCATGCAGACATCTGCCTCTTTCAGTAACAAACAATTAACATACACAGGGCCATTGTCACCTAGTGTACCCTATCAGACCTCCCTGAGCTTCCATGGAGCTACATCAGTTTACACTGTATTACAGAAAACAAAACGACATGAAGATTTGTAAATAATTTTGAAATAAATAAGTTATTGAAATAAAAAATAGGCTGTGTTCTTGATTTTCTCCATGTTCTTAGTTCTTAATCCCTTCCATCCAGGTGAAGAGAACGTCCAGCTCACCCAGTGCTTTGTTTGCTGCAATGTTTCTATCCAGCTAAAGAAATAAAACCAAGTCATGCTCTTAGTGCCTTCACAAAAAGCTATAGATAAAATTAAAGGTTGATCATAGTGATTTGGTTTTGCATATACCCATTTTACTTATGTAATCAATGTTATCTCACAGGACTTTACTAAAGGAGCTTATTTTAATTTTTTGAACTGATTTTCTCTTAATCTTATAAATTGACAGACGGAGACTGACATGGTAGCCACTGTAAAAATTCATGATTTAGCCAATAGGTACCATACTGTTGCCACAGTTAATTTCTAAGTAAAATCTGAGGGAAAACTGGTATCTTAGACATCAATATGTGCCAAGTATTTCAAAATTCTTATTCTTAAAAACAATGGGAAAAATTTTCAAAAAAACCCTAAGTGTTGTAGGTGCCTAATTCCCATTTTCAAAAATGACTTGGGCAACAGTTGATGGGATTTAGACTCCTAAAGTGGCTAGATTCTTTTAAAAAAGAGATTTAGGCTCCTAAACCAGTTAGATGTTGCAACACCAAGTACACCACCACTTGACTACCTTTCAAAATCTGGGCCTAAGCTCTTTGGGGCAGGGACTGTCTTGCCCTGTGTGTCTGTGTAACGTCAAGTACAATGGGGCCCCGATCTGGGTTGCAGCTTCCAGGTGCTACTATAATACAAATTAATAATAATGAGGTGGTGTGCTGTTTGTTCCCTCTCCTCCCTCTTCCCCCCCCAGAGACTGAAATCAATTGTGCAATGGATGATGGGAGAATCCCCCAAGTTACCTTTTCATATTCCTCTCTGATGAGTTGAAATCTACTGTTTGACTCTTCCCCACAGGAACACTTCCTCTGCTCATGCTATGTAAAAGAAAATGTAAATACATTGTTAGAACTACTGGGTAAAGCAAACAAATTTGCTTATTGTCTGTTTTTGGGAACAGCTTAGCGGCAGCCCTGGATACTGAAGTCCGTGCTCTGGAGCTAAGCAGGCTACCCTATATTGCCCCAACTCTGGCTTGCTGAAGAGAAAGCTTGCTCAATCTCCATGGCCCAGTCAGTCCTTTCCTAATTTGCTTAGACTGCAAAAGAATGGGAACTATCACCAGTTATGACGCTGTTTTTCCCAGCAATGTCCACTAGGAGCTAGGCAGAGATCCACCCACTCATTTCAGAAAAGCTGTCAAACCCATGGTCAGTGTTTACCAACAGGTAGCCTAGAGGTGAAAAGTTTTATGGCCCAGATCCTTAAAGGTATTTAAGCACTTAACTCATATTAAAATCAATGAGACTTTAGGTGCCTAAGTACCTTTGAGGATCTGGGCCTGTGTCTCATTTCTAATTCCAGAGTCATTCAGTCTCCCAGCAGGTAGATGTTATTCGAACAGACAGCACAGGCTGTGCTAGTTAATTTTATTCAAGGTTTTATTTTTTAAACATATTTCACACACTGTTCTTATAACTATTGGACCCAAGTCTCCATCTTTTTGTGATGTTATTGGCCTCTACTTCATAGCATTAAAGAAACCTGATATAGGCTCCATGCTTACACAGTGTTTCAGTTTCCCCTTAATGCTGAGGAAGGAGTTAGACAGCCTACTGGTTCTTCTGCGAAGTAGGGAGCTTGTTGCTTCATGGTGCCTGAAAACACTTTCGGTGTAGAACCTCAACAAATGGCGGAGTAAACAGCAGCTCTCTGAAATCTAAGGCAAGAGGAGAGGACATGAGGCTTATTGCAGTGTCAAAATATCCTGCGTCTCTTATTCATTTGCATGCAAAGTCTCTTGTTATATGCATTAACTTAAATGAAAGACACACACATATATTTGCAAAGTAAATCTTGAAATCATAGGCAATGCAGCACAATGCTCAAGCAATTTAACTCCATAAAATGGTTTCTCTGTCCACACTGAGCCCTGGGTGCCATGCCTGTTTCCCAAGATTATTTTCCATTGTATTCACTCTCGTATTTCATCTAGCAAGCTCTCAGCAGGCTTTTGTCCATGAGATCATTGCAACATAAACTGGGCAAAATTCTTCTCTCTGAGCTCAGCTTGGGATCTATTGTGACGACAGTGGTATCAGATCTGTAGTGTATGTCTGGCATGAGACACTCCAATGGAGGCCAATGGAAGTTTTGTACAAAGCAGGAGAGCAGAATAAGAAATAGATCCAGGAGCAGCTTGAAGAGGAGGATATCTGCTCTTTATACTGTATTCTTCATAGAATGCATTAAGGGGAAACACTCAGAAGGCTAAACTGCAGAGGCAGCTCTTAGAGTGAGATCTTTAAATTTCAAATGACACAGGGTCTTGGAGAGAGGGGCTTTAGGTGTAGACAGAGTTGCAGAAAAGACCACATTCAGCTGTGAAGTCACAGGCACAGGGCAGGACATTCTGGAGGAAGAGGGAAAGCAAGTGGGGGGGTGTCTTTTAGACACATGACCTGTGTAAGGGAGATGTCTGGGATGAAAAATGACTCCAAGATTTCTGGTCTTGAGGGCAAAATAAGAGGCATGGGACAAGGAGAAGAGGCTGGTGGTGAAAGGAATAGAGTGGTGATGGAACCTTGAAGGTCTCCTTTGGGGAAGGGACAAGAGGAAGACATGAAAAGTGCTACTAGAAATGAAAAAAAGCTTGTGTGTGTGAAGACGAATTTGAACCAGGAGGAGAGAGGGCAGGAAATTATTTGAGAGCTTCCCTACTCTGAGCCAGGGGCAGCTCCAGGCACACTGCACCAAGCATGTGCCTGCTGCGGCAAGCCGCAGGGGGTGGACTGGCCTGCCAGTCGCCATGAGGGCAGCAGTCAGGCTGCCTTCGGCGACATGCCTGCGGAAGGTCCGCCAGTCCTGCAGCTTTGGCAGCAATTTGGTGCCAAGTACGCTGCAGGTGCGGGACCGGCGGACCTCCCACAGGCATGCCACCAAATCCACGTTACCAGTGGACCTCCTGCAGGTGCGCCGCCGAAAGCCGCCTGACTGCCATGCTTGGGGCAGAAAAATACATAGAGCCGCCCCTGTTCTGAGCAACAGGATTTATTGACAAATGACAGCATTTACCGAGACTCCTTGCAGAGCAACTCTCTTCAGCAATACAACGTCAGTCATGCTGTCTTGGGTTTGCTGCAATTATAAAAAGAAGAGACATCATTTGAATGAAGGGATGAAAAGGGGAAATCAGTTTCCATTATTTTGGGCTTAAAATTATAGTTAGCTACCTGAGAGTTTTGCTCAGGACTACAGTTTCTTTTTTACATTGGTTTCAAATGCTATTGAACTGGGTATCTATGGGCATTTGTTCCAACCTAATGACTGCTATAAATGGTAAAGAAAGCAGAACATTGGTTCCAAATTCCTTTCACTTTCTGTAGAAATAATTCAATGTGGTGTTCATTTCATCTGAGTCTGCAGCTATTCTGCCTCTGAACTTGCTTCTAGATGTCATGTTAGCCAACGCTCTGATTGGTCTTCTTTAATTCAGAATTCTCAATATGCACTTGTGATTTCCTGAAGCCAACAAGCATTTCCAGGTGGTACTTACAGTGGCTTCTCTGATTGCACCAAAGTAGTCCCTTAGTTCCTGGAAAGACACACCACTCAGTTCACAGTCACCAAAGTGGAGCTTTCCTCCTGCCGTTAGAATCTCACCAAAGAAAAACGGAAGCAAAACCAGGCAGCAAAAATGATTCATAGTCATCATCATTCTACAAAACAGACAGGCCAAACTGCCCCTGTTAAAAAGAAATGGGGGTTACAATGTTACATTCACATTCATGTTGAGCATGATTTTCAGAGGTGTTGAGCACCTGCTGCTCCCATTGACTTCAACTGGAGTTACAGGTGATTGGCACCTCTGAAACCAAGTCTTTTGTTAGCATAATTAGCTTTTTATATAAGTATGATTCAATGTGTTCTCCACTTGATCCTTTCTCTCTGTAATACCTTCCAAATGTATCCCACTTTGCCATTTTCAATTGTCATTAGAAATGAATGACTCAATTTCTTTCAAGTATGCAATGTTGTTGTAGCCTCACCCACCTGTCTCTCAATTTCTTTCCTTATCTTCTCATCTTTATTTTGACAGTTTCTTCAGCCTATTGACTCAGTGGGACAGAATCTAATCTAGCAGAAGTCAGCATAGTAATATATAATATACTTAAACACCTGGCTGAATAGTGATGGAGTAATATATGTGGTTATGTGCCTTGTTGAATCACAGTCTTAAGTTAAGTGATGGGACTTCTATCAGTTCCCTGGAGCAACTGTGCCATTCATTTTGCTTACCAAGTCTAAAACTCTTAAATGTTATTAAATGCCAGGTATGTTGTTCATGGAAAACATGAACAAAAGGGACAATGCTACCAACAAAAGTGAGTTTGTTTAATTTTAAGAGTAATGGGCTAAATTCACCCTTGACACCACCATTTTCATTCCATTTTACTTGGGTTCTGAAGCTTCTATAGGCCAGAGGAACATGAGTTTATTCTGTAATAATACTTAGCCCTTCCTGAGCACTTTATACACCAGGATGTCAAAGCACTTTATAAACATAAATGAATGTGCCCTTAAAACACCTCTGAAAGGTATGTAAGAATTCTACGTGTGAGGAAAGAGAGGCACAGAGGTTTACTGACTTTCCGCACAGGCTGTTTGTGGCAGAACTGGGAAATAGAACCAGAAGTGTCATAGATTTCAAGACTAGAAGGGATCAGCTAGTCTATCGTCCTGTATATCACAGGCCATACAACTTCCCCAAAGTAATTCCTAGAGCGAGTTTTTAGAAAAACATCCCATCTTGATTTAAAAATTATCAGTGATGAAGACTCCACTCTGACCCTTGGTAAATTGTTCCAATGGTTAATTACTGGCACTGTCAAAAATTTACACCTTATTTCCAGACTGAGTTTGTCTAGCTTCAACTTCCAACTACTGAATCGTGTTAGACTTTTCTCTGCTAGATTGAAGAGACCGTTATTAAATATTTGTCCCCATGTAGGTATTTACAGACTGTAATCAAGTCACCCCTTGAAGTTCTGATTCCCAGTCCTCTCACTTGACCACAAGATCATCCTTCCTACTTTCATATTAAAAATAAGAGAATAATAGGATCTCATGCATAGTCCATATGAATAGCAAACTCTCCAAGTAATCAATGTCATTATTAATGACTTACTAATCATTCTAAAGGTTATTTAAAATAACCTTTCTAGGCTCTTTGTATGTGATTTTATATGGGGAAATAATATTTAGATAACATTCTAATTCTTCCTTGTGTATAAATGGGTAAACTGTAAAATCTAGATTGTGCTTGGGCAAAAATACGCTCAGTCACAAAATTTGATTTCATGTTCAAGAGGGTGGGGTTTTTGCCTGTTTTTCAAGCATAGTTTAAAATTGTTTTTGTTGCTATAGAAAGTGTTCATAGGCTTAAGTGAAATAATTTAATTCCTCTAGAGCCTAGACTGTAGACAATCCATGTTCAATGTCTAAACCTGTTTAAAATAAACAAGAAATCTTCCGCTATTATATAGCTCTTTTCAGCCAGATATCTAAAAGTACTTCACAAAGATACATCAGTAACATCACCATTTCACCGATGGGGAAATGGAGGCATAGAGAAATGGAAGGCACTTTCCCACCATCATTTGGAAGTCAACAGTAGTTGGAAATAAAACCCAGGTTTCTTGAATCTTTATCTCATACTCTAACCACTAGACCATACTGGTTTTGAATATACAGTTCATTAAAAATATAGCATCATTATTTTTATGTTAGCATAAAGCAGAGTACTAAGTTCCATTTCTTACCTGCATTCCTTGGAGACCGTAGTTTGGTGTTTATGGATTTCTGTTTCTAACTACAGGTTTCTCGTCCTTTTTATACAAGTGAAAGGAAATTTCCTGCAAACCCTTTCAGCTGTTAGGTACACTAGCGCGGGGGTGGCTTTTCCTACCTTCCTGTCTAGGCTTCATTTGCATATTTCAACAGTTTCACAAAAGCATCCCCCCAAAAAATACCCTAGTCATGAGTAATTAGAAAGTGATTTCATGCACTTGCAGATTTATGATGATTTTGAAATTGAATAGGAGGTGGGTTCAGGACCTACTTCCTTTGCAATAATGCAGTGCCTAAGTTTCACACCAGTGCTCCTTTTAACAAAAGACTGTAACTAAACAGATGTTTTACTAAGTTTTTATTAAAGATAAACAGAATTTCTGACAGTAGAAGTTAGTTTTTTATGTGGGTGCTGAAAGAGAGGGTGGAGATAAAAATGGACAACAGTAATTGACAAGAAGATTAACTTATTCCGGAGTAAATAACTGGAAATGATCTTCAGAGTTCATTGGAAAGTTTTCTGCAACATCAGAAATTCAAAGTGAGCAAACCAATCTAAAACATCCATAGTGGTAAGAAGACAACAACAATAGACATACTTAGGACACACTTTAAAGATGCCACCAACACCATTTTCACAGCAAGTGATAATATGGGCACTGCTTGAAAAGAGGGTGACCTAGTGAAACATGATGCAGAATTAAAGAGAAAGAAGCCAAATCTGTCAACATGTGTCTCAGAAGCCTCAACAGACCAGCACAAGACCAAAATAAATGCTGGAAACTGGTGGATGCCCTGTACACCTGAGTATGCAGGAGGGTAAAGAAAGATAAAGATGAAATACTTGCCTTAGAAAGAGGTTCCAAGAGCATAGTATATAGTTTATATTGATGTGTAAATGGATTAGGTATAAGATGATTATCTCTATCTAAATGACACAGAGGCCAAGAAGGTGAGTTGGTTTATTTCATATTTAAAAATGTCTGCAGACCAAGACCTTGATTCAGAAAAGTACTTAAGAACATGCTTAAGTCCATCCCTATTAGAGAAACACGCATGTACTTTAGTCATATTGAAGAAAATGTTGATCCAGGGCCCAAGCTAGGGAAAAAAGTGATATAACCTACTAGTCCTTGTGCAGTACACAGAAAGGAACCACAATAAAATTCAAAAGAATAACCAAAATTGCCATAAAGGCTTTAGTAAAGCTGCACAAAAAATGGATTTTCTGGTTCACTGGCAATCCTGAACACTAAAAAAAAAATTGTTTTTGGGTGAAATCAAAAATAATTTTTTCCAACATTTTCAGCAAATCAAAATGTACAAAAATTATTTTGTAATTTAACCCAAACCAAAATATTTCATTTCAATTTTGAGCAGTTTTTAACATTTTTAAATGGTTTTTAATGTTTCAACATTTCCAACTATACATATAAAATGATGGGGGTCTAAATTAGCTGTTATCACTCAAGAAAGAGATCTTGGAGTTATTGTGGATAGTATCAGATGGGTAGCCGTATTAGTCTGGATCTAACAGACGTATTGGAGCATAAGCTGTCGTGGGTAAAAACATCCATTCAATGTGCAGCAGCAGTCAAAAAACAGAACAGAATGCTGGGAATAATTAAGAAAGGGATAGATAATAGGACAGAAAATATTATGTTGCCTCTATATAAATCTGTGGCACGCCCACATCTTAAATACTGTGTGCAGATGTGGTCACCCCATCTTAAAAACGATATATTGGAATTGGAAAAGGTTCAGAAAAGGGCAACAAAAATGATTAGGGGTATGGAACAGCTTCCGTATGAGGAGAGATTAATAAGACTGGGACTTTTCAGCTTA